>NW_004443944.1:24973156-24983213 GCF_000243295.1 Trichechus manatus latirostris
TGAAGAGCGTAGTCAATGTCACTGAACTGTGCATGTAGAAATTTTTGAAATGGTGTATCTTTGGCTATGTGTATTTTCACCAAAAAAAAAAAGGTTGAGAAGTTAGAGGGTTGATACGTTGTGGGGTTGTTAACCAATGTCATAAAACAACATGTGCACTTCTGTTTCATGAGAAACTATTTGTTCTGTAAGCCTTCACCTCAGGTACAATAAAATAAATAAATAAATAAAATAAATGCCACTTGTGGGAAGGTGGGAACCAAAGGTCATATTCATGTATAGATGTATATTTATATGTGTGTATTAAACATGGATGAAACATATGTATTCATTCATTCACTCATTCATTGAACGACTGTGGTGAAAATTTTATTGTACCAAGAACTAGAAATATAGAAATTATTCTTCCTGCCTGGAGGGTGAGGGTGGGAAAGCACTGACTTCCTATGGATCGCAGAATAAATACCAAAACTCTTAGCATGTTTCCTAATGCCGGGCATGATTTGCCCCCTGCTGACTCCCGTCAGCTTTAGCTCTTACGCTCCTGTTGTTGTTAGTTGCTGTTGAGTCCATTCTGACACATGGAGACCCCGTGTGTATAGAATAGAACTGCTCCATGGGGTTTTCGAGGCTGTGACCTTTCAGGAGTAGATTGCCAGGCCTGCCTTCCAAGATGCCTCTGGGTGGGTTTAAAATGCCAGCCTCTTGGCTAGTAGTCAAGTGCTTTACCATCTGCACTACCCAGGGACTCCACCTTTGTACGCTTCTCTTATTCTCTATGTTCAAGGCACACTGAGTCAGATTTAGGGTTAGGGTTAACATCAGGGTCAAGGTCATGGTAATGCTTAGAGTTAGGGTTCAGTACCTTTCAATCTTTTTTTCATTATCACTCCCCTGAAGAGTCTTTTTAGACATTTTTTCCCTAATGGCCCCCACTATGAAATTTTAATACCACAGATACATTGTATGTCTGTTTGTGTACTGTAAGTATATCTGTGTTTTATACATAAAAAGAGTCCTTTTTTCACCCCTCAAGAACCACTGAGAATGCATGGGTTAGTCAGGATCAGAACCAGTATTAGGATTAGGGTCAGGAACAGGGTCAGGGTTAGGGTTAGAGTTTGGGTTAGGATTAGGGTCAAGGTTAGAGTTTGGGTTAGAGTGAAGGTCAGAGTCGATGTTAGAGCTAGGAATAAGTTCAGGATCAGGGTTAGTATAAGGGTTAGGATTAGGATTAGAGTCAGGTTATCGTCCAGGTTTAGGGTAGGGTCAGGTTAGAGTTAGGATTCACCAATATTCGAGCCCCTTCCTGCCAGCGAACATTTTGTACGGAATGCTCTTATGGACCATAAGAATCTTTCCCCGTGCCCCCCTTCACTTAGTTCGTTTATCCTTCATATTTCACCTCAAATATAATTTCCTTATCTCCTAGCCCTATACTAATCAAGCTCTTCTGTTATTCTTTATCATAGTGTCTATACTTACCCCAGTTAAACTGTTCAAGTACAACTGATACTTTTACTTACGTGATAGTTTATGTCTTTTGACCCCACAGGACACAAGCTCCCTAAGGACAGGAATCATTTCTGTGTTTGTTGCCCATTAAATACTCAATACCAAGTTTAGTTCCTGGTCCACTGTCAGTGATCAATAAATTCCCCTTCAAAAAAAAGTAAGGAAAGAAGGGAGCAAAGGGATGATATTTTTCCCTTGATCTCAAAAAAGAAGATACTAATTCTTCCAAGAGCAAGGATTCAAATGGTAAATGCAATATTTGGTTAAATCCAATGCATGTGTTATCCAAATGTGTATAACAAAACGACTTCCTGGCATTTGCTTTGCCAGTCAAAGCCAATTCTAGAAATATCCCTACTGGAAGGGGTCATTGACATTGATTTCATATGGCCCGATGGTCTGCTCTTCCCTGAGAGGTTCTGGGCTCCCTGCAAATGGTGTAACAACCCAGAATCTCAGATGACTTTAGGGGAAGCTGCTTCACTAGATGCCCATAGCAATTCTGAGTTACAACAACCAAAATTGCCTCCAGATATTGCTGAATGTCCATGGGATTGGGGGAGGGAAAGGGAGGAGGCACAGTCTCCCCAGTTGAGAACTACTGTGTTAAACCACCAATATTTGGAGGTGCATTTGTTACTGCAGTGTATCTTAGCCTGTCCTGACTAATGCAGTGGGGAAATCCATAAAGTAAATTTTTCTCCCAAAAAATTAAGAGTTTTAAACTAGAGGTTACCATGAAAATATAATCACACTCTCCCCACTGAAAATTTCCTGAAATTTTTAGCAGAGCATAAAATTTGGAATTTGAAGATTCCAGGCAAATTTATTAAGCTTTATCAGTGACCCAAATTGATATTCAGAGAACTAGGGGTTGGGTTCCAAATGTGGAAATCATCTCCAATCTTCCAGATTCCAGGAGATAAGTACTGAAAATTCAATAGGGGGACAGTGAGTTCATCAATAAGACTGAAGATATGGGGAAAGATTTAGGTGTTGTGGCAGGCAAAATAATGACCCCCCCCCCAAAAAGATTATACATCCTAATCCCCAGAACCTGTGAATATGTTGTCTTACATGGCAAGGGGAAATTTTGCCGATGGAATTAAGTTTGCTAATTAGCTGCCCTTAAAATAAAAAGAATATCCTGGATTGTCCAGGTAGGCCCAATATAATCATACAAACAAAACAAACAACAAAAAAAAAAAACAGTTGCCCTCAAGTTGATTCCAACTCATGGTGCCCCGTGTGTTACAAATAGAACTGTGCGCCACAGGGTTTTCAATGGCTGTGATCTTCTGGGAGTAGATCTTCAGGCCTTTTTTTCCAAGACACCTCTGGGTAGATTCAAACTACCAACCTTCTGGTTAGTAGCAGAGCACTTAACCATTTCTGCCATCTAGGGTAATTACAAGGTCCTTAAATGGGGAAGAGGAAGGAAGAAGAGTCCAAATCAAAGAGATAGCAGCATCAGAAAGACTTGACTGGCCATTGCTGGCTTGAAGATGGAAGAGGGCCACAGGCCTCTAGACACTGGAAAAGGCAACGAAATGTACTCCCCCCTGGGGCCTTGTGATGGTTAAGATTGAGTGTCAACTTGGCTGGGCCATGATTATCAGTGTTAATATGTGATCACTCCCATGATGGAATCTGCTGTGAGTAGCCAATCAGGTGAAAGGCAGTTTCCTTGGGGCTGTGGCCTGCATCCAAATATAAGCAGATGTTCTAGTTTTTTTGCTCACTCTGGATCCTGCGGCTGCCTCCTGTTCATCTGATTTCCGGTTCTTGGGACTTGAGCTATCAGCATATCTGCCGATCCTGGGATTCATGGATCTTCACAGCCTGTGAGCAGGAGCCCTGCTCTCTGACCTGCCAATCTTGGGTTCACCAGCCCCTGCAGCTATGTGAATCAGGAGAAGCCTTGCGGTCTTGCCTGCTAATCTTGGGCTTCGTCAATCTTCACAGCCTGTGAGCAAGATCCCTGCTCACCAACATGCCAATCTTGGGTTTGCCAGCCCCTGAGGCTATGTGAGTTGAGAGAAGTCTCTATCCTGATCCACGGACTTGGGATGTTCCAGCCTCTACAATCACATGAGCCATTCCCTTGATATAAATCTCTCTATATATATTTATCACTTTACTGGTTTTGCTTCTTCAGAGAACTCAGTCTAAGACAGGCCTCCAGGAGAAAGCAGCCTTGACAATACCTTGATTTTTGCCCCATAAGACCCATTTCAGACTTCTGACTTCCAGAACTATAAGATAATAAATCTGTGCTGTTTTCAGACACCAAGTTTATGGTAATTTGTCGCAGCAGCAATAGGAAACTAATACAGATTTTGGTACCTGGAAGTGGGATGCTACTGTAACAAATACCTAAAAATGTAGACATGTCTCTTGCAAGACAAGGGAACAGTGTTTGGGAATACCAGAATGTGAGCAAGGGAGAGGAAGGAAGTACAGATCCCAGCCTGAGAGAATGGAAGCCATGATTAGAGCTGGTTTAAGAGTAAGTCACACTCTCCCCAGCTAGTCATCCAGAAAGTCCTCAGAGCCCTAGATGTGAAAGAAGCTTTACAAGGATAAGGCAAAACCACTTTGGGAAATTCTGTACAAACCAGGCAGCAATTAGGCTAGGGATTAAGACAATCCCTGATACCTTCACTTGGCAATTTTCTTCAAAATGAGGAAATTTGAAACAAAGTATACGAGAGAGTCATTATTAGGTCAGTCTATGCTCATTATGATGAGCGATACTTAGGGTCTACGGATTTCATTCCTTCATTCACCTGCAGCTCCAGTGGATGGTTCCTGAATTTGCCAAAGGATTCCTACCTCAAGCACCTCCATCTCTCTGCCTGAGTGCTTCCTCTTGCCACAGAAGCAGACTCAACTCCCATGGGAGGAGGGGGGCAGAATGAAGGGCCAGGGAGATCATGCCCCCAGAAACAACTCTCAACCAGTGAGGCACTGGAATTGGCATATAAACAACCCAGCTTCCTCTCCTTCCATGGGACAATTATAAGGCATGTTCTCCACAGTTTATCAGAGGGTCTGAGTCCAGTTGCCCCACCAGGCTCATTCACACACCCTGTATTTGCTGCTTTCCCTTCCTGGTCTGGATCCTCACTCCCTCACTGCAGTTCCTGGAATCACCTCCCAAATAAACAACTTGCACCCAAATTCTTGGCTCAGGGTCTGCTTTGGGAGGCAGAATTAAAGGGTTAGAGGTTACCCAAACACTAAAAACCATGTGATCAAAGGCAAACAGCTAGGAAGAGACAGACCCACAGTTCAAATCTAGGCCTCCCGACTCCAGATACCGGGCTTTTATCACAACATCATGGCTTTGTCAGAATGCGGTGGGGGAGCTGGGATGTGGCAGCATCAGTCAGGCTAAAGTGAAAGTGATGCTAAAAGGAAAAGAATCCCAGGCAAGGCTTACTATTTTTCCCATTTTGCAGTTCATGATCTAAGTCTATCAGGCTCAATTACTCAGTCGTAGCCAGTGTTCTCATAGAACCTACACCTGGAGTAGTCACATTCCACCATCCCCCACTGGCGGCCTGCGCCCTTCTAATCAAATACTGTGGGTGAAGCTGAGCCCCTAGAGTCAGACACATGGGTCCAAACCCCAGCTCTACTCTATGAGCTGTGAAGCTTTGGGCAAGTTACTTCACCTCTCTGAACTTTGATCTCCTCTATAGAGATTATAGGAGTTCCTGCCTCATAGGTTAAACGCAGTTGACATAGAAGCACAGAGCTTACCATAGTGCTTTGGACAAATGAGGTACCCAATAAACAGCAGCTCCAGATGTTATTATGTCTGCCTGCCCCTAAATCTCTTGTTTGGTCAGCCTAATCCAAACCATCAAGCCTGCTGTCGATGCAGTCTCACATGCCACGACCCCAAGCATTCACACCAGTGGACGTCAAGAACTCCCAGCACAGGGTTGGTTACTTCATCTGCATGAAGCTCAACACTTGGCTTGGATGCTTTCCCCCTGAACAACCTCCTCTCCCAGATGTTTGTGAGGTCTCCTGTGGCCTCTCAGCAACATTGAGGCTCAAAAGGACTGTGGGCCCCATGGACCCTGGGTATCTTAGTCCTCTCCAAACAGCTTGCAGACGCTCCACTCCTGGGCAGCTGTGGGGAGAGTTGGCCTCTCTCTGGCCTCAGCACACAGCAGCTGGGCCATCTGCTCACACCAGGGGGCAGAGGAGTTCATTTTGGGGGCAGCCACCTCAGGGGCTCCGATTAATTCATTTATTCCACGTGCAGTTATCAAGAACCTACTAAGTGAAAGTCCCTGAACTAGGTACTAAGAGTACAATTTCTGAACAAAGAGGCTCACCAGCTAGCAAGGGAGACAGGTGTTAAGAAAGAAGGAAAGAGAGGGAGGAAGGAAGGAAATGATGACCTAGTATAATTAGTCCTAGAAGGGAAGTAAGCACAGTGGCCTTTGGGGGTGAGAGGAGGAAGCACCTACCCCAGCCTTGGGGGTCAAGGAAGAGAAGCCATCCTGAGGAGGCAGTTGTTGAGATGACAGTTAGAAAACCAGGAAGAGTGAGCAGGAAGGAGAGGTGTGTGAAAAGGTGCTCCAGGCATAAGGCCCAACATGAGCAGATACATGAGGTACAACATACTGATTTTCCAGCCATGTAGAAGTCATTCATTATACTGTCTGCCTGGCACCACTTCCGACAAGGCACCATGAGGGCAGCTCAGCCCTTTTCATGATGTCTGGGACCTCAGCTGGAAGTTGATGACTAAGAGATAGAATCATCTGAAGTGTCATTCACTCACATTTGATGTTCAGTGCTGGCTTTCATCTGGGTAGCTGAATGACTCTTCAAGTGGGTTCCTCCATCTGATCTCTCTGCATGGACAGGTTTGGATTTCCTTATGAAATGGTGGCTGAGATCAGTAGGCAAGTGTAGAAAGAAAGAGAGAAGCCATGCTGCATTTTGTAACCTATCCTCAGAAGTCACACAGCATCACTCTGCGAGATTCTTTTGACCAAAGCAGTTACAAAGATCCAGCCAATTTCCGGGTGAGGGAACACAGACCCACCTCTTGAGGGAGCAACTTCAATATCATACTGTAAGAAATGCATGTGGGATGGGATATATACTGGTGTGGCCATCTTTGGACAATACGATCTGCTACAGGAGAGGTCAACAAAGACTTCTCAGAGAAAGTGACATTTGAGCTGAGATTTCAATGATGAATAGGAGTAAATCACGTGGTGGAGTGGGGAGGAAAGATTAGGGACAGTATTCCTAGCAAAGGGCACATGTGCAGAGGCCCTCAAGTCTGAAAAAGCATGATGCATTCACAGAGCTGAAGGGAGGCCAGAGTGATTAGATGAGTTGGAAATATAAATCTGGAGCTCAAGAAAACAACATCAAGACTGGAAGATGGCAGTGGTGGAGATCATGTGACAGAGTGAGAAACGAGAGAAAAGAAAAAGTCTGATAGAAATCTGAGGCATGTTTGCTTGGATTTCATGCCAACTTCTTGCTGCTAAAATATGACCAAGCTCAGAATTTGTCTTCACTGTCCTAACCAATAGAAGCTGGATGCCTTGCTTTGCTATCTGATTACCTAGCTGTAATAGCCAGCCTCCAAGACAGACCCCAAGAATACTTGCATGCTGGTATTCAGACCCTTGTGGAGTCCCTTCCCACACTGAATTGCTGGCCTATGTGACCAAGAGAATGCTACAGAAGTGACAGTGTGTGGCATCAAAAGTTAGGTCATAAAAGACATTGCAGCTTCTGCCTTGGATTGATCACTCTGGGGAGAGTTAGCCAACATGCCATAAGTACACTCCAGCAGCCCTCTGGAGGGGCCTCCTACCAACAGCCAACACCAGCTTGCCAGCCATGTGAGTGAGCTAGCTGCTGTGGAAGTGGATCCTCCAGCCCCAGTTAAGCCTTCAGATGATTACAGCCCCCAGACAACAAGTCCTCAGATATCATGGAGCAGAGACAAGATGTCCTCTCTCTTCCCTGTTTGAATTACTGACAAACAAAAGCTGTGAGAGATAATAAGTGACTATTGTTGTTTCAAGTGATTTGTTACACAGCAACAGATATAGTTAATATGCTAGCCTGACTCTTTGATTATCCTTCCCAATCTCACATTGCCCCTGAATATAACTGGTTCCAGGAGACTCTCTGAGCTAGAAGAGGCCACCCATTCTAAGCTTGGCTCTATGTAGGGTTTTCCAAGCAGTAAAAAAATTATCTCCATTTGCGCACTTCTAACTCGTTGCCATCAAGTCGATTTCAACTCACAGCGACTGTATAGGACAGAGTAGAACTGCCCCACCCATGGGTTTCCAAGGAGCAGCTGGTGGATTCGAACTGCCGACCTTTTGGGTAGCAAACAAGCTCTTAAACACTGTGCCACCAGAGCTCCTTGCACACCTCTAGTGACAGAGAATTTACTACCTCCCAGGACAGCTCTTTTCATTCAATGCCAGGCTCCATGAAATTCAAAACCACAGGAGAATTTTCCCTCCTACTACACACCACTTCTGGTTCCTTCTTTCCCAGGAGCTGTCCCTGACCCAGTGCTGAAACCAGACCCCACACCCAACCTTCCTTAACCAAAAGATCAAGTTACAATTCTAAACAGCATGCTCAATTTGGAAACATCAGCAAGAAAGTTCCATTTCCCTGTTTTTCTAAATGAAAAGAGCCTCCTTGTCAGTTTGGAGCAGTTAGCTGTGGGAGATGATGATGGAGCAGTGAGAGTTGCTGCAAGGGGTCAGAGTGGCAGCGGAAGCCCCGACTCAGACCGACATGCTGCAGATGGCACGACGAGATAACACCTTTCATGTTCCGGAAATCACATTGTCAACAATGTTTCCAGACTCAGAAATTAGCTGAAGTCATCAGGAGTGCCTGGCAGCAAACAGCAGGCACCTTGGTGGGGGCCCTCATTTGATGTTATACATTGGTGCAAAGAGAAACTGGCAATGCTCGCCAAGAAGGTTGGTGGGCCTCCTGACTCCTGAGGATGCAGGAAGGGCAAGCCTGGGGCACGTTGAGGCATTGACTTGGGATCAGTATTCCGAAGCCCCAATTTTCTGTCTCCAATCTCAATATTAAGGCCTTAAGTCTTAGTCTCATAATATGACCTTGGGGGGGCAGGGTCAAGATGGCAGAGTAGTCAGATGCTTCCAGTGGACCCTCTTACAACAAAGACCATAAAAAACAAGTGAATTGATTATATATGGCAATCTGGGAGCCCTGAACATCAAAGTCTGAGTTGAGGAACTGGACTGAGTGGCAGGGGGAGGGAGAGATGGTTCAGAAGCAGCGAGGAGTTGTCAGACCTGACCCAGCAGAAGCCTGAGCCCTTCAGGCCTGATCAGCTCTTGGGTGAGCAGTGAGGCAGGCAAGCAGCAGTGCTCAGGAGGTGCGTTTTCTGCACACAGAGAGACCCAGAAGCAGAGAGTCTACTCAGCCACCCAGAGCCAGTGAAGAGGAGCCTTGGAATGGCAAAAGATAAGTAATTGAGTACGGCCTACCATGCAGATCAAAAACACCCCACTTAGGGAAAAACCTCTCTGCCATTTACCTCCCCACTCCCGGCTCTGCACTGGGTCCCGGACTGGCTTCAGTAATTACCGAGTCCCCTCGGCCAGAAGTAGGATCCTTCACATGCCTGGAGCCATTCTCCCTGCCTTGGAGAGTGAACAAACTAACAGACAGAGGAAAAAATAAACTGTCGGCTTCTGTAAGCCAGGAACCCAGGGTATGCACAGCTCCTTTGCCTAGGCACAGGCATAAGGGATGCACGGACTTTGAGTGCCTTTCCCCCTGCATAGACTTGTGTGGGCCCATCTCAGCAGAGTAGTCCCTCATTACTGCAGTACAACAGGGTATATACCAGAAGTCTAACTTCAACTGTTTCAGCTGTGAAGTGGCAGATTCTTGACATTTGACACTGTTCTGCCCATTAAACTGGGTCTTCACCTACACACAACAAGGACCTGAGGACTGGTGGCTCCACCCACACCACTAGCCACCCGCAATAGGGGTCCATGAATAAGAGGGGCCCCCCAGTCCTTACAGCCAACAGCTTTAGGTGCTCATAGACTGGATGCAAAACCCACCTACCTACGTACTCTAGGGAACAGGGACACACCTTCCTCCTGGATATTCAAGGACAGCTGTCAGCCCCCTGCCTTGCTCAGAGTGTGTCCCCCTGCTGCAGCCAGATGCCTGCACCTACACCAATCACCCATGCCTGTCTAGGACTGTAAGTGAGAGCCTACACCACACACTTGGTGACTATCTACCTGGGCACCTGAGCTGAATCCATACAGGAGGAGTGGTCAGACTCCTGAGCTCAAGTACTAGTAATAGATCTAACCACTTGATGACAGGACATTAGAGCTTCAAAAGTGCCAATAATCAAACTAGCTCATATGAACAGCCTACTTGGGAATATCAAAACAAAACAAGAAGCTAGGACACAGTAAGCAAACATAAAATAAATAAATATAATAACTTATTGATGGCT
>NW_004443944.1:24988657-25006407 GCF_000243295.1 Trichechus manatus latirostris
GCTGTCACAGTATGGGGAGAGCAATTAGAGTCACATAACAATGTATGTATAAGTTTTTGTATGTGAAAAAAAAGAAAAGAATATGACCTGATGTTTCCTCTTCAGAGGGTTACAGAAAGTAAAAGTGATGAACCCAATCTCCCATGTCTTAAATAGGGATTATATTATTTTTAACAAAAATCATTCTTGTTAAAATAAGCATACTGTCTTTGCTGAAGGCAAGGCCCCATCTGAGGCAGTCTTTCCATCACTGTTGCCCGAGATCTGGCACCCCATATCCTTAAAAGAGCCAGAAACAGAATCAGAGACTGGAACCCTGCTTCCAAGGACACCCATGACTCCTGTCCACTACTCTGGCTACTTACAATGATTTGAGGGGACTGGGAGTTAGTTATTGTTACATCCTTGGTCAGTGCCATAAACAAGCATGGTCTACATCAGGGAGTTAAGATTATACATAGCATGGAAGGAATAGAGAGTCTAGAAGAAAATACATCCTTGTCCCTTCTTCTAAAGCACATTCTTAGGTTTTCTCTGGAAGGAATCTGGGCTGTAATTCCCCTAATTATAGAGCCCCACTCACTAGGGTAAAGGAAAAGAGGAGATTATTTCCCTGGAATTCAAATGGACATAAATTAAGCTTGAACATGTACCTGTGCAGAGAATTGTTGTTAGGTGCCATCAAGTCAATTTTGACTCATAGTGAACCCCATGTGACAGAGCAGAACTGCCCCACAGGGTTTTCTAGGTTATAATCTTTATGAGCAGATCGCCAGGTCTTTCACCCACAGAACTCCTAGGTGGGTTTGAACTGCCAACATTTTGGTTAGCAGACAAGCACTTAACCATTGTGCCAACAGGGCTCCTTTGTGCAGAGGGTTAACAGGTGGGAAATAGGGATGGAACAGTCTCTGGTGACTGTGGTTAAACACATCTCTGGGGCTCAACTTGAGGGTTCCAACCAAATCTACCCATCCTTCAGTGAGTTTGAACCCCAAGAGGTGTCTGAGGCCCTTGCCTCCCTCTCAGGGCCCTAGAAAATTAGGGGACCCCTCTGCCATAACAAGACACCCAGTAGCTGGTAGGCAACTCTGGAAGAGTTATGAAATCCCCTAGGATGTGGGATGAGAAGGAAAGATGAGCTTGAGGATCTTGCCTAAAGAAAGTGATGTCAGTACCCTGGCATCTTTATGAAGGTCAACCAACTGGAACCTACCATCAGGCCAGTCCTTGGTATTGACCAAAGATGAAAGGAGCAAAATCCAGAAGACCGTCCTGCCCCCTATACAAGATATTTACAGTTATATGCAGCATTTCTTCCCAAACATAATCAACATTAAACAACAGGGGTAGAAGATGAGTCAAGAAGTTAACCCTTGTTTAGCCAGGCAATATGCTAGAACTCTTGCATATGTTGTTGTTAGTTGCTGTGAGCTACTCCGACTCATGGCGACCTTATGTAAAACAGAATGAAACGTTGTCTTGTCCTGCGCCATCTTCATGATGATTGGTATGTTTGAGTTTCAGCCACTGTGTCAATCCATCTCACTAAGGGTCTTCCTCACCTTTGCCAACCTTCCACTTTACCAATCCTGACGTCCTTTTCTAGCAACTAGCCTTTCCTGATGGTATATCCAAAGTAAGTGAGGGAAAGTCTTGCCATCCTCGCTTCTAAGGAGCATTCTGGTTGTATTTCTTCTAAGACTGATTTGTTTGGTCTTCTGGAAGTCTATGGAATATCCAATATTCTTCACCAACATGACAATTTTAATGCATAAACTATACACTTGCATATGTTAATAATAATCTAACCCCCACGATAGCCCAGCGAGACAGGAATTATCATTATCGTCATCATCTCTATTCTATGATACGAAAACTGAGAGTCAAAGAGCCCAGCACAGTACTTGTATCACAGTCAATATCCAATATAAAGTGGCTAACACTATTGACTAATTTTAACCTCATTGCCCCAGCCCTGCATCCTGATTTCAGAAAAAAACCAGAGGCTTTGAATAGTCCAAGGACTAAAGACAGGGCTAGCAGCAATAACAGGGGTAAACTAAGTCATGCAGGTGATGCATGGCGTTGGGACCTATGACCCACGAGGTTCCCATGCAGCTGTCAGGGTACCAGTGGTCTCTGCTCTGCCTGTGTACACTTCTGGTGCTGTACTAGATCAAGGGCAAGTGCAAGGGGAGAGAGGAAAAAGCAGGGAAAGATGGGCTCTAGGGTATCCAGCTCCTGCTCAGACCCCTATCTCTGGCTACCTCAAAGTAGACCCTCAATGCCATAGTGCTATGGGCTTCCAGTGGCCCCAAGCTCCAGAAAGATCTAAACCTGGGCATTGTGGCACCTGCAACTGCCTTCTATCCTTTGGTTCATCCACAATATTAAAGGAAAAAAATATGACTCCTTTCTTTCAGCCTACCCCTTCTCCTCCTCTTTGCTTGGCCCAGGCATTACTGATATTTCTTTGGACTGGAAAATTTTTTATTGTGGAGGGCTGACCTGTGTATTGTAGGATGTTTAGCAGCATCTCTGGCCTCTACCCACTAGATGCCAATAACACCTCCTTCCTGGAGTTGTGACAAACAGAAACGTCTCCAGACATTGCCAGATGTCCCCTGGGGGTCAGAATGGCCCCAGATGAGAACTACTGGCTTGGCTGCAGTATTCCCCACTCTCAGTAGAAGAAAAGAATGGAGCTCTTTGGTTCTACACATTGGTGACCACTTCAGAGCACCCTCTTTTTCAACTATGTAGAGAATGGGGTGAGTATTTGATGGCTCCTAAATTCTTCTTGGGGAGAGAACTGCCATTGTTTAGAAAGATATCATGATAAGCTGCTTAGAAGAAAAGGAGATACTCTAGGGGGTGGTCATCAGGGGACCAGGCAACAAAACAGAGCCCCAACCGTTCTTCCTTAGAAGCAGCCAGGACTTTAGAGATGGCAAGCGGGCCAAGGAGACGGGGTGGGAGAGAGACAAATACTGAAGGACTTGGCAAAGTGGCCAAAGGACTATTAAAACAGGAAGCATCTGAATGGAATTACAGTTGGCTGCTTATAAACCCTGGTGGCATAGTGGTTAAGAGCTACAGCTGCTAACCAAAAGATTGGCAGTTTGAATCCACTAGATGCTACTTGGAAATCCCATTGGGCAGTTCTACTCTGTCCTATAGGGTCACTATGAGTGGGAATTGACTCGACGGCAACGGGTTTGGTTTTTGTTTTTTTGCTATTGCTCTGATGGAAACCCTGCTCCAGCTGCCCCAACCTTCGCCCAAGTCTGCTGCTCCAACTTAAAGGGCTCCTGTCAGTCATAGGAAGGGACTGAGTGCTAGGGAGACAATCAGAACACTAAACAGGAACTAAAAGCCCAAGGAGTCCCTGGGTGGCACAAATGGTTAAGCACTGGACTACTAGCCTAAACGGTCACAGTTCGAACCCACCCAGAGGCATCTCAGAAGAAAGCCCTGGCGATCTCCTTCTGAAAGGTCACAGCCTTGAAAACCCTATGGATTGCAATTCTACTCTGCACACAAGGGATTGCCATGAGTCAGAATCGACTCGCGGGCAACCAACAACAACAACAAAAGCCCAAAGAACCCAGGAGAGCTTCAATTTCTGCACATTCCTAGGGAGCTTAACGAGGGCACTGGGCTTTCCGAAACCAATGGTTCTCAAAGTGTGGCCCCTGGACCAGTAGCATCAGCATCAACTGGGAACGTGTTAGGAACACAAATTCATAGACCTCATTCTAGACCTACTGAATCAGAAACTCTGGGTGGGGCCCAGCAATCTGTGTTTGAACAAGCCCTCCAGGTGGTAATTCTGACATACTCTCAAGTTTGAGAACCACTGCTTAAAACCCAGGAGTTCAAGTTAATCTAAATCTTAGGAGGAAGAGAGGGCAAGGGTAGGCTCCTGGAGCAGGAACAGTGAGAGCCCTTCAAAATGTAGGCAGCCCCCTTGCACCTTCCCTTCCACACCAGCTCACACACTGAGCCCTGCCTGGTCCTCCAGCCCGATCTCAGCTGTGATACAAAGGGGACACCGTGGTCTCTGTGAAACTACTGAGGGATGCTGAGGAGGGCTGTGTCTTGGGGGTTCTTGCTTTGTGGAGCTGACAGTGGGAAAATAGGGGCTCCTTTCAAAGCTGGGCAGACTCAGGAGGGGTCCCTTCCCATCTGGAAGCTGTGACGTAACACCCCAGCCCGTGGTTTCCCCCAAGCCCACCAAGAGTGAAGGGCCATGTCAGGCAAGGATCCACCCACCCCCACCCCCCGCTCCCCAAGAGCCCTCCAAAAGGCAAACATGTAGGCACCAGTGAGTTCTGCAAGGCACTGAGCCGGGGGGGCCTGTCACACCTGAAGGGGCCCAGAGGTGCCAGCTCGGCAGTTGGGCCTGGACGGCGGTGAGCTGCCGGGTGATGGATCGCTTTCCGATGAGGGCACTGTGCAGGCTGCCAGCTGTGCCAGCACCAGCTCTGGATCAGCATGGCTGCATCGCCCCCCACCACTCCCAACAGAGCCGGAACAGGGAAGCAGCACGAGCAGCAATTAATCTGTGCTGGAGACAGCAAGACAGGAAAGGGGGATGCCAGCAAGCCAATGGGCCTGGCTGCCTTTGCTGCAGGGCTGGTCAGACCCACCAGACACGCAGTCTCCCCAGCTTCAGATGCACCAGCTCTGTGCAGTCCCGTGGGGAGGCAAACATGGGTACACTAGTGTACAACAAAGAGCCCCAGATTCAGTCAGTGGAGGCAGGTTCAAATCCCAGCTCTGTCACTGACAAGCAGTGAGGCCTTAAGCAAACGTTGGCACCTCTCTGGTACATTTTCCACATTTTCAAGATGTGGGGCGTATTCACTGCCACTCAGAGCTGTGGAGAGGTAAATGAAATGACTCATGGAACGTGCTTGGCACATGACAGACATGCAATGAAGAGTAACTTCTCTCCCCTGTCCCCAGCTGCCTACCTACATCCTGGGGGTCTCTCAAAGCAGCCCCACAGGTGATTACTAAGCAGGCACAAAGCACCCGTCTCAGGCCAGCAAGGAGCCAGAACTAAAGAGGAAAGGGTGGAGAAGCAAATCTCTTTCCAGAATGACTCAGTCTCAGCACCGTTTAATGGCAGCAAAGAAACAGGAACCAGTCCTAGGCAGGCGCCCTTGTGTCCAGCTGGTCTCCTGTCCCCTGCCGCTCGCCTGTCCAGTCCACAAACCCCAGCACCCCAAGAGGTGACCTTACAAGAGATATCTTATCATGTCCTCGTCCTATTTTTAAGGCCTCAGGTGGCTCCTTAATACCAACACAGCAAAGTGAAAACGCCTCAGCATGACTTTCAGTATCCTTCCAGATGGGCTCCAAGTTTCATCTCTCACCATGAGCCTTGCTCCCTAGCCACGCAGAGAGGCTTACCATTCCCAGAACATACCAGGACACTGTACAACAGGGCCTTTGCACTTGGTGTTCCTGTACCCGGAGAGGCCACCCTGCCTCTTATCTATCTAAAGCACTGCCCTGCTTATGGCCCAATGTTGGGAAAATGTCCCCTGATGTCCCCTGTCCCCAAACCAAAACCAAACCAGTTGCCATTGAGTCAACTCCAACTCATGGCAACCCCATGCGTTTCAGAGCGGAACTGTGCTCTACAGGGTTTTCAATGGCTGTGATCTTTTGGAAGTGGATTTCCAGGCCTTTTTTCCAAGGCATCTCTGAGTGGATTTGAACTGACAACCCTCTGGTTAGTAGCTGAGCTCTTAACTGTTTGTACCACTGAGGCAACCACACCCTGTACCAGGCATGGTTAACTACAACGGGCTTTCTTAGCACCCAGGACAACTCTCTACTGAGACCCTCAGCCTGTTTTCTCTCTGGTCTAGACTTAGCTGTGAGCCCCTTGAGCCCAGGGACCATAGGATTTCATTCCTCTCCACATCCCTTGCTCCCAGCACAGTGCCTGGCACACAGTAGGTACTCTATAAATGTTTAGATAACTTAAGTGAATTTTTCACTTACACTCTCATAATCATATCCATAGGGTCGAAAGGTCAATGGAGCCACAGAAGCTTTCTCCACAATCAGGCAGAGGAACAAACCAAGGCCCTGATCACACTTGGCCATCTCCAGCCCCAAGTCGTTTCTTCCTGGGGCCCAAGAAGGCTCTAGGCTAGAAGATGGTCTGCCAGTGCCTCATCCCTCCGCTGTGTTAGCTGATGTCAACTCTGACTCTCCTGTGGTTGCTCTCCCCTTCTCTTGGATTCCAAAAAATTAGCATAATTGATTCAAGGGTCTGCAATCTTGCAGAGGTTGCTCATCTTGCTGAGGACATTTGAACTAGTTTCAAGCTATCCACAAAGATTTCTACCCTTGGGGACTATCTCATCAATGTTAACTTGACCCTTTCCAATCTGAAAGTTTATCTTCCTTGACCAAGATGATAGCCTAATTCCTAGGTAAAGATTCCAGGTTCTCTCATTCATTCCACCTTGGCCCATGTGTCCTGAGCAAAGGCATCTTATCAACACCCCACTGGCAATCAGTTGTGCCCAAACCTGCTCAGCCTCACATCCCAAAATAATCAGCTGGAACGTAAAGAGAAGCCTCTCCTTTGAATACCTCATCCTCTGAAATGTAGGTCTCTGTTCATGGAACCAGAGAGCTCCAGACCCAGAAGATCCAGGGTTTGGGAAACTCATAGTTATGCATATCAGTCATAGGCCAGTCCCTGGGATCCAAGGACTGAAGGCCACAAAGACAGAGCCAGGAGCCTGGAATCAGACCATCCAGGCTCAAACCGCTTACTACTTTATTTACCGTATCACCTTGAAGCAATTGACTTAATGGCTCCAGATCTTGGTCTCTTTGTGTAATGGAGAAAGCAACAGCAGAATTAATGTGAGGACTCAACTAGGTAATACATCTGAAGTCAATAACCAAAACCAACCAAACCCATTGCCATTGAGTCAATTCCAACTCATAGCGACCCTATAGGGCAGGGTAGAACTGCCTCATAGGGTTTCCAAGGCTGTAAATCTTTACAGAAGCAGACTGCCACATCTTTCTCCCACGGAGTGGCTGACCTTTGGTTAGGAGCCAAGCGCTTTAAACACTGCACCACCAGGACTCACCTAAACTCAATAGCACATAGTAATCTCTCAATAAATATCTACTTCTATAATCATCATCACCATCATCATTAAAAATTATTATTATTTGCCCCTATCCTTATAGCAGGTTTCAGACAAAGAAATCTATACCCAGAAAGTATGTGGCTAAAGGCCAGGATATTTGTTTTACTGAGAATTCATGACAATAAATAATGCTTCTCCTAGTTGCAGTTCATTCCTGTTCACTTTAATGCAAAATGATGTACCCATTCAGGTCTTTCCTACTAAAGGTCTAAATGATCACTAACTGTTGAAATAGCATATAGTCATAGCTAGGGAGAAATCTGTTACAATCTATAGTGTGCTTTTGCAATTGATATATTTTTTATCTGTTAGAAGCAAGTTTTTATCTAGCTTTGGGATCCTGGTTTTCCTCTTGGTTTGGTTTTCATTCTAGGTGATTCCTATTAAATATTGCCTGCTAATTGTGGCAAGGACAGTGATGAAATGCCTAATCTGAACATCCACTTTGAGAATTCTGGGCTATAGGAACAAATCACCCAAGAGTCCTATGAATTCATGGAGAGTACTTTGGGATCGGGAGTTGGAACTTTGGATCTTGGGATGGAAACTCCAGACTTCCAGATGTTCTGCATGTCCCAGATCAGATAGGAATGATTCTGAATTAAAAGATTTTGGTTTACTGGGCATTGTAAGCACTGTGGAGCCCTGGTGGCAAAGTGGCTAAGAGCTATGGCTGTTAACCAAAAGGTCGGCAGTTCAAATCCACCAGCCCTTCCTTGGAAACCCTATGGGGCAGTTCTACTCCATCCTATACGGTCACTATGAATTGAATCGACTGGACAGCAATGGGTGTGGTTTTTGGTAAGCACTACAAGGAAAGAGTCATCTTCTGGTAGTGGAAGGGTCAACCTCTTAAATAGTTCTCAGTTTAAGAACAGCTTCAGCTATGCAGGCAAGGATGTGGTAACTGTTGACTGAGACCGCCAAGAGGGAGTAAGAGAAGGCAAGCTTAACAGTTGCTAAGAATATGTGTCACCACTTTTTCCAAGAAAAAGAGAATTGTGAGACCCACGGCCCCAAAGATTCTACTGGATGGAAGACTAATGGTACTAGATTATTGCAATTATTCTCTAGACCCTGTTCGTTTGTATGCATATACCTACACCCCACCCATCCCCACATACCTTCTATGTATCCCCAAATAGGGATTGACTAGGGAAGTCTGACACCAGCCATTCTCCCCATAGCGCTCTTTATCTTTTAGGTTTGATAATTCATTAGAATGGTCATGGAGAACTCATGGAAACAACTGCAATAACTAATAACAGAGAAGGATATAAACAGGGAGAGAAGATATACAAAAGGCAAAGTTTGAGAGGGATCCCAGCACAGAGCCTCAGTGTCTAAAAGGAGACCCACTTATGTCTCAAAGGGGACCAGCTTACCCTTCCCAAAAACCAACGTTCATTCTCACCCACCAGGAAACTTTCAACAGGAAGCTCAATGATGTCAGTTGGCCTGTTCCGCTATTGGTCGCTCCTCTCAGCTCTCAACCAGGGTTTGGTTTTTATACTCTGCTGTCACCATCTGGGTCTGCTCGTTGCCTCCATTTCTTCTGGTACCATCATAGCCACTGCCTCCATCATCATTACAGGTTCACTTGGCCTGGGAGGGTCATAGTGCAGGGTCCCAGAGAACATGCTACTCTCTTCTCTCATCAATCAGGAAACCCTATCTAAGCCTCTGTGTTCCATGGTTTTTATCAGTAAGTGGGTGGGAGGAGTGGGGGGATTCCCAGCCAATTTGTGTAAAGCTCACTACCAGGTGAGGCTTTGGAACCAGTACCAAAAGGCCAAGTTGCTTTTTTTGGTAAAGTGGTTCCACACTGTGCAGGAAGCAAACGGTTCAGTGCGTTCTGGGCTATCAGACAAATCTGTTTTCATTAGTTAGGATCTCTACAGTTGCAAGCAACAGAATCCCAGTCTAATCTAGTATAAGCAAAAAGTGAATTTACTATAAGGATTCTGGGGCTTCCCATGGAGCCCTGGCCAGAATGAGGCTGGGCCTCAATAAAAAGAGGAACCAAGAACACAAACATCTCCAGGACACCTCTTTGTCTCCATTTCTTCTGCATGTTTGTTTCATTCTTCCCTCTTACAGCTGTCAGAACTTCTCCTCGTGGTGAAAAATGTGCCTGCTACTACAAAGAGGATATTTTTTTCCTATTTTTTCTGTTTCTTCTTGGTATATCAAGAACTTGTATGTATGTGTGTGCGTGCATTTGTGACCAGATAGCTTATTGAAATTGTATTACTTTCAAAAGTTTTTCTGTACATTCTCTTGGGTTTCCCAGGTAGCTAATAATCTCTTCTGCAAGGGATAAGCATTTTACTTTCTTGTTTGCAGATGTATACCTCATTTAATTTTCTTCTCTAATAGCATTGGTAAGCATCTCCAGAACAATGTTAAGTAATAGTGCAGATGGAGGATTCTTTTTCTTTTTCCTGAATTTAATGAGACTGTTTTCACAGCTTCACCATAAAGCATTCTTATATTGAAGAAGATTCATCTATTTTTTACTTACTGCAAATCTTAATTTAAAAAATGGATGTGAAATTTGATCAATATTGTTTCTAAATTCCTTGACATGTTGAATTTTTTGGCCTGTTAATATGAAAAATTAAAATTACAGATTTCTTTACATTAAATAATCCTGTTATTCCTGAATGGAACCTCATTTAGGATATATTAATCTTTTTAACACACTGCCCAATTCTATGATATCATATTTTATTTAGGAACATTACATCTCTGTAAATATAACAGATCTGAAATTTCCTTGTGTGTACAGTATGTTAGGTTTTGGTATCAATGTTATTCTAATTTGAATGACATCTGAAATAACTTGAATATTTGAAAGAACTCCACTATGAAATAATCTGGATTCGGTGCCTTAGAGAGCTCTTTAACAACTTGGAATTCTATTACTATTTGTTCAAGGTTTTTGCTTTGTTTTGTTTTGTTTTTGCCACTTTTTTGAGTCATCTATTGTTTTTTTTAAATTTGGGAGGATTGGGTTTTCAAAAGTATTATCTTTTAATTTCCTTATTACCTTATAAATTTTCTTTTCATTTATTTTGTATATATGGCTGTATCTCCTTTGTCATTTCTATTTTGGAGTATTTGTGATTTATCTAGGATTATTTAAAATTTAGACTAGCTAATGGTTTATCTGAGGAGTCCTGGTGCCACAGTGGTTAAGTGCTCAGTTGCTAACTGAAAGGTTGGCCGTTCAAACCCACCAACCACTCCATGGGAGAAAGATGTGGCAGTCTGCTTCTGTAAAGATTACAGTCTTGGAAGTCCTATCGAGCAGTTCTACCCTGTCATATAGGGTTGCTTTGAGTTGGAATCAATTGGACGGCAATGGATTTGGTTTTTTGGTTTGATTATTGGTTTATCTATTTTATTATTTTCTTTTTTCCCCACAGAACTAACTTGGATTTGTTTCAATTCTACTAATGATTTCTCTTTCTTCTAATTCATTGCTTTCTTTCTTCTAATTCATTGCTTTAGACTTTCATTTGTATTTATGAATTATGCTTTCTTTTGTGTATTCTAACTTATTGAAATGAATGGTTCATTTCTTTTTATTATTTCTTATTTAATCATAAAAGTGTCTAAGGCTATTAATTTTCTTCTGAGTACAGAGTTGGCTCAACTCATAAGTTTTTATGTGGCTTAAAACAGGATGTTGACAGGAACTTTCACTCTTTCCCTGAAATATGTGACTAGAACCCGACAGCATCCCGATCCTTCTAACCAAACAATTGTAGGATTTGCACACTGATTCTTTCTCTCCTCTCCCCAGGACACCCTTCATTCCAGAGAAGTTATAATTTCCAGCTCAACCTCTTCTTCTGACCTACTGGAAAACTGCCTGGGAATCTGTAATATACAACAGATCATAGCACAAACCTGAAGTCTTGGGTTATGGTGCTGCCGATAAACGTGGACCAGTCATTTACCTTCCTGGAACTTGAGAGATGAGGACTTAAAATGTGCCAAACTCTTTCCGTGGATCATCTCCTTTAACGCTCCCAACAACATGGTAAATTGTTATTTTTAAATCATTCCTTCATTTGTATTTCTTTCAGAAATTAGCTATTTCAGTCACAGTTCCAGATACTTTGAATATAGCAATAAACAGGACAGGCAAGATCTCTGTTTCCATGGAAATTACTTTCTAATGATGAAGATGGATATCAAGATAACAAAGATAACTACAGAGAGCAATAATGGCTATGAAGTCAATAATTTAAGGTCACCATAAGACACAGAGTGTTCAAGATTGGGGCTTCTTTAAGTAGGGGTGCCTGAGAAGGCCTCTCCAAGAGGGTGACATTTGAGCTGAGATCTGAATAATAAGAAGAATGCAGTAGTGCAAAGTCTAGAGGGAAGACCTTTCCATGTGTAGTGGTTCATATCCACCTAGAACCTCAGAACGTGACTTTATTGGGAATAAGTCCGAGGGTGGGCCCTAAACCCAGTGACTCGTATCCTTATAAAAAGAGAAGAGGACACAGGGAGACACACAGGGAAGAAGGCCATGTGAAGATGGAGGCAGAGATTGGAGTGATGCTCCCACAAGCCAAGGAATGCCAGGAGCCACCAGAAAGTGGAAGGGGCAAGGAAGGAAACTCCCCTAGAGCCTTCTGAGGGAGCATGGCCTTGCCAGCACCTTGATTTCAGACTTCTGGCCTCCATAACTGTGACAGAATACATTTCCGTTGTTTTAAGCCACTAAATTTGTGATAATTTGTTACAGCAGCTATAGGAAACTAATACAGCAGATAAAAACAGATTGATAGATTCAAGGAACAGGAAGAAGGAAACCGAGATGCCAGTGCATGAAGTGTCTGGCCAAGATCACTCTGCTGGTAAAAGGTGAACCCTGAAGCTCTCACCTGAGAGCCTGCACAGGAAACCACCACACCATGGGGTTTCCCTTACCTCCCTTCCACACTTGTTTTGACAATTTTATGAGGAAGGGAATTAGCAGTGAGCCTGCCTAGTCTGTGTCTCATCATTGCTCATTCCTGAGTGAACTACGTGCCTCCAGAAGGGCCTCCACGTCAGCCCCTAGAGAACCAATGGTTTACCAGGATGAGGTGTCCATTGACCTGCTACAGGCCCCAAGTCAGGATAGCAAGAAGGAGTTGCCATCTGGCCCTTCTGGTGTAGCCATCCCCTGTGCAGGGCCTGGACTAGGGTAAGAAAAGCAAGGCACCCAGGACAGAAAATTTAAGGAAGCATTCACTCTTAGATGCTGATCCTGCACTTGCATGAGCCCAAGAGTGAGTGCCTCCTTAAATTTTCACCCTGGGCACCTCACTTGCTTCACCCTAGTTCTGGTCCTCTATCTGTGCCAGAAGCAGGACGTGACCAACAGCCCTTTAAGAAGCAAGAGGTTGTCATTTTGGTGGCCTCTTACTGGCTTCCTTTCCACCTCTTGGCTGTACCTATTGAGCCAAGGTAACTGAGGGCCCAGCTAGGCCTGCATTCCTAGCCTTTCCCTCCACTCTGGGGCTGAGGTCCTGACAAGCCTAGTTCCCCAGCCCATCCCAGCAGGAACAGTGTGCTGGCTAAGCAACTCCCACTTCCAGGTGGCATCACCTGGCTATGAGCTCACAAGGGCTGCACGTGTCCCTTAGGATGACAGCTCTTTTATCACCGTATGTCACAGCATAAGCCTAGAAAGGAGGCAGGTGATAAGATTGTAAAGTTGTGTTTCCAGAAATGCCAACCAGCCTTCTCTGACATCACACCTGGACCTCCAGCCCCTTTACCAACTTCCCCATTGCTTTATTATAATGAGCAACAAGCTCATTAATAACCGTCCTCCTCTCCCCTTCCTGAGTCCCAGCCACGAGAGAAACCAGCAGGTGCACAGGACTCACAATTAGTCCTCCGTAATGCATGGTTGGCAATAACTCCACTCTGAAGCTGGAACAACCAGGACCAGCTCTGTGCAGTGTCTGCAGCCAGTGGAGTAATTAATGGCAGGGCCAAGGGATGGAGAGAGACTGTGTTAACACTTGTGAAGCCACCTTGCCCAAAATTCTTGGGAAACAGGAAACCTCAAGAAGGAGAAGAAGCATTTCACATTCATTAGAAGAAAATGCACCACTCACCTCTCAGTTTGTTGTACTGTGGTGGCTTGCATGTTTCTGTGATGCTGGAAGCTATGCCACCAGTATTTCAAATACCAGCAGGGCTACCTACGGCAAACAGGTTTCAGTGGAGCTTTCAAACTAGAGAGATTAGGAAGAAGAAACTGGTGATCTACTTCTAAAAAACTTGGCCAGTGAAAACATTATGAATAGCAGCGGAACACTGTCTGATATAATGCCTGAAGATGAGCCCCTCAGGTTGGAAGGCACTCAAAATATGACTAGGGAAGAGCTGCCTCCTCAAAGTAGACTTGACCCTAACGTGGATGGAGTCAAGCTTTCAGGTCCCTCATTTACTGATGTGGCACAACTCAAAATGAGAAGAAACAGCTGCAAACATCCATTAATAATTGGAAAGTAGACTGTACAAAATATGAATCTAGGAAAATTGGAAGTCATCAAAAATGAAATGGAACACATAAAGATCAATATCCTAGGCAACCGTGAGCTGAAACAGACGGGTATTGGCCATTTTGAATCGGACAATCGTATGGTCTACTATGCTGGGAATGACAACTGAAGAGGAATGGCGCTGCATTCATTGTCAAAAAGAACATTCCAAGGTCTATCCTGAAAAACAATGCTGCAGTGATAAGATAATATTCATACGTCTACAAGGAAGACCAGTTAATACGCTATTATTCAAATTTATGCACCAACCACTAATGTCAAAGATCAAGAAATTGAAGATGTTTACCAACTTCTGTGGTCTGAAACTGATCAAACATGCAATCAAAGTGCATTAATAATTAGTAGTGATTGGAATGTGAAAGTTGGAAACAAAGAAGAAGGACTGGTAACTGGAAAATATGGCACTGGTGATAGAAATGACGTTAGAGATCACATAATAGAATTTTGCAAGATCAATTGATTATTCATTGCAAATGTGTTTTGTCAACAACATAAATAGCAACTATATATGTAGGCCTTGCCAGATGGAATACACAGGAATCAAACAGATTACATCTGTGGAAAGAGACTATGGAGAAGCTCAATATCATCAGTCAGAACAAAGTTAGGGGCTGACTGCAGAATAGACCATCAATTGCTCGTATGCGAGTTCAAGTTGAACCCAAAGAAAATTAAAACAAGTTCACAAGAGCCAAAGTACAACCTTGAGTATATCTCACCTCAATTTGGAGACCACCTAAAGAATAGACTTGACACGTTGAATAGTCATGGATTGAATTGTGTCTCCAAAAAATATGTGTATCAATTTGGCTAGGCCATGATTAATGAGATTAATGAGATGGGATTAGTGACAGTTATGTTAATGAGGCAGGACTCAATCTACAGGATTGGATTGTGTCTTGAGCAAATCTCTTTTGAGATATAAAAGAGAGAAGCAAGCAGAGAGACATGGGGACCTCATACCACTAAGAAAACAGCACCTGGAGCAGAGCTTGCCCTTTAGATGCGGGGTCCCTGCACCTGAGAAGCTCCTAGAGCAAGGGAAGATTTATGACAAGGACCTTCCTCCAGTGCCAACAGAGAGCTCTTTCCCTGGAGCTGGCACTCTGAATTAAGACTTCAAGCCTCTAGACTGTGAGAAAATAAATTTCTCTTTGTTAAAGCCATCCACTTGTAGTATTTCTGTTATAGCAGCACTAGATGACTAACACAAACACTAATGACCAAAGACCAGCAAGTTGTGGGATGACATCAAGGCCATCAAACGTGAAGAAACCAAAAGGTAATTAGAAAGACAGGAAAGAAAGAAAAGACCAAAATGGATGTCAGAAGAGACTCTGAAACTTGCTCTTGAACGTGGAGTAGCTAAAGCTAATGGAAGCAATGATGAAGTAAAAGAGCTGAACATAAGATTTCAAAGGGCAGATCAAAAAGACAAAGTAAAATATTATAATGAAATGTACAAAGACCTGGAGTTAGAAAACCAAAAGGGAAGAACACTCTCAGCATTTCTAAATCCAAAAGAATTGAAGAAAAAATTTAAGCCTCGAGTTGCAATATTGAAAGATTCCTTGGGCAAAATATTGAACAACTCAGGAAGCATCAAAAGAAGATGGAAGGAATACACAGAGTCACTGCACCAAAAACAATTCGCCAATGTTCAACCATTTCAGGAGGTAGCAAAAGATCAAGAACCAATGGTACTGGAGGAAGAAGTCCAAGCTGCACTGAAAACATTGGTGAAAGCCTAGGCTCCAGGAATTGGCAGAACACCAACTGAGATGTTTCAACAAATGGATACAACACTGGAAGCATTCACTCGTCTATGCCAAGAAATCTGGAAGACAGCTACCTGGCCAACCGACTGGAAGAGATCCATATTTGTGCCCATTCAAAAGAAAGGTGATCTAACAGGATGTAGAAATTATTGAACAATATCATTAATATCATACACAAGTAATATTTTGCTGAAGATCATTCAAAAGCGTCTGCAGCAGTACATTGACAGGGAACTGCCAGAAATTCAAGCCAGATCCAGAAGAGGATGTGGAACGAGGGATATCATTGCTGACGTCAGATGGATCTTGGCTCAAACAGAGACTACCAGAAAGATGTTTACATGTGCTTTACTGACTATGCAGAGGCATTAGACTGTGTAGATCATAACAAATTATAGATAACATTGTGAAGAATGGGAATTCCGGAACCCTTAATTGTGCACATGAGGAACCTGTGCATAGACCAAGAGGCAGTCATTCAAACGGAACAAGGGGATATTGAATGATTTAAAATCAGAAGAGATGTGTGTCAGAGTTGTATCCTTTCACCATACCTATACAATCTGTATGCTGAGCAAATAATCTGAGAAGCTGGACTATATGAAGAAGAACGGGGCATCAGGATTGGAGGAAGACTCATTAACAACCTGCAATATTCAGATGACACAACCTTCCTTGCTGAAAGTGAAAAGGACTAGAAGCACTTACTACTGAAGATCAAAGACTATAGCCCTCAATATAGATTACACCTCAACATAAAGAAAACAAAAATCCTCACAGCTAGACCAATAGGCAACATCATGATAAACAGAGAAAAGATTTAAGTTGTCAAGGATTTCATTTTACTCGGATCTACAGCCAGTGACCAAGGAAGCAGCAGTCAAGACATCAAACGAGGTATTGTATTGGGCAAATCTGCTGTTTTAAAGTGTTAAAAAGCAAAGCTGTCACTTTGAGGACCAAGGTGCTCTTTACCCAAGCCATCGGATTTTCAATTGCCTCATACGCATGCAAAAGCTGAACAATGAATAAGGAAGATTGAAGAAGAATTGATGGCTTTGAATTATGCTGTTGGTGATGAATATTGAATATACCTTGGACTGCCAGAAGAATGAAGAAATCTGTCTTGGAAAAAGTACAGTCAGAATGTTCCATAGAAGCAGGGATGGCAAGAGTTCTCCTCACATACTTTAGACATGTTATCAAGAGGGACAAGTCCCTAGAGAAAGGCATCATGTTTGGTAAAGTAGAGGGTCAGCAAAAAGGAGGAAGACCCTCAACAAGAGGGACTGACACAATGGCTGCAACAATGGGCTCGAACACAGCAACAATTGTGAGGATGGTGCAGGAGCAGGCAGTGTTTCCTTCTGTTGTACATAGGGTCGCTATGAGTCAGAACCGACTGGATGGCACCTAACAGTGACAGAGGAAAACAGCCACTTCTGATCTCATTCTTTTTGCCTTTGTCTCTAGTGTTTCTCCTCAGGAAATTATGCCTCGTCATCACCTCTCTGAAGACACCCCAAAGCTTTGTGCCATTCCCTGGCCTCTCACTCACTCCTGTATTTCCAACTGATCCCTGAATATTCCACTGGCATCCCAACTGGTATAATTCTAGAACTGAACTCTGAATGTAGGCACAAGGAAGGATTTTTCCCAGAAAAGTGCAGCTTGGAGCTCGAGGGGTAATCATGAGACAGGGAGTAGATACTGGGGTAGGGAGAGTCTTCAGACCGCAGTTGAGCAGAGGGGATTATCATCTAGAGGCACTAAGAGGGCATGAAGATCATAAATGTGTAATGAGGCCAAACTCCACAGCTGTACGGTTTTCGCCAGCAAAGAGCACTCCGGGTTAAGTAGGACTGGCAAGACAATGTAACATGAAGGTCATGGAAGTGGTAAGAGTACAGCTGACCAGTATGATCATGAGACCTAAACTGAGCATGCGGGAAGTAGATCCAGGAAGGGCTGGTAGACTGATAAGAACATATGACTAATGGAGTCAGAGTGAGGTCAAAGGGGCAAGTTAATGAGCATGAGGGAAAGGAGGAGGAAGGCGAGCAGAGGGGGACCTTTTAGAACCTAAGATTTCATAACCAGAGACATAAAAGACCTATACAATGAAAACTACAAGACACTACTGCAAGAAACCAAAAGAGACCTGCATAAGTGGAAAAACATACCTTGCT
>NW_004443944.1:25007703-25056889 GCF_000243295.1 Trichechus manatus latirostris
ATCTTAGGTGAAGGGAAGGACAGCACACACTACAGGGGAAGTCAGCACAACTGGACTAAACCAAAGCTAAGAAGTTTCCTGAATACAACCAAACACTTCAAGGGACAGAGCAGCAGAGGCAGGGGTTTAGGGACCATGGTTTCAGGGGCCATCTAGGTCAATTGGTACAGCAAAGATTTTTAAGAAACTGTTCTGCATCCCACTTTGGTGAGTGGCATCTGGGGTCTTAAAAGCTAGTGAGCGGCCATCTAAGATGCATCAATTGTTCCCAACCGATGTGGAGTAAAGGAGAATGAAGAACACCAAAGATACAAATAAAGTATTAGCCCAAGAGACAGAAAGGGCCACATAAACCAGAGACTTCATCAGCCTGAGACAAGAAGAACTGGATGGTGTCAGCTACCACCAATGACCACCCTGACAGGGAACCCAACAGAGAGTCCCTGATGGAGCAGGAAAAAAGTAGGGTGCAGAACTCAAATTCTAGTAAAAATACTAGACTTAATGGTTTGATTGAGACTGGAGAGACCCCAGAAGACTTGGCGCCCGGACTCTCTGTTAGCCCAAAACTAAAACCATTCCTGAGGCCAACTCTTCAGACAAAGATTAGAATGGACTATGGGACATAAAATGATACTCGTGAAGAGTGCGCTTCTTAGCTCACGTAGATGCATGAGACTAAATGGGCAGCTCCTGTCCAGAGGCTAGATGAGAAGGCAGAGAAGGTCAGGAGCTGATTGAATGGATGTGGGAAATCTGGGGTAGAAAGGAAGAGTGTGCTGTCACAGTATAGGGAGAGCAACTAGGGTCACATAACAATGTATGTATAAATTTTTGTATGGGAGACTAACTTGAATTGTAAACTTTCACTTAAAGCACAACAATTAAAAAAAAAAGAAACAAGAACCTAAGATTTCACAGGCCCATAGTTTAAATGTAATAACTAGGTACAAACCACGGCCATGGGCTTAGGCAGGTGTCAGGAGGGCCACCACATTGCATAACTCCAGGAACACCATTCATATAGAACACAATGAGGTTGTGCAATATGGTGGCCTTGGTGACTGAAAAAGGGTAAGTGAAGGTCATTAGAAATGAGGCAGCCAAGGAACTATAATGCAAAGGCATTGGATGGATGAGCCACAGGAGCACTGAAGATTCCCTGGATGATGGTGGTTTTCAGGGTAGAGAGGAAACCTGTGGTGTGAAAAGCGTGAGCTAGACCCCAAGCAAGCCTGACCTCTAATCCAATTTCACCAATTACTTGTGCTATGGCCTTGAGGTAAATCTCTTGGCCCTATGGGTTTCTGATGCCTTGTATTTAAAATGAAATTCAGAGTACTTGACTTCAGGGTGGAGTCCCTGGCTGGTGCAAATGTTAACCCATTAACCACTCAGCTCTGCTGGCTGCTAACCAAAAGGTCAGAAGATCGAATCCACCCAGAGGCACCTCGAAAGAAAAGCCTTGGGATCTACTTCCAAAAAATCAGTCATTGAAAAACCTGTGGAGCACAGTTCTACTCTGATACACCTGGGATCACCCTGAGTAGGAATCAACTAGACGGCAACGTGTTTAACTTCAGGGTGGTAGTGAGAATTTTAAAAGATGGGTTATGTGCTGTAGGGAGTTTTTTTTACTTGATTGCTATCAGATCTATTACTCCCTCTTTCCCTGCTGCATTCCCTAAGGTAGAGAGTGCTGACCTCTTGCTCAGCTCCCAGATCAGCTGGCTTCCAGTAGGATTTGGGCCAGTGGGAGGCACTTACAGGAGATTGGAAGGCAAGAGGAAAGGAAAAAGCAGGAGATTTTTCCATACTCTTCCCCCTCCCCCAGGCAGCACCTCGGGCAATCTCTGAATCTCCTTGGTTTTAGCTCCCTCAGAACAGGCCCTTCAAGTTTCCAACTTCTGCCCTGGACTCTGGTAAATCCATCTCCTCCCTTGATTCTCCAGCCCTGGGGGGTTGTAGTAGCTTTCTGCTATTGCATAAGCTCTGGATTTTTCCACCATTTTCTTTTCTTTTTTTTTTTGGTTTGTATTTTTTATTATTATATTAATTTTACTGTATTTTAGGTCAAAGTTTACAGTGCAAATTAGTTTCAAAAATGTATATACAAATTGTTTTGTGACATTGGTTGCAATCCCCACAATGTGTCAGTACCCTCCTCCTTTCGCTTTTATCCCAGGGTTCTCCATGTCCATCCGTCCAGTTTTCCTGTCCCTTCCTGCCTTCTTGTCTTAGCACTGGGGCAAGTTTTGCCCATTTGGTCTCGTATTCTTTTTTCTTTTTTTTTTTTAATTGTTCTTTAGTTGAAGGTTTACAGAACAAACTAGCTTCTCATTAAACAATTAGTACACATATCGTTTTGTGACATTGGTTACCAACCCACAACATGTCAACACTCTCCCTTCTCGACCGTGGGTTCCCAATCACCAGCTTTCCTGTCCCCTCCTGCTTTCTCATCCTTGCCCCTGGGCTGGCGTGCCCCTTTAGTCTCATTTTGTTTTATGGAACTGTCTGATCTTTGGCTGAAGGGTGAACCTCAGGAGTGACTTCATTACTGATCTAAAATGGTGTCCGGGGGCCGTACTCTCAGGGTTTCTCCATTCTCCATCAGACCAGTAAGTCCGGTCTCTTTTTGTGAGAATTTTGTTCTACATTTTTCTCCAGCTCTGTCCAGGACCCTCCACTGTGATCCCTGTCAGAGCAGCCAGTGGTGGTAGCTGGGCACCATCTAGTTGTGCTGGGCTCAGTCTGGTCGTTCTACCATTTTCTGTATACCTTCTCAACTCTTCCATCAACTGTGTGATCAATTCCCTAATTAAATTCCCTCTGTTTTAAATATTTAGAGGGTTTCTGCTTCCCTGGTTTGATCTATTACAAATGTCTATTACTATGCTTGGCATAAAGTGGGAAACCTGATTTAAAAAAAAACCAAAACCAAACCCATGCCATCAAGTCAATTCTGCAGTAGAACTGCCCCATAGGGTTTCCAAGGAGCGGCTAGCGGATTCAAACTGCTGACCTTTTAGTTAGCAGCCTGAGCTATTAAGCACTTTGCCACCAGGGCTCCAAGGAAACTTGATAGGTAGTACTTACTATAATTTTGTTTAAAAAAACAAAAAGAACTCCAAACCCTTTGCCACCAAGTAGATTCTGATTCATGGAGACCCCACGTGTATCAGAGTAGAAATACACTCCATAAGGTTTTCAATGGCTATAATCCTATGGAAGTAGATCACCAGGCACCAGGCCTTTCTTCCAGGGCACCACTGAGTGGATTCAAACTGCCAACTTTTCGGTTAGCTCTTGTGCCAACCATTTGTGCCACCCAGGGACCTATAATTAGGTTCAGATTAATGTTATTAAAATTTAATTGTCCAAGTCATCTGAGAATGTGGTAATCAGTCCACCAAAGATGGCGGCCAGGATGGGAACAAGGCGGCATAACAGCCCATCACGTGCTTTTGAGGGCGGGGGTGGCTGATGGATAGTTACAGGGCATATTATATTCTTGGCCTGTGAACCTGTCCTCCAGAACAGTGACTGAAGGTTTTGTCTTTACATCTCCAGTGCCTGACACACGACCTGGCACAGAGCAATTTCTCAAAAGAATGGTTATTGGACTGACTTGAAATCTTTCTAATTGCATAGTCAGAACAAAATTTATTTATACCGCTGGAGAACCCCTGAGTTCAAGTTGCATGATCTCACCTGTGTGTGCACGGAAACTTTAGTAAAATATATCAGGAGGGCCAGGCTTAGAGTGAAATGGGAAAGGCGCTTAATTCAGGCACAAAACTTACGGGTATGCCACAAAAACTCAGCAATCAAGATACATATTATAATGCAATATTTTAAAAAATCATAATTAACGCAAACATTCATGAGGTGCAAAATATGAAAATTTGAGTAAAGACAGGGTTAATATTACTGAACTTTTTGCCTCAGCTTCAACATGGCTTGACAAAGCACTGACTGTTACTGAGTCACTATTTCCTATCACTTCTTCACTGCTAATTCGGGAAACTGATGTCCTAGAGGATAAGATCAGTCTTCAGCACCAGCCACCTCCTCCAAACTGTGGGCACCAGAGCAGGAACTGTGTCTATCTTGTTCCCTGCTGTATCTTCAGCACCTAAAACTATGCCCGGCATGTAGTAGGGGCAAATAAATATATGTTGAATGAATGCATGAACAAATTGCTTCCTCTGAATTCTGGGAGATTCTAGCCAAGTTGCCAAGAAGCTATTCTAACAATACACTTAAAAAAAAAAAAAAAAAAAAGCTCCAAACTCACTAGGAATCAAAGAAACGTAAATTGAAACAATGAAGCGCAATTTTTCACTGCTAGAATTAGCAAAGATTTAAGAGATTGACAATACCCAGTATTGACGTGGAAATCAAGAAAGGGACATTCCTATACATTCCTGCTAGAGCTGCAAATTAATATAGTGTTTCTGGACAGCAATTTGGCAATATGGAACAAAAGCCCTTGAAAAGTACATTTCTTTCGACCTAGCAATCCCACTTCTGAGAATTTATTCCAAGGAAATAATCAGGCAAGTGCCAGAAGATGTATCTTGAAGGGTGTTTTATCACAGCATTGTTTATAACAGCAAGAGCCTGCAAACAGCCTACAGATCCAGAACTACTGGACTTACTATCATTATTAAGAAATCATTATAAATAAATAAAGGTATCATATGATGGAATACTATGCAGCCATTTAAAATAATGTGGCCCTACATTAACTTAAAACAGAAGGATGTTTGTGATGTGTTAAATGTGATAAAAAAGATTATAAAGCAAACGTACATAGTGTAATCACCAATTTTAAAATATACATGGAGAAAGTCTGGAAGGCTGAACACTAGCAGTGGTTAACTGTAGTAGCAGACTATTAACCAACCAACCAGCCAGTTGTCATCAAGTTGCTTCTGACTCATGGCAAGCCCAAGTGTTTCAGAGTAGAACTACTCATAGGATTTTCAATGGCTGTGATCTTTCAGAAGTAGATCACCAGGACTTTCTTCCATGGTACCTCTGGGTGTATTCAAATCACCAACCTTTTGGTTAGTAGCCAAGCATTTAACCACCTGTGCCACCATTTTTTAAATACCTTTGATTTCTTGACTCTTTCGTTTCTCTGAATTTTCTAAAGTTTGCACAATGATCATCTATAACTTGTGCAATTCTAAAAGATGAAAAGTGATCCAGTCTGTGTCTTTCAATTTTCTGGGTGAATTTCCCAGCAGGTGATGGGGAAGTTGAAATCTCCGTTACTACCCTCACCTACCTTTGGGCTTCCTTTTTTATCTGAATCGGGTCAGAAAATAGCATGCAGATTCTTCTCTATGTAGGACAGTCTGCTCACTCCCCCTTGGCCAATACCTCAACACTCTCTCCAAAAGTGTTTCTGAGACTGGATCACCAACCTTGTACATCCACATTACTCTTGTAGCAAAGGTCCCAAAGGTCACTTTTTTAAAGTCACAACTTCCTGTTTATTGACCAAGGAGAAACCTTACAAGCCTCAAGCCTGTTTTCTCCTTTGTGATGTGAGAATGATAACGTTTACCTCGCAGGTGGACTGCAAGACAAAATTGGTGAAGGAAAGCCAGCACAACTTGTCCAAGGCAAGTGTCATGGAAGCTCCATAGACACATCCAAACTCCCTAAGGGACCAAATTACTGGACTGAGGGCTCTGAGGACCACGGTTTTGGGGAACATCTAGCTCAATTGGCATAACATAGTTTATAAAGAAAATGTTCTACATTCTACTTTGGTAATTAGCGGCTGGGGTCTTAAAAGCTTGTGAGCAGTCATCTAAGATACTCCAATGGTCTCACGCCATCAGGAGCAAGAGAGAAAGAAGAAAACCGAAGACACAAGACAAAGATTAGTCCATAATTACCACAGCCTCCACCAGACTGAATCCAGCACAACTAGATGGTGGCCAGCTACCACCACTGACTGCTCTGAGAGGGATCACAATAGGGGGTCCTGGACATAGCTGGAGAAAAATGTAGAACAAAATTCCAACTCCTCCCCCAAGGAAAAAAAAAAGTAGACTTACTGGTCTGACAGAGACTGGAGAAAACTTGAGAGTATGGCCCCATGACACCCTTACAGCTCAGTAATTAAGTCACTCCTGACGTTCACACTTCAGCCAAAGATTAGACAGGCCCATAAAACAAAATGAGACTAAATGGGCACACCAACCTAGGGGCAAGGACAAGTAAGCAGGAGGGGACAGGAAAGCTGGTAATGGGGAACCCAAGGTCGAGAAGGGGAGAGTGTTGGTTGACATGTAGTGGGGTTGGCAACCAATGGCACAAAACAATATGTGTATTAATTGTTCAGTGAGAAACTTGTTTGTTCTGTAAACCTTCATCTAAAGTACAATTTAAAAAAAAGAAAAACTACTGATGAAGGAACCCAACACATATTAGGTATTGTTGTTGTTGAGTGCTATCAAATCGACTCCAACTCATAGCAACTCCATGTGACAGAGTAGAATTGCCCCATCAGGTTTTTTTTGCCTATGATCTTCATGGAAACAGCTCCCCAAATCTTTCTCCTGTGGAGCCACTGGATGGGTTCAAACTGTCACCCTTTCAGTTAACAGTCAAGCACTTAACCGTTGCACCACCAGGGCTCCTTATATTAAGTGTATCAGGTAGGATATGTCAGGTAATGCTGCAGTAACAAGCAATTCCAAAATCTCTGGGTCAAAACAACAAAGTTTTATTTCTTACCACATAACATGTCTATCACAGGTCAGCCACCGAATGCACTAGTTCTTAAAGCTTCCACCCAGGAATGGCAAAGTCACTTTGCTCTCACTCACTGGTCAAAATAAGTCACATGGCCACATCTACATTCAAAGAGGGTAGGGAAATACAATCCTATCACGTGCCCAGAAGCCCAAAAACCAGAAATATTGGTGAATAGTAATAAAAGCTTCAACAATGGGCATTCTTAATTTTTTTTTTTTCTTTTTTTTTTTTTAATTGAGAGGAAGTACTTATTTGAAACCCAGCTCTAGGACAGAGAAGCTGTGATGTATCCAGCATTATTCTAGGCAAATTTACAGTGGAAAATCAATTTAAGTAACTTTTACCAAAGACTAAGACAAACTAGGAACAAAGGCTTGGCAAGCCACTTCTGAAAATTAGCCAGTGAAAACGTTATGGATCACAGAAGAATATTGCCCAATATAGAGCTGGAAGATGAGCCCCCTAGGTTGGAAGGCATTCAAAACACACAGTGACCATAACAATGGACTTGAGCATCCCAGTGATCATGAAGATGGCACAAGACCGGGCAGTGTTTTATTCTGTTGTAATGGGGTCACCATGAGTTGAAGCCTACTCAACGACAGCTAACACCAACAACCACCAAAACCACATAGCTAGGAAAGACTAGGCCTACATTTGAATCCACAACTTTATGCATTATGTCGATGCCTGTCTATGCTATTCTAGGGTTGCTTCACTTGTTTCCTCCTCATCTTTCAGAAGCCAGTAATATTGGCTGCTTGGGATTCTTTCCACAGGAGTGATGAACTGTCCCTGCAATGGCAGATATGAGACTCTTTGAGATGCGGTAGTGTGTACTTTCCAATGTCTTGTCTAAGAAGGTACATGGAGGGACCCTAAGGCTCTCTCTGTATTCACAAGGAGGGGTGTCAGTGTATTTTTCAGGGCACATTTGATCCCTGGGCTGAAATGAAGTCCCCTCAGTTACTGGAGGGTACATGCCCACCCACTTAGTTATTGGAGGGCCTATGTCATTATCCAAGTATAGCTGACAGTCCTGACACATTCCTCAGGCTCTCCTCACCACACATATGCACACGCATGTTCACACATGCACAACGTGCACACAGGTGCATAGGCACCTGTAGACAACTTATGTCCCCTTGCACTCATCAAAAACACACACACTGAGTCCTTGCATCTGCAGCTTGAATTCATGCAATATCGATGTATACCTACTCAACCCATTAAGCCAACTTATAGCCCATACGTGTGTGCATATAATCTGTTGAACCATATGAACATGCCATCTTTGTGGACCAAAAAAGATTAAATATTGTACACTTCGTTTGGTTCAAACCAATACAGTACAAAATCTGTTTGTGTTGAGTCACTTCTGAGTCATAGCAACCCCACAGAAGAGTAGAACTTCCCCACAGGGTTTCCAAGGAACAGCTGGTGGATTTGAACTGCTAATCTTTTGGTTAACAGCTGAGCTCTTAACCACGGTGCCACCAGGGCTCATAATACAGTATAGCTACACAAAATCACTGCTATTTCACACTTATGCATACAGCCACACATGCACAGATACGCAGCCCATAGCCACAACATGCGTTCACACACGGTTCATATGCACGCACACCACACGCGCAACTTGCTGCTCGTCCCTTTCTATTGCCTGACCCAGGCCACGGATCCTGTGCACTGAGCTTAATCGCTGTCACTGCCAAGGCTGCTATTCAAGCTCAGCTCCAACCATCCAAGAAATCAGTCACCGGGGCTGGCCTCTGCAGCTCTGGCTTCACCACAGCAGCGGTGCTCAATGTCTGCCCTCACCCCTGCCCCATCCACCTGCCTCATCCTTAACTTTCCATTTTCCCTGCTGCCCTGGGCCTCCTGCCCAGCTAAAAAGCTGCCTAGAAGGTGCAGAGCCTTGCTCTCTGCCTTTTGCACTCCTGCCCCATCACAAATCCCTGCACAAACAAGGGGCCCACTACCGGGGAGAGGGCATCAAGGACAGAGGAGGCCCCTGGAGCTCAGCGCTGCCAAGGGTGTCCACAGAAACCCTTCAGAGAGTCTCGGTCAACAAATACCTACTGAGCACTAACTCTGTGTCAGGCACTATGCTAGGCACTGAGAATATGGTGACGGACAAAACCAGAGACGGTCCCCATTCATACAGTTCTCACATTCTAAGGAGAGACGAACAGACATTAACCAAAACACCCCACACAAACATAAAATTCCAACTGTGAGAAGTGGTATGGAGGAGAGATATGTGGTACTGTAATAGATGCCTCAGGCTTCTCATCCGTAAAATGGGATAATAGCAATCTAACCTCATAGGGCTGGTGTGAGCATTAAATATGTGTAAGGTACTTATAACAGTGCTGGATACAAATTAAGTGTTATTGTTCTCTCTTTTATTATAGTTATGTTATTCAATGTAGGAAGAATTAACCTAATCAGAGAGATGAAGAAGAATCATGGCTTCCACATGAAAGTGCAACGCAGCTGATAACTGAAGGATGAGTAGCAATTAAGAAGATGAAGGGTAGAGTGCAATAGGAACAGCCTATGCAAAGGTCCTATGGCAGGAGAAAACATGGGTCATTCCAGCAACGGATAGAGGCTCAGGTGGTTTCAGCACAAACAGTGGGGAGGTGATTGTCCAGCTTGAGGCTGGAGTAGCTGACAGGGATTAGACCATGCAAGGCCTTGAAGGCCATGTAAGAAGCTGGCATTTATCCTAAGGACAATAGAAAGCCACTGCAGGGTTATAACCAGGGAGGAATATAGTCTGAGTATCATTTTGAAAGATTACTCTAAGTGCTATGCAGAGAACAGATTGGAAGGGGACTCTGTCAGCCTTCAGTGGAACGCCTGGTGGGACAACCCAAGCTGTGTGATGCTGGTGGTGGTCATTGTTAGAAATTATTTGGCATAGGCTTGGGAAGGGCAAAAGACATGACCAAATAGGACCAGGATGGGATTAACCTACTGGCAAGGGGGTGCCCCAAAGCATATAGTGCAAGGCTAGTGACTATAATCGTCTCGTGAATGGAGGTCCTGGGTGGGAGCATGAGGGGAGAGGTGACTTTAGTCATCAGTAGAGTCATAACCCCAAGAGTAGGATATTTGGTGCAGGACCCAGGCAGCAGGTGGAAATAAAAGGCCTGGGTCATTGTTCCGGGGAAAGAGTTGCTGATAAGAACAGAGCTGATAAAGCTGAAAGGTGTCAGGTCTCCGGTCAAAAGGATAGCTAACTGAGGCAGAAACCCAAGTCATCCAATGTTCCCTAAGAAGAACAAGTATCTTTCATTTTGTGTACATGCTCAGATTAAGAGAAGCTGCGTGGAGTTCTATGTTAAGAAGGATTCTGAAGTCAAGTTTTAGTTTGGTGAGAGTGTTGTGATTGATTAACATATCTATCGTGGGCATAGAAGGTAGGTGCTGTACCATGGATTTACCATCCCTGAGTTGTGGGTGTATTTGTCCACACTTTTATGTTTGCTAGTGACAGGAAATCCAATTCAAAATAGCTTAAGCAGGAAAGAGAACATAGTGGCTCACATAACTGGAAAGTCTAAGGTATAGAACTGGTTTGAAACAGCAGAATTCAAGTGAGGCTGTGGTCAGAACTCCATCTCTCTCCCTCAGTCTCTGTACTTCGCTCCTCTCTTCTTGACTGTGTCTTCATGTAGGCTACCTCCTCCTAAAGGCGAGCAAGATGGCTTATTACAGCCCCAAGTCTACTCTGACCTTATGGCTCATATTCCAAAGAGGACAACATCATCTTTCATGATACAGGCAGCAAAAATCCCAGCAAAGACTCTGATTGGTCTGCCTGGGTCACATGCTCACTCCTGAATAGGGGTGGTATAAGCTTCCCAAAAGCCACTTGGGCTGAGCAAGATAGTTATAGACAAAGGGATAGACAGTTTCTTTTAAAAAAAAAAAAAATGGAAGCTTAGCAGACAAGAGTATATTTATGTTCACAACAGGATTTATGTGGCCAGCACATAACATCACATCTGTGGCAATGAGGCTAATTCTGGGCTCACACATTGAAAGTGCTCACACACTGTGCCCTCCCAAACCTGCCCAGCCAGTGGAAGTTTGCAGGGCTCAGGCTGGCAGAGGCAGTAACTCTCCCCTGAAGATTCAGGGGTACCATAGTCAAAGATGGGTATAGAGCTGAGAAGCCAGTAGACGAGACCATCCAACGGTTACAAAAGGGAATCCAAGCATGTCACTAAGCCAAGAGGACCAGAAGCATAAATGGCAAGCCCTGCTTGGAATAGGCACAAAGAGGTGAGCCCTGGTGGTGTAGTGGTTAAGAGCTCAGCTGCTAACCGAAAGGTCGGCAGTTTGAATCCAGCAGCCTCTCCTTGGAAACTCTATGGGGCAGTTCTACTCTATCATATAGGGTCTCTATGAGTTGGAATTGACTCCACGGCAATGGTTTGGTTTTTGGTTTGGTGGGTTAAGGGCGCAAGCAGGTGGGCAATTTTGGTGACCTCCTGGGAGAGGCATTGCTCTGCTAGCTGGCTTTTAGCTCCTGGTTCTTCCTCTTGCTTGAGGCCAACCTCATTCCGCACTTATCCCTGACTTATCCAACGCATTATCCCATCAGTCCACCCGTCTCCCAGGATCTTCAGCCTCTCCGACAACACTGGCTCCTTTCTCTCGATATACAAAACAGACTCAAGTCTCTCACTCTTTTTTTTAAAAAAAAAATCATAAACACTTTTCCCTGAACTTGCACTTGCTTTTATCTACAGTAGCATTCCCCGAGATGTGAGAGGTGTGTGTGGTGTATAAGATCTGTGAGGTGTATTCTGTAGCAATGCTGCTCAAAGTGTGGCCACAGACCAGTGCTGGCCCAGAAATGGGTTGCTGGTCTGTAACAGGTAAGAACAGAAATTGAGAGCAAACATTTAGAAACCTTTATAACAATATGATACAGCAACCGTATGTCCAGGGGATATAATAATGAAAAAATAGGCCTCTATTCTGCTGAACTACAAGGGGGCTGAGAAATGGAAGGGACATTAGTGCCTGGAATATTTACAGATGAGGAAACTGAACTTCATAGAGGTGAATGCCTTACTTGAGCTTGCAAAACCAGAGCAAATACACAGACTAGGCAAGTGTGATTCCCAAAGTCCGTGAGCTTATTTCCTGCTCTCTTCTTCCCTTATATATGCTCCTTGTCCCAGCTGCAAACCCCATTAAGCATCTCCCTGCTTTGGAGCGACTCAGACAGAATGTGCCCCTGGTTGCTGGCATATCTCCCAGAGACGTCCTCTTAGCTCTGCACCACCTTCCCCCAGCCTCTGTCCTCCTGGCTCTGACCCCAGTGCAGGTGGAAGGTGCCACGGCCTGAGTAACTCATGGCCCCTTCAACTCCCCACAGTGACGAATGACACCCATCCATCACAGGCCTGTGATGGCCCAGCTCGTCCAGCATGGCTGTTGCTTCAGGTGACACATTAGTGCCCAGGATGGATTGCTCGATCACCAACCTGCCTGGGAAGGAAACTGAGCCAAAGAGTGGATTCAGTCTGATTACCTGCTACCCTAGCCAGGGCTGAGAGGCACTTTGGCAGCCCCTCTTGGGCTCTCTGCAGGAGTATGACTTGCAGTTCTTGAGCCACTAGGCCATTCCCAGCTCATTGCGGACGGACAGGGTATTACTTTTAAGAAAAAAAAAAAATTCAAGGAGGAGCTACTGGCAGATTTGCTTCATGATGGAAAGTCAGGCAAGTCAGGTGAGTCTTCTGAGGGACAAGTGAAGGGTGAACCCAACAATATTTGGGGTTAGTAATAATTGAAATGGCTCAGAGGTGCTGCGTCAGCGGACAAGTCAATGGTTAAGACTATGAGCTCTGTCATCGTGTAGACCAGGGTTTGTGTCCTATTTTAGCTACTTATTTGCTGGGTGACCTTGGGCAAGTCATTCAACTTCTCTGAACCTCAGCTTCATTTTCTAGACAATGAGAATAATGGGATGATATATATAAAGTGCTGAGCACAGTAAGCCTTGTACACAGTGAGTGATGATGATCATGGTGATGATAATATGGACTATTATTATTATTAAAAATTTCTTCTTTCTGTTCTCTGCCACATAGAGGTTGCAATCTTGCCATGTCGGCAGTTGTGGATAATTATGGCTGCACTTTTTGTTACTGCCTTAGTAAGACAGATAGGTAGATTTTATGGAATTGGCTCACACAATTGTGGGGGGCTGGCAAATCCAAAATCTGTAGGTCAAACGACAGGCTGGAGACTCTTGTAGTCTTGTGTTTCAAAATCCGTAGGTCCGGTGACAGGCTGGAGGTTCCTGTAGTCTTGTGACACAAAATTCATGGGTCAGGTGACAGACAGGAGAGTCTTGTGTTCCAGAATTCATAGTTCAGGTGCTAGGAAGAATGAAGAGTAAGGAAGTTCTGGAAAAATGTCTATTTGTAGTTTTGTAGTCTGGAGGCAGCCATCATTATCCACAACTGCCTCCCTGGGAAAACTCCTTTTTTGCTCTTAAGGACTTTAACTGATTAGATAAGGCCCACCCACATTATGGAAAGTAATCTGCTTGACTTAGGCCAACTGATTTAATCACAACTAACTACTTCGTAACAGTATCTAAACTAATGTTTGACTATACAACTGGGCACCATAGTCTAGCCAAACTGACACACAAAATTAGCCATCACACTTCCCACTGATAAGTGGAGTGACTAGCTTCTTGACTGTTTCAACCAATAAAATATGGAAGAAGTGATACTGTTCCAGTTCTAGGCCTATCCATCCTTTGAGAGAACTGGAAGCTTCTACTTCATTTTTCCTGAAACAGGTGTTTTGAGAGAAGCCAGCTGCCACACAAGAAGTCTGACTACCCTGAGACTGTCATGCTGTAAGGAAGCCCAAGCTAGCCCCCTGGCGAAGTCATGTGGCAAGAGATGCCCAGCCAGCCCCCATCTATTTCAATCATCCCAAATAAGGTGCCAAACATATGAGTGAAGAAGTCATCTTGGACATCCAACCCAAATGAACCTTCAGATACCAACTACAGTCCCAGCTACCACGTAACTAAAACCAAATGAGAGACCCCAAATGAGAACCATTCAGCTGAGCCCAGTCACCCACAGAAACATGAGAGAGAATAATAGATTGCTGTTTTTAAGCTCCTAAGTTTTGAGATGGTTTGTTCCATAGCAATAGATAACTGGAACCTGTATAGTGTATTTATTCAAACTAATATTTATTAAGTACCTACTCAATGCTGGGTTGATAACTCATGACTTACTTTTAAATGCATCATGGATAAGCATGATCTTCGTTGTATAAAGGGCACCACGATCCATTCAGATGCTCAAACTGGCAACTAGGAGTCATGCCTGATTCCTCACTTAGCCCATCCCCCTCATCTAAGCCATCAGCAAGTCCTGTCAACCCAATCTCCCAAAAAAACTCACCAACGTTCTCTTCTTTCTACCTCATTCACCTTCACCTTTATCCCAAGCCACCATCATCTGTTCCAGAATAACTGCAGCAGCCCCCTCACCAGTCTCCCTACTTCCTCTCTTGCCCCTCTCCAATCTGTCCTACATGCTGTAGCTAGGGAGATCTTTGTAAAATGGAAATAAAACCATGCTATTCTCCCAAAAAAGGAGTCCTGGTGGCATGGTGGTTAAAGTGCTCAGCTGCTAACCAAAAGGTCGGCAGTTCGAACCCACCAGCCACTCCATGAGAGAAAGATGTGTCAGTCTGTTTCAGTAAAGATGTACAGCCTTAGAAATGCCATGGGGCTGTTCTACCCTGTCCTAAAGGGTAGTTATGAGTCAGAATCAACTCAACGGCAGTGGGTTTAGTCTTGTTTTTTCGGATTCTCCCAAAACGCTTCTGATTGTTCTTAACTGAAATCCTGTCACCATCTCATTGCCTACAAGACCCTCTATGGTCTGAGCCCTGTCTACCCCTTCCACCTCATCTGGTCCCACTCTCCCCCTTCTCACTCATTTCACTCCAACGCACTGGTCCCCGCTCGGTTTCTATAACACACCAAGACTTTCCTCCCTCAGGGCTTCTGCCCATGCCTGAAATAACCTTTCTTTATTCTCCTTGAAGGGCCTTAGAGATGCCTTTTCTGACCCCCCTGTTATAGATTGCATTGCGTCTCTCAAAAACGTATGTTGAAATCCTAACCCCTGACTTGTGAATATGATGCTGTTTGGAAATAAGAGTTTTTCTTATGTTAATGAAGTCATAAAGCAGTAGGGTGAGTTCTAAAGCTAATCCCTTCTGAATGGTGTTTTATAAAAAGGGGTAACAGACATGGAGAGACACATACACATACAGGGAAGAAACCATGTGAGAAACTGTCTACAAGCCAAGGAATGCCAAGGAACGCCCAAGGCTACCAACAAGGTGGGACCTTCCCTTACAGCCGATGCCTTGATTCATACTTCCAGCCTCCAACACTGTGCGAATACATTTCTGTTTAGAGCCACCCACTTTGTGGTATTTTGTTACAGCAGCCCCAGGAAATTAAGACACCTCCATCTAAATTATTCCTCTCACGCCACTCTGAATCATATCACCATGTTTATTTCCTTCTTAGGACCTACCACGAGCAAAGTAGTCTTTAGTTTATTAGTTTACTTGTTTGTTTATACCCTGTACTAGACTGGGAGCTCCATAAGGACAGGGTCTGTGTCTGCTCAGTTCACTCCTGTGTGTCCAGTGCTCAGCAGAAGGCCTGATTGTTGAATGCCTGATCCATCACACGAAGACCTCCCACAAGGCTCTGCCAGCTCCCCATGCCCATGCTGACATGGCCTTGCCCCATCCTGCTCATTGTCAACTCAATCACATGGTTTCATCTCATACAGCATCATCAGGCCACTATCACCTTAGCTGTGGTCCCTGCCCGCAGTGACACCAGGGAAAGCTCCAGAAGCAAAGAAAGTGTCCGCTATGCCTTTGTTTTCTCAAGACCTTGGTCAGCGCCCTGCACGGACAGGTGTACAGGAAATGATGATGACGATGCAAAATTCCACTTTGAAACAATGTCACAGACAAGGTGTGAGGGACCAGCAAATTCTCGCGGATATCATCCCAAAGTCACATGAAGGATCTTTGAGAAATCAAGGAGAATGTCAGCAAGGCCAGAAGATAAATAATGTATTGATTTTCCAAGAAAAGGAAACAGTCAGATTCAATCCCATGAAAAATTCTAGACCTTCTTATTAACTGGTCAGTTGGCAACTAATTTAAAAAGAAGGAGGCAATTATCAGGATCTAAAGTGCATCCCCAGAGGATGTCAGGTGGAATTATTTTAATTTCCTTTTTGACAAGGTGCCTATGCTTGGGAATTATAAGATCTGTATTTTAGGCAAGTATTTATTCATTTAACAAATATTTATTGAGGGGCCACCAAGTGCCAGGTGTTGTGCTTGTGACCCCTGTGAGGTACAGACAACACACAGCTAGGCAGAGTAGACAGTGTGATTGACTGTGAGGAGCGGCAAGGAGAAAAACCAAGGCGAGGTCAGCGGATATACTGATGGGTTAGAGCACTAAACAGGGTGGTTAGGGAAGGCTTATAAAGGGATAGTCTTGGCAAAGACTGAAGGAAGTGGGGGAGTAAGCCATGCAGACCCCCAGGGCTAGAGCACCCCAGACAGAGGAAACAGGAGGGCTGAGGCCCAAGAAGTACACGTGATCAGGTATGTGAGGAACAGCATGAGGTCAGTGTGGCCGAAACAGAGTGAGCAAGGGGGAGAGTGGAGGGCAGTGAAGGTCACAGAGAGGCAGGGAGGATGCATAGGGCCTTGTGAGGACTTTGGCTTTCACTGTGAGTATATAGGGCATGTTAGGAGTCCCTAGGTGATGCAAAGGGTTAAGTGCTGGGCTACTAACCAAAAAATTGGCTGTCCGAACCCACCCAGAGGTGCCTTGGAAGAAAGGCCTGGTGACCTGCTTCCGAATGGTCACAGAAATGAAAACCCTATGGAGCAGTTCTACTCTGAAGCACATGGGGTCGCCATGAGTCGGAATCAACTCGATGCCAACTTGTATATAAGCCATGTAGCTGGGTTCTACCGGTGGGCAGCAACTGGGAGTCAGGACTGGAGAATGTGCCCTTTAAATGTTTCTTGAAAATGTTAATGACGCAAGTGCATGGGTGAATCTAACAGAGGACGCCTTTTAAAATCAAAGCCGTGTGAACAACTGCCTCCTTTGCCCTGAGACCACAAGAACTAGTCTTTTTTTTATTGCCCCGTGATCATCTTTAAAACTTAAACCAAAAATATCTCCCAAAGTCTTCTTAAAACCAAATAGTTTAGCTTAACTAGTAAAAAAGATCTGCCTTGAGCATTATGCTCTTTTAAGGACAATCTATATAGGATCAAAGTAGCAACAGTAACTTGAAAGATTAGATAGGAACCTTAGCAGGCAGTGAGTTTATGTTAATGGGGGAGGAACAACTCAGAAAAGGAGGGTGAGAATGGTTGCACAACTCAAAGAATACAATCAATGTCACTGAATTGTACATGTAGAAACTGTTGAATTGGTGTATTTTTGCTGTGTATATTCTCAATAACAATAGCAAAATAATTTTTTTTTAAAAATCAAAGACTTGGGTCCAATACAAAACCCTATGACCCAGCAAAGGAGCCCTCATGGCACAATTGTTAAAGTGCTCGGCCGCTAACCAAAAGGTCGATGGTTCAAATCCAGCAGCAGCTCTGTGGGAGAAAAGACCTAGGAAACCCTATAGGATAGTTCTACTCTGTGCTACAGGGTCACTATGATTCAAAATCGACTTGCTGGCACATAACGACAGCAACCACATTAGCCAGCAATTTCACTCCTAGGTATACACCAGGGCTTCGAACTGGTTCATTTCGGCTTGATACCCTGCTGAGAATTTGCCTTTCTACCCCAGATATACTGAATCCGAGTCTACATTTTAATAAGCTCCCCAGGTGATTCTTATGGATCTTGTTAAAATGTAGACTCTGATTCAGTATATCTAGGCTGGAAAGTCAAACTCTCAGCAGGGGATCGAACCAAAATGAATCATTTCAAAGCCCTGGTGTATACTCAACAGAAAAACGCAAAATACGTGGTCTGGAATATTCATAGGAGCGCTGTCTGCAATTGCCAGAAGCTGAAAGAACCCAAATGCCCATCAACAGAAGAATGGATAAGTAAATTGCAGCATACTGTGGAATACTATACAGCAAAGAAAACCAACAGTCTACAACTTTGTGCAACAATGTGGATGAATTTCACAAACATAATATCATGTAAAACAAGCAGGAGCAAGAATTTTGTACTGTATGATTTCATTTACCTAAAGTTCAAAACAGGCAAAAACAATCCATGCTGTTAGAAGTCAGGATAGTGTTCATCCTTAGTGTAAGGTAGCAACTGGGAGGGGGCACAGAGGAGCTTCTGGGACCAATTGTGTCTGTTTCTTGATGTAGAGGTTGTTAACATGCGAGTGTTCAGTTTGTAAGAATTCATCAAGTTATACACTTATGATCTGAGTCCTCTCCTCTTTGTAGCTACACTTCAAAAAATGACTAATAGAAAAAGTGGTTTGGTTTGGTGTGGTTTAGCTTAGCTTAGTTTAGACAAAACCAATAAACTAGCATGACTGATTTAAAAAAAAGACCGGGATTAGTTCAAGTTCTATCACTTGTTAGCAGAGTGACTTTGGGCAAGTCACGTACTGCGTCTTGGTGGCCTTGTCTTTAAAAGGAGGCCCTGAACAAAACCACAGGGATACTGTGGGGTTCACATAAAAACATCACGGGAAAGTCCGTTAGGAAATGGCTCTCACGATACTAATGTTAGTTGTTGCCCATAAAGCCTCACCCAGAAAGTACTGATAAATGGGAGAGTCTCTGGAGGTGGGGCCCCTGGTTCAGTTCTTGGCATGTTCTCTTATAACTTCATAAACTACTTGAGTGAAGACTTAGAAGGCAAACTCTTCTCTCCCAGAGGTTGAGAAACAACTGATGTGGCAGAATCGAGATACAGAATGTACATGGAGAAAATGGTTGAATTGGTGTATGTTTTGTTGTGTATATTCTCAACAACAACAACAAAATAAATTTTTATATACATATATATACATATATCAAAGACCTGTGTCCAATACAAAACCCTTACAACCCAGCAAAGGAGTCCTGTGGCACAATGGTTAAAGCACTTGGCTGCTAACCAAAAGGTTGGTGGTTCAAACCCACCAGCAGCTCTGCAGCAGAAAAGACCCGGCGATCTGCTCTGATAAAGACTACCTCCTAGGGAACCCTATAGGGTAGTTCTACTCTGTCCTATGGAATGCTGGGACAAAACCAGCCAAGGAAATTCAACGGGAATAGTTCTAGTGTCACACACTGAGATTTAAAATATACGTTGCGTAAACATAGGCTGCATTTCAGGGGAAAGAATTCGGAATCCTATTGGCCATCCTGTAAAATATAAGACTGTGTTGTCAGAAAGAGGGGTGCAGAACACGAGAAGGGATTGTACTGCAGTCCCCTGTGCTGTGCAGATCACACCTGGGGTCCTGTGTCTAGTTCAGGGTCTGTCTTTGCTTTTTCCAGCCCAAACTATATGACAACAAGAACTGTGTTTGGCAGAATATTAGCAAAGTGCTAGAAGTGAGTAAGGAGCCCTGGTGGCACAATGGTTAAGCACTTGGCTGCTAACCAAAAGGTTAGTGGTTCAAACCCGCCCAGCAGCGTTGCAGGAGAAAGACTTGGCAATCGGCCTCCATACAGATTACAGCCAAGAAAACCCTATGGGGCAGTTCTACTCTGTCACTATGAGTCGGAATTCACTCAACAGCACCCAACCAGTGAATAGGAGTCCCTGGGTGGCACAAACGGTTAAGCACTCGGCTACTAACCTAAAGGTTAGAGGTTCGAGTCTACCCAGAGATGCGTCAAAAGAAAGATCTGGGGATCTACTTCTAAAAAATCACACACTGAAAACCCTACGGAGCTCAGTTCTACTCTGACACGTGAGGTCGAAGTTACTTGGAGGCAAATGTTTTGTTTCGTTTTTTTTTTTTTTTAGCAAGTGAGTGTGGGTCTGGTTTACATTGCCCTTCATCCCCAATCCAGACTTCTGACAGTAATGATGTGGACACCAGATGTCTCTACCTCCCCTCGCATGAGGGGCCATCTTCATTCAGCCATCCTCACCCATTACCAACACCCTAGTTGCCTTCCACAGAGATGGGGCTGCAGTGAGCCCCAGGGCAGTCTGGGAAGGGGGTTGGCTCTATTATCAGCCTCTGGTTCTGGCCCCAAGAAAGGCCCAGAGACTCAGAGGCAATGTGGGAGCAAAGCAGGAGACGCTGGTGGCCAGTGCCTAAAACAACTAGTCACGAGTCAAATTCCCTAATAGCATTGCATTGCATACACTGCCATTTTCATGCACAGCCTTGCTGTCCGGGAAAGGGGAGAACCGAGTCTACCTTTGGGTACACGCCTCCTGGAGGCTATCCCCAGACTCAGCACGCACACGAGGGTCATAACACTGAACCTCAGCAGAAGGCAGATGGGGAAGAAGAGGAAGCTGGGGCTAGGCAGCTGGAGGCTGACCACCTGGCTATGGAGCTGGCCTCAGGTGGAGAGGTCAGCAGTCCAGAATTCAGTGTCCAAAGTGATACAGCAAAATCAACTCCATTCAGCCTAGGTCAATGTCCAGATGGATCTGACCCAGAGCAGGACAGCAGACAGTGGCTGGAGAAAGAGCCACAGGGCCTAGTGGGATGGGGACATGGCAGGAGTGGGCCAGGAGTCTGGGCCCCAACCAAGTGAAATGGGGTTAGAGCAGGACTCCTGACCCACTCCCGCCACTTCCCCATCCCACTGGACCCTGTCACTCTGTTCCTAGCCACCGTTCCCAGCACCTGAGACATCATAAGAGTCGAACACTCAGTCAATGGGTAAGTTTTGAGTACTCCTAAGTGATCAGGGAAACCCTGGTGGCACAGTGGTTAAGAGCTCAGCTGTCAACCAAAAGGTCGGCAGTTTGATTCCACCAGCTGCTCCTTGGAACCATATGGGGCAGTTCTACTCTGTCCTATGGGGCACTATGAGTCAGAATCGACTCAATGGCAATGGGTTTTTTTAACAGGTTAAGTGACCAGAGCCAGGGAAATTAGGCTGTCAGTGGGGAGCTGAGGAAGCCTATGGCTTGGTGGATATGCAGGTAGGCAGTGAGGGCAGCAGGATTAAGGCCGGACCCTACCAGCTGAGGATTGGAGGCTGCTCAGCTGTTGCTCCTGCTCAGATGAAGCCAGGGCTTGATGGGTTCTCCAGAAACTGTGGCACCTCTGGGATGGCAGTGACCCATCTCAGGCCAGGGAGCTGGTCCTTCCTCCCTGAAAGCCTGCCACTTTGGCTGTGCTCTGTGTCCTCCATCTGGTCATTGAACCCTGCCTCCATGAAACCAGGCCCAGCTGCAGCAGAGAAAATGTGGGTTGCATCCATGTTTGCCAAGGGGAGGAATTCCTTTGGCAGGACTTTCGGGAAAACCGCTCTTGGAGACCTGAGCCACACAGGCGTTTCCACCCTCTTCCAGACCACCCTCCTCCAGCTCCCGGCACCCCGCCCCCCAACTCCAGGCTGCTCTGGCGCCTCCACAAACGGTCACCTTTGCAGATTATCCAGTGGAAATAGAACCCCTCCCACAGGTGGTTCTTTAAAATCCACGCCTAGGTTTTTTGTCCCAACCCTAGGGCATTTCCAGAACTCAGAGAGCTTTCCACGTCAGTTGGTTTTAACCACTTTGTCCGGGTTGCCCACTCCAAAGGGAAAACCCAAGACCATGTATTCCCCCGGACATCAGGATTTGGGTTCGAGGCTGCTCTCGGAGATGGTGGTGATGGCTGTTGTGTTACTTTTGTGCACATTAAAATTTAAGAAATCATAACAAAGGTTGCCTCTTGCAGGGGCGCATGCTGAGGCCTCACAATGCTTGCTGTCGTAGAGGGGCTGATTACCCAACTCCATTTATCAAAGTGTCACTTCTCTGACAGGCCCTAATAAATATCCTGCCAGAGACCCCGCACCTGGCAGCCGCGCCACTCGGCAACACGCCGCTCACCTAATTTGCTAATTGCTGCTTTCCCCATTAATTTTAGTCCTGTCTTGTTTGGTGTTGACATGGAGGGAAAAGAAATAGGGTGGAAAAAACAAGAAAGAAAATATCTCAGGGTCCCCCAGCATCCACCCCGCCCTCCCAGCCCTTCACGCAACCATGCTCTGGTACTCACCCTAAATACCAACTGCCTTTCCTTCCTTTTCTCATCATGGCTGGAGGATATTAAACATTTAAAGGGCAAGGGCCATATTTTCCAAACCAAAAATCAGGATGTATGCCTGATAATGGGATATGATGTTTGAAAATAGGGCAGTCACAGAAATATAAGTATCTATGGCTATGAATCAACAGAGTTGCCTTTTGGTAGGCAAGAGACCCCATAGAGTATCAAGGGGTTAACAAGTTCAGTCTTCAGTCTGCTGGTATGGCCACATTCCTGAGCCCTCAAGCTGCAAGCTCTCTTGTGTCAACCTCTCCCTGTGTCACAAGTGAACTCCGCCTCCCTCTTGGTCTCTTTCTAAGCAATGATATGTAAGATAATGCCACAGTCCGCCTAAGGACTTTCCCAGCCAGGACTGACTCACGTGGTCACCTAGGCTAGCCACACCCCTACCCCCTCCCTCTTAAACTCCTGCTAAAGCACTCTGCAGTGGGTTAAATAGTGCCCCCCCAAATTCATGTCTAAGTTCTAGACCTTAGAGTGCGACCTTATTTGGAAATAGGGTGTTTGCATATGTAATTAGTTAAAAATCTCATGATAATATCATCTTGGAGTTAGGGTGGACCCTAAATCTAATGACCAGTGTCCTTATAAAAGAAAAGGCAGACAGACACAGAGAAGAAGCCATGATGAAGAGGAAGGCAGAGACCGGAGTGATGTGTCTACAAGCCAAGGAACGGCAAGGGATGCCGGCAACCACCAGAAGTTGGAGAGAGGCATGACTGTTTTCCCCCAGAGCCTTCAGAAGAAACCAACCCTGCTGACACCTTGATTTCAGACTTCTGGCCCCCAGAACTGTGAGAGAATCAATTTCTGTTGTTTTAAGCCTCCAAGTTTGTCGTCATGTGTAATGGCAGCCCTAGGAAGTTAATACAAACCCCAATGATGTACAGGTTTCATGGTGGTGTAATTATATGATTAATGATTATACCATATTTACTCAAATAACACGAGCCTTCTACATTTGTTTGCCAACCTCGCCCTCCCCCCTCGAGGTACTTTCGTAAGCAGGCTATGGTAATTTTTTTTTTAACAGTAACATATAAAAAAAATTGGCATAATGGCACTTATGAAAACGCCTCGCGGGTGAGGATGCGGTTGGCAAACAAATGTAGAAAGCTCATGTGATTTACGTAAAAATATGGTAGATTAAAAAAAAAAGGTAGATCATTACAGATGAGGCCAGTGGCTTCAGAGGCCTTTTGGAGATGCAAGGGCAGGAATGGGGAGGATTTCAGATAATGGCAAAGGAGAAGGAAGGCACAATCTCTTGTCTGCAATGAACAAAAGTTCTCATCTAAAAGAAGCAGGTATCTTTAAACCTTAAACCAAAAATATCTCCTCAAGTCTTTAAACCAAACAATCCAAACAAAACCCCATTGCCCTAGAGTCAATTCCAACTCACAATGATCCTACAGGACAAAGTTAAAACTGCTCCATAGGGTCTCCAAGGCTTTAATCTTTACAGAAGCAGACTGCCAGTTTTTCCTTCCTTGGAGCAGCTGGTGGATTCGAACAAAGACTTTTGGTTAACAGCCAAGCACTTAACCATTGTGCCACCAGGGCTCCTTAAACCAAACAATAGTTTAGCTTAATTACTAAAGAATGTATGCCTTGAGCATTGTGCTGTTTTCAGAACTATCTATGTGAGATCAAATTGATAACAACAGCAACTTGAAAGATTTGATAGGAATCTTAGGGGGCGATACGTTTATGTTAATGAGGAGGAACCATCCAGAAAAGGAGGGTGAGAATGGTTTGCACAACTCAAAGAATGTAATTAATGTAGGAATTGTTGAATTGGTTTATGTTCTCCTGTGTATATTCTCAACAACAACAAAATAAAATAAATTTTAAAAATAAGTGAATAAAAAATAAAAGAAGCAGGTAGCTGGGCACTGCAATTTTTAAGCTGATAAAGATAATTCATGATTTTTGTAGAAAAATTTACACCTTCAGAAAGGTCCAAATAAGAAACCAAAAATCCTTCCGTGTTCCAGCTCTCAGAGATAACAATTCACCAACATTTAACCCATTGCCATTGAGTCGATTCTGACTGTTAACAATCCCGTAGGACAGAGTAGAACTGCCCCCATAGGGTTTCCCAGGCTAATCTTTACGGAAGCAGACTGCCACTTCTTCCTCCCGTGGAGCAGCTGGTGGGTTCAAACTGCCAATCTTTTGGTTAGCAGCTGAGCGCTTAACCACTGCACCACCAAGGCTACTTCATCAACATTTAAACCTTTCCTTATTGATAAGCAACCACAGGAGGTGTATGTTATTTTACATATGGATCAGGCTATGACACCACCTGTCTTATTTTTCTATTCATCTATCAAAGAGCTCTTTCTGTGCCACTGAACGTATATGTCCGTCATCTTTTTTACTCATTATACCAAAGCTTATTTAGCTAGTCCCATATAGATAGACATTTAAGTTATTTTATTTTTTCTTATACACGTGCTGTAGTGAATAGCCTTGGACCTACAGCTTTGTGCGTTTGTCCTATTATTACCTTAGGATAAATGACTAGAGGTAGAAGGACCAGCTTCAATGGTGTGTACATTTAAAATGTAGATAAACTTTCTCACATTGTGCCTCCAGAAAAGGTGTACTAATTTACATGGAACCCCACAGTGCACAAGAGTTTCATTTCCCTACAACCTTGTAGCAGTCAGTTATTTTTAATTCTTAATCATTGCCATTCTTCTGGGTAGCAAATTATCTGTTCTTACTTGCATTTCTTGGATTATTTCTGAAGTTCAGCTATGTTTCTATGCTTTTAAGACACCCAGACTTATTTTGTGAATAACCTGTCCTTTGCCTTTTCATATTTTCTATTAGAGTGTTTGTGTTTTTCTTATTAGTTTACAGAAGCTTTTTACATATTATGGATACTGTTTCTTTGCCATGTATAAATTTTTCATGTTCTCCCCACCATGTCCAGTTTATCGTTTCAGCTTTCTCTCTGGTGTTTATTTCCATCGCAGTGTGAAATATCAAGAACATTTGCCTATAATGAAATCTATAATAAGGAAGTACATGAGAGAAATAGAATCTGTGGGCATAATCATTTCTGTCCAGTGTAAGACCACTGGTTGAATGCCCAAGTGTTATCGATTATATTATATCCCAAAAAATTTATGTTGAAGTCCTAACCCCCAGTATCTGTGAACATGACTTATTTGGAAATAGGGTCTTTCAACACATTATCAGTTAACAGGAGGTCATAGTGGAGTAGGAAACCAAAAAAGCCAAACCCATTGCCATCAAGTCGATTCCAACTCACCTGAGTGGTATTCTTATAAAAGAGGAGAAGGGACACAGAGACACACAGGAGGAAGATGGCCACGTGGCAATGGAGCTGCAAGCAAAGGAATGCCTGGGCTCAGAGAGATGAGAAAAAATCTTCTCCGAAAGACTTCAAGAGAACACGGCCCTGCTGAAACCCTGAATTTGGACTACTAGCCTCCAGAACCATGAGGCAATAAAATTCTGTTCTTATAAAGCCACCTAGTTTGTGGTACTTTATTATAGCAGCCTTTGGAAACTAATGCCTACAGTGAAATCTACAATAAGGAAGTACATGGGATAAATAGAATATCTGAACATAGCCAGCTCTGTCCCATGTAGGCCCACCAGCTGAATGCCCAAACCTTGTATGCACCAAGATGGAGAAGGAGGTCATCTTCAAATCCCTGGATGAGAGAGACAGTCCTCAAATCTATCACCTCCTGTCATCTGCTCCTTCCCTGGGTGGATGCCAAGTTTCCAGGTGACCTGACTTCCAAGAAGGAGCTGCCAGAGTTGATGGCAGACCTTGTGCTCAGAGGCAAGGTCGTGTGCAAGTGAATAACCTAGGCTTCTGGGTTCCCACCTGGACAAGAGTGGCTCTCTGGGAATTCAGTTGTCGGGCTCCAGCCTGGATAGAGGACCCAATCATTTGTCTCCAGATCACAGCACAATGATCTGGCATCCTCACCCAGAAGGAAGTTTTGATTAGAAGAGGCGGGTGGAGCAGGAAGGAGGAAAAAACTAGGGAGAGGCCACAACGTTTGGGTAAGTTGCCAAGTCCTTCATTCCTGAGCTCCATAAGCCAGGTTATCACCGATGCTGGTGGATGAGGTTTAGGTGATCACACACACTGGAGCAGAAGAGCACGGACAACACCTATGCGTGCAGGGGTGTGTGTGCAAGTGCACGCATGTGTTCTTGCATGTATATAGCTGTGTGCACAGAGCTGTGTGCTGGGCACGTGTGGGAACAAACAAGGCTAACGTGAGCATGTTCTAGTACATCTTTATACAAGCATGTGCAGGTAATTATCTATGTAAAGACATGGATGCCTGGACAAAGAAATGGAGATATATATCCTTGTGTATATGTGCAGGGTTGTAGTATCTATGAGATTATAGGGAGAAGGGATAATAGATGCAGAACAATAACCTTCATGCATGTTTTCCAGATTCCCACATTCAGTCACAGATGGACTGAGACTATATCAGGAACTCTGTGATTGGAATACCCCATCTTCTTGCATATAACTAGAAAACTTCTATCCATACTTCAATGCCCAGCTCATTTGTCCCCTCCTCCGCAAAGCCTTCCCTAGCCAGCCTCCAAGGAAGAGTCTGTCACAGGACCTCTGCTCTATAGTACTTTTCACACCATATTCCAGTTGATCTATGCACATATGTTCCCCCTTTACTAATCTATGTGATTCTCTGGGCCGTGGCCTGTGGGCTTGTGTCTGATTTGTCTCCACACCACAGCACCAGGCCTGATTCCTGACTCTCAGCAGGCATAGATGTTTGTAGGATGAGCTCTTGAATTCTGGCTCTCATACCCAGAGTTAGACACTGGGGTCACACCTCCTTGGATTGAATGCCAGTTATTGGTAAAAAAAAAAAAAAAAAAAAAAAAAGACATTTGGACAATAGGAGACAATACTGTGCAGTACTGTGCAAAACAAAGACAGCAGGAGCCCTGGTGGCACAAACAGTTAAGCACATAACTGTTAACCGAAAGGTTGGCAGTTTGAACCCACCCAGTGGTTCCACGGGAGAAAGACCTGGTGATCTGTGTAAAAGATGACAGCCAAGAAGACCCTATGGGGCAGTTCTGTTCTGTCACATGGGCTCGCTATGAGTTGAAATCAACTCAACGACACCTAACAACAATTCCACTAAGGCCGTGGAAGCAAGAAAAGAAGCAAATATGCATGGACCTGCTTAACTAAGCAGCCAATGCAAGCCCTCTGGGGCCTCCAGCCAGCCCCTGGCTTCCAAGGATGTCAAGCAGGTAAGCATTTACAAGCCATCTCCTTTCCCCTCACCACAGTCTAGAATAGGGGTTGGCAAACTTTTTCTCAAGAGGCCAGATAGTAAATACTTTTGACTTTGTGAGCCATATGATCGCTGTAGCTTATACTCAGCTCTGCTGTTCGAAAGCAGTCATAAACAATATGTAAGCAGATGGGCGTGATGTATGCCAGTAAAACTCTGTAGCCTGCCAACACCTATTCTAGAATTCCAAAGTGAAGGGAAGGGACGCTCAGACCCACGCCAATGACAGCAGTGACCTCTGGCTTTCAAGTCAACAGTACCCCTTCTGAGAATCACACAGCCAGACTCCTACCTCAGCATTCAACATTGTGCCAAAGTGGAGGCCAGCTAGAGGCTGAGGACCCAATCCATAAAAAACCCATTGCTGTCAAGATTCCAACTCATAGTGACCCTATAGGAAAGAATAGAACTGCCCCATAGGGTTTCCAAGGAGTGGCTTGTGGATTGAACTGTTGACTTTTTGGTTAGCAGCCAAGCTCTTAACCACTGCGCCACCAGGGCTCCTGAGGCTGAGGACAGGGCTGCTAAATATGGTTGCCCAGGCTATGCACTGCACACATCCAGGAGATGCCATTGACATAGACCATGATATGAATGGTGTTCCCCTCGAGTGGGGCAATGTGTCAGCCCTGCCTGAGGGTCACCAATGAGCCCCATATTTGTGAGAAAGCTTCACTGATGGGTGGATGGCCACATGGACTCTTGGCCACTTCTTCACTGGTTCACATACCTGATGGATGACTGTGTCTCCCCCAGGCTAGGGGCTGCTAGCCATGGCTTCTTGGAAACAGTGTAGTGAGGCTTTCCCATTGCACAGACAGTGTGAGGACAAGAGGGGAGCAGGGTTGGAGGGTCCCTGGAAGCAATGGCTCAGGGACTGTGAGGGAATAAGGGGACTAAGGAAAGCTATTCCTGTTGAGGCTTAAAGGGCCTGTGATTTGGGAACTCTCAGCCCCTGGTTTCTCAGCCAAGGACCCAGAGTTCAGCAAGGGCCTCTGGAGGTGTCCATGCCCTCACCCCACCTAAGGAGCCTAGAGGCCAGGCCCGGGAGAAGGTGGACTCCTCCTTCATCCTCACAGGCTGCAAGGCCCAGCCCCTCAGAGCCACGCAGGAACACCCCAGACCCTACCCTACCCCAAAAGGCCCCAGACCTGGCCGCAGCCGCCCTCAGATCTCTCCCAGGGTCCGCTTGCTGTCCAGGGCTCAGCCATTAAACTCCGCAGAGCTTCTTTCCAATTGCTACAGATGAACAAAATATTGCCCTGTTCCCGGTTAAGTTAAAAGGACCTAGTAAAGAATAATGGCAAAGATGCTCACAGCCAAAAGCTGCTCTTGATGGCCCTTTAAGCGAGATTTACAGCCGGCATTTAGCAGTGTCCCTGGAACATTTACTGGCACTGATCTATGGGAAGTATGTGTGAGGCGCCTCCCTGCGCCAGCAGACAAGGCCATTCTTCACCCAGGGCAACTCTACCTGCCCTCTGCGCTGTGCTGGCTCCCCCACACGCCCTGCTCGAGTCTATTAGGCCCCCGCCTGGGCTGCCTACTAATAATCTGGCTGTCAGGAGCCTCAGGACTGAGGCCAGCTATATGCCTGTCCTAATACAGGGGCTGGGCAGGCCATGAGGTGTGCTAGGATCTGAGAAACTGAGGCAATGACAGGGATAGAGGCATAGAAGCTATTGACGGCATAGAAGGTATAGGAGACATAGAAGGGAAAGGAGGTGCCCAGGAGAACAGAGGACCCTGCCAATTTGTTCATTCAGCACGTATCGATTGAGCCCCTATTATGTGCCTGGGTGGCGCAAGCGGTTAAGCACTCAGCTACTAACCGAAAGACTGACAGTTCCAATCTACCCAGAAGTGCCTCGGAAGAAAGCCCTGGCATTCTACTTCCGAAAGGTCACAGCCATTGAAAACTCCATGGAGCAGAGTTCTAGTCTGACACATGTGAGTTTGTCATGAGTTGGAATCAACTCGACGGCAATGGGTTTGGTTTTGCTTACTGTGTGCTAGATAAGCAGGGTAGACAGGGACACAGACAGGCGTGTTTGCTCCCTGCCCTCATAATCTAGAGGGGAAGAGAAGCATTAAACTATCACTAGGAATAAAACATGATGACTGTTTTGATCAGGAGAGCCCAAGGTGGGACAAAAGAAGCCCATGCATGGAGACATACCTGAGGAAGTGGGATCGTCCGAAGACGTGAGCCTGCGCTGTCCAGTACCGTGGCCACCAGCCACACGTGCCTCCGGAGCACATAAGACATAAGACAAGCCACAAGTGCAAAACACACGGCGCATTTTGAAGACTGGGTAGGAACAAAAGAATGTAAAATCTCATTAGCAATTTGTATATTGATTGCATGTTGAAATGATAAGATTTTGAATATATTGGATTAAATAAAATAGATTACCGAAATTAATCTCACATGTTGTGTTTTGTTTTTACTGTGACTACTAGAAAATTTTAAATCACATAGATGACTCACATTCGTGGCTCATGTCATATTTCTATTGGGCAGCAGCGACCTAAATGATGACCAGAAGTTAGGTGAGGGGGGATGGAGCACAGACCAGTGACTGACAGTTTAGTAATAAAATCCACCCTACCCAGAGAAGGTCAAAAGTCAGGCAGGAAAACCGAGGCAGAAGCCCATTTGCCAGCGTGTGCGAGCACATCAGATGCCTGGGGCAAGCTGTAACTCAGTGGGCAAGCTGGTGTCTGAGGCCCACACTGGGATGGGTCCAGGTCCCACCTAAGGGTTCTGCCTCAGTTTCCTCTTACCTTCTGGCTCTGGCAATCTGGCCTTCCAGGTGTCCTAGGAGCTACAGGCTTGCTCTCATCTGGAATGCCTTTGATTCTGTATAGCAAAACTCTGCAGATGTGGCTTACCTTCCCTGCCAAAGAAAATGGTCCCTTCTCCTTGTTGGATACACAGTTTCCTTTTGAAACTACAGCAATTGGAGGGCTTACTATGCACCTGGCACTGTGCCCTGTCTGTACTTCACTTACATTCTTGTTTAAGCCTCACCAAAAAGAAAAAAAGCAATAAAAAACTGTTGTCCTCAAGCTGATTCCATGCTGATTCATGGCAACCCCGTGTGTCACAGGAGAACTGACATTAAATCCACCTGATTTCTTGGAAGTAGATTGCCATGCCTTTCTTCCGAGGTGCGTCTGGGGGATTCCAACTGCTAACACTTTGGTTAGCAGCTGAGCATGTTAACCATTTGCACCACCCAGGGACCACACCACACCATACCACCTCCCAAAAAGAACTTAGGGAATTTGACATTGTCACTGTAGGGAAGGAGACAGGGAGTCTGAACTCCATAGAAAATATTCCTCAGAGGAAGAAAAGACCCAGTGAAGAATGGACGAAGCTAGGAGAAGTCAAGAGAATTATAACTAGAAAAAAAAAAAAGATAGACTCCCTTCCTTCCACAAACATTTGAGTGCTTACTATATTCTAGACTCTCCAATTCTAAGGACACGACAGTGAACAAGAAAGACACAATCCGTAACTTTATAAAGTTACAGCAAATGAATGACATTCATGCCATTTCTTCCCCCTCCTGCACTTCCGGCAGACATCACTAATCAACACCAACACCCTTTCTAATGAGCCCTGATTAAATCTCAAAATCCTTTGCAGGTGGCTACTGCCTATCCACTGACAGCTGCATGTGAGAGGACAACTCTTCTCCATCCTCATTTGGACTTTAGGGTTTAGGCAAGGATTTTCTGAGTGCCTACTGCATGGCGAACACTCTGGGAATTTGTAAACTGTAATGTCCCCTGCCATGACAAGTTCTCAAACTGCTGCACATTAGGATCACTTGGGAAGCTCTGAAAACTTCCAGTGCCTGGCCCCACCCCAGACCAATAACATCAGAATCTCGGGGGACCCAGGCATCAACATTTTTAAAGCTCCTCCAGTGATTCTAATGTGCAGCCAAGCTTTGAGAACCACTGCCCTCAAGTGTCCCGCTCTGGCCACCTCCCCTTTGTGGGCCCAGGGAGGACAGGAGCTGCCAGCAACTTGCTCGGAGTCAAGTCAGCTCCGTGAGGTGATGTCCGAGCTGGAGACAGGCGGCTGGCCTGCCACCTGCTTGCCCTCCAAGTCCCATCCCCTGCCGGGCTCAGCGCCAAGCCTTGCCAGGCCTGCTCCCCAAGGCACTGGGTCCTCCAAATAAAAACAGGCGGCCAGAGTTCAGGGCCCGCTAGCGTTCTCCTGGTAAGCACCTTTTGTTCCAGGCTCAGAGCTGTTAATTAAAGAGCCGTGATTAATGAGGAGGCGCTCCTGGTCCCCATCTAGGATGAGAGGTCCTGGGGATGCTGACTTTGCTGGAGGAATCTGCAGTCAGATTCCAACTGGAGCTATTTATAGTTTGGGCTCTTGGGTTGGGAGGAAAGGGCCCCTCCTACTCCTTCCCTTTTCTCCTCACTCCCCTCCCTCCCCTTCACCATACCATGATGGAACTTAAAGGTGGAAATATTTATTGAGGAAGAATTTTTAAAGAAGTAAATCTTAGCATGTATGCAGTCACATTAATTCATTCGTACGTTCATTCCCTCAATGTATATTTATTGAATGCTCCCTCAATGTATATTTATTGAATGCCTACTATGCACCAGGCTCCCAGCCAGCTGTGGTGGCTGCAGCTCTGATGAAGACTGGCATGGCCCCTGTTCTTGTGGTGTCCACTCTACGGAGCAGTCATTACCAAGGAGTGCGTGGCGGGAGGGGGAGTCCCTGGGTGACACTAATGATTAAGCATCCAGCTACTAACCAAAAGGTTGGCAGTTCGAATCCACCCAAAGGCACCTTGGGAGAAAGGCCTGGCAATCCACTTCTGAATAATCAGCCATTGAAAATCCTATGGAGCACAGTTCTACTCTGACACACATAGGGTCACCGTGAGTCTGAATAGACTCAATGGCAACTGGTTTGGTTTGGTTTGGCTTTGGTCTTGAGGCGGGAGAGGAACATAGCTCCACGAGATTGTTGAAGAAAGGATTTTAATAAACCCTCCCCACAACCCTGACAGGTAGATTATCTTCATTCTCTCTTTTCATGAGAAAACTGAGGCTCAGCCATGTTGAGGGAGTTAAGGTCACACAAATAGTACATGGCAGGGCCCAGAGTCAACACCAAGTGTGGCAGAGACTGCTGTGGCTTTCCAAACCCATCTCCTCTTCTTCCCGGGCACACGACCAGTGATATTTCCCATGCTTCCTTGAGGTTAGGTGTAGCTATGTGACTGAATTCCACCAATGGAATGAGAGCAGAAGTGATGTGCATCCCTCCCAGGGGAAGCCCACACCAAACCTCCCACACACTGTCCTCAGGTTCAAGGTGACCTTGGAACCACATACTGAAGGTAGCAGAGTCTCCATCAGCCTGGATCCCCAAATGGCTTTGTGGAGCAGACCCTCTTTCCCCTGACCCTGCTACCAGGTGGATTTAATGTCAGTGAGAAATAAACCTCATCAGCTGAGCCCCTGAGATGGCAGGGCTTACCTGTTACAGAAGCTAGTGTCACCTAAATAATACAGCAGACCCACCTGCCTCAATTCCATGCTTTCTCTGTTGCCCCTTAGAAAGATTTGGAGACTCCCTAAAGCATTGTATGAATAGGTACCACCGGGATGAAGGTCAAGGATGCTCAGACAGGCCTTGCTCACTGAGTCATTATAACTCAGCCCTAAAACTCCCCCAGCCTTGGCTCTACTCTCTCCCTCTTCCGGCAGGAACCAAGGAAATCCACCTACACTACCCGGGGACAAAGGACAGAGTGGGCAGCCTTGCCTCCTTGGAAGAGGTGTCTTCCTGCAGTCCAGACCAGGACCGTGGCGTGGTTTCCTGTGGAGGTGATGCCTGGCACTGGTTGGGCAGCGTGGAGGAAGAGAAGGGGCCCTGGAACTGGAGTCAGAAGACCCAGTACACATCCCAGGATACCACCCGTGAGTGACTCAGACCTGGATTCCCTCCTCCATAAAACAGGTACCTGAAGGTGCCTTTCACAATGCCTGACACATGAATAACAAAAAGTTTCAAACCTACTTGCTAATGGGGAGCCTCTGGGAGTGGGAAAGGCCGGAGAAAGATGAAAGGAACCTGAGTTCATGAGTATGCTGTTGGGCTGCTGAATCAGCCAACCCCAGAACCACCTTACATTCAGACTTCTTGATATCCAAGCTAATAAATTGTCTTCATTGTTGAAGAGAATTTTAATTTCATTTTTGTTACTTGTAGCAAAAAGCATTCTGAGTCATCTGTGGGACAAAGCACATAACATCTGTCTTAGTTATCTAGTGCTGCTATAACAGAAATGCCACAAGTAGATGGCTTTAATAAAGAGTAATTTATTCTCTCACAGTTTAGGAGGCTAGAAGTTCGACTTCAGGGTGCCAGCTCTAAGGAAAGGCTTTCTCTCTGTCAGCTCTAGAGGAAGGTCCTTGCCTCTTTTAGCTTCTGCTCCTGGGCAATCTTCATGTGACTTGGCATCTCTCTTCTCCATGTCTGCTCCTTCAATTACTTGTTTAATCTCTTTCATGTCTCAAAAGAGATTGACTCGAGATATACCCTAATCCTGCCTCATTAATATAACAAACACAACCCATTCACAAATGGGGTTCTAACCACTGGCAGAGGTTAGGACTTACAATGTATCACAAAATGGAGAATAATTACATCAGATCACAAAATGGAGGACAACAACACAATACTGGGAATCATGGCCTAGCCAAAATAATACATATTTTGGGAGGACACATTTCAATCCATGACAGTCTCTGAGTCCATTTCCTCAACTGTTTTTCAATGAAGATGTCTGCTGACGGGAACAACCCCAATAATCCTACCCACATTACTAGGCTTTTGTGGTGACTAAATGAGACTGCATTTCTAAGAACTATTCAAAACTCCCAAAACTTCAGTAAAGTCAACCCATCTCCCCAATTTTTGGTGTGAGTGGACATGTGGAGAACACCAATGAAGGGATAACTTCCTGATTTTCATGGCAAGTAGGCCAAGCAAGGGCAGATACAGATACTGATACAGAACACCAAGGGGCAGGAGTCTCAGGGACGGGGGAGGCCCAGGGAGGAGCCGTAACTTCCCCCAAGGTCAGCGCTTGGGGGCACAGGTGTGCTTGAACCCAATGCAATGCCTTCTACACACCACACCTGCTGTGTGCTCAGTCATCCCGACCCTCCCGCCACCTACCCAGCTTCCTTCCCTGCTTCCCAGCCTTGTCCCCAAGGATAACTCTGCTCCCCCTGTTTGAGAATGGAGAGTGCAGAGGGCCATGAGATTAGGCAAGGATGAGTCCTGCTTGCTGCTTGGAAACTGTGTGTCATGTGTGTCCATAGTTAGCATGTACACACACACACACACACATATACTCTCTCTGTCTCTTCTGCCTCGGCTGTTCTTCTTCCTCATTCCCCTTGAAAATATCTGGAGGAGCTGGCTGTGCCCTGGGAACCACTGCTGAAACAAGCTGCTCTGAGCTGAGTCGCACTGCTCCAGGTACAGAGATTTTCCCTTTTCTGCTTAAGTTCCTCCAGCTCCTGTTTTCTGGGCAGTAAGGCTGGCCATGGGCTTGAGAAGGGCGGTCATAGGACCCTTGTCTTAGGCCAGGATCCCCCAGAAGCAGACTCTGAGACAAGGATCTGAGCACAAATGGTTTGTTTGGGAGGTGTCCTGGGGAAGAGAGTGAGACAGAGAAAGGAAGACAGCCAACCCAGGGTCTGTTCACGAACCAGTGACCCCTGGGAGTAACAGGGGCTCAATCCACTGGAAACCTCTAGGAGATGGGATAGAATGAGTCTCTGAGTTGTCCTCCTGGAAGAGCTTTCTCCACCAACTTCCGTCCTCATTGGCCGAGGACTGCTTCAGCACTTCTGGCCTGCCCTGCACACAGCCTGAGAGTAGGAGTCCAGGAGCAGGAACCAAGATGGTGGGGGGACACACGGGCAGGGCACTGGCAGTATCTGCTAGAGCTCCCATCCTCCTTCCCACACCTGCCATCTTGGACTTCCATGAGAGACCATCCGTCCCACTCGTCCTTTTACTTACCCTGTTGTTGTTATTAGCTGCTGTCAGTGTCAGTGCACTGTGGGATGGGACCCTCTTCCAAAGATCGACAAGGCTGCTTCTTGAGTCAGCCACCTTAGAAACTCATGAGACTTAGAAATTGCAAAATTGACATCCTGTTACATCCACATTGGATACTGGGCTTTTGGTACAAACAACTAATCAGTTGTGTTGAGCCCAACTCCTGGCAACCCCATGCACAGCGGATCAGACCATTGTGATCCATAGGATTTTCACTGGCTGATTTTAGGTCTTTCTTCCTAGTCTGTCTTAGTCTGGAAGCTCTGCTGGAAACCTGTTCAACATCATGGCAACAGGCAATCCTCCACTGACAGACTGGTTGTGGCTGTGCTTGAGGTGCATTGATCAAGAATCAAACCCAGGTCTCCCACATGGAAGATGAGAATTCTACCACTGAATCACCACCTACCTACCCTAAATCCTACCTTTAACTTCGTGGATAAAAGCCTGGACTCTGAATCAGACAGCTAAGGGAACTAGGGAGCAGGTGGTTCCAGGAACACTTTGGTCTGTGAGCTCTATGCCATCCACAGTACCCAACACCGTCAGTTGGACATCAAAGAAAAAGGTTATCTAGGAGCTTCCAAAGAAATACTTTACCCAGGACTTCTGGGCAAATATCTTCTCTTCTGGCCTTGTACCATCAGTAGGGGCAGGTGGGGGAGCTCTGAATTCCTTGGGAAAGAATCTGTGCAATGGAAGGGAAAAAGAAGACACAATACAAGATTGAGCCAGTTACGCTTCGCCTACTCGCCAAAAGGAGGGCAGTTCGAACCCACCTAGAAATGCCTCAGAAGACAGGCCTGGCGATCTGCTTTCAAAAGTTCACAGCATTGAAAACTCTATGGAGCAGTTCTACTCTGCACACATGGTGTTGCCATGAGTCCGAATCAGCTAGACAGCAACCAACAACCACCACACCACTTCTCCTGTTGAAGCTCTCCATCCAGGAGGCCCTTGTTCACACCCATTCACGCTCCTTAAGGATCTAGCTGAGCTCCAGCAGACCAGTCCATCTCCTGTCCTTTATCATGAAGTGTTTACCAGAACTTTCCCACAGTCCTCAAGGGCCCCATCCCAATCCCTCCTATCTCTTACGCCCACCCCAAGCCTCCTAAAACCCCTGTGTTTATCATTCAAGAGTTCTAACAGACCACCTCACCTCTGAGAGCCAACATCACGAATTTCTGAGGCCCTGAGCTCTCTGGAGTTTAAAACTTATGAATTCTGTTTTGCAGATGAAGAAGACCTTTTTAATTTTTCCTCCTCCCGCTAAAACCCTTCACAAAACCATCTCCCTGAAATCCCATCAGGAGAGTTTCCTGGAGTCTGCAACATCCCTCCTCTGTCCCTCCCCCAGCTGTGACAAGGAGCTCAAAGCTCACAGCAGGCAGCACAGTGCTCACCCTTTGGGAAATGAGACCCTTCCTCGGAGGATTCACTCTGTCCCCAGGGAACTAACCACGTTGTCCTAAGCCAACCCCACCCTCCCCAGTCCCGAAAGCCTGGCTAAAACAGCCTCGATCTCCAGCCAGCTCAACTAAGTGGGGCATCAGGGCAGGGCTGAGTACCCCCCACCCCCATGCTCCATCCCCCAAACTTCTGCCCCACAGACAAGCCGCTCCACCCATCCACCCAGAGCTTCCACACTGTCCCCTCCTGTGGGCAGAGCCTTCTGAAAGCCCAACTCAAATGCACATGTTGCCTGGGGCTAGGGCTGCATCTGGAGCTCTGTTTGCATAAATGGCTCACACACTGTGTACCTACAGACTGCACAATGACCAGGAACACACACACATCCACACTCACACAATCACTAAAGCTCTAATAGGAGGTAAAGGAGGAGAACTATGCAAACTTGCACACATACACACCATTTGTGCTCACACGTGTATTTACTCCCTTGTCCACATAATGCACATGATCATGACTACACACGTGTGCACGCTTCCAGATACCCACCTGCACACACAGAGATGCACACATAGAAACCCAAGGAACACGCGTGGTAACCACCCACACCTGTGCACACACAGGCACAGGGCTACACACGTGTGCACAACACACCTGTGCAAATGCAAGGACACACACCCAATGTACACACATCCCCCAAGAGTGCACAGGCACACACTGGTATACACGTACCACCCACACTCGAGCGCAGCTCTGAAAGCCCAGAGGACGAGGGAGTCCTGCTCCAGGCCGGCTGTGGCGTTCCGAGGGACAGCAGAGTAATTAGCTCTTTAATTAAAGTCCTCTCGCCGCTCACGGCCGCGAGGACCTGCACACCAACACCTGGCTCGGATCCTGGGCGTCTCGGAGGCTGCAGATGGGCCAGGCCAGCACCGCCCAAAGGCTGGTAATTAGGGATGGGGCCTCAGCTGAAGAACTGCAGTCTACCAGCCGTTCTTCCTCCCTTTCCACTTCTTGCTTCCAGGAGAGGAGATCCTGCCAGCTCCAGGGCTCTGCTTTTCCATGGCCTGCCTAACTATGCTTCTGCTCAGGCTCCCCTCCTCAACCTGCCACACCCTGCATTGTCAACACACCCACGCCCACCAGGGAGGGGAGGGTGAGGTCTCAGGCCAGCACAGGGCTCCCCGCACACCTGGCCCAGTGTCCAAATGGGAATCAGCTTAAGCGCCTTAGTCCCACCTTCAACCACCTTCCCCAGTTCCAACCCCATGCCTACCCCTCATTCAACTCCTCCCTCCAAAAGCCTCCAGCAGGCCTATTTCCTCCAACCTGTGCTTTTATCAGTCACACATACTCACACCTTGTGACCCAGCCCGTGTGGCCTTCCTGCTTCACACGACTGATTCACACATTCTGATTCACATTGGGGTAGCTCTATTAAGCAATGGGTTAATGCATTTAAAAAAAAAAAGTTGCCTTCAAGTCCATTGTGACTCATGGCAACCCCATGTGTTGCAGAGCTGAGCTCCATTGGGTTTCCTTGACTGTAATCTTTACGGAAGCAGATTGCCAAGTCTTTCTTGCACAGTACTGCTGATGGGTTTGAATTGCCAATCTTTCTGTTGGTAGCCAAGCAAAACCATTTGCACCACCCAGGGATCTCGTTAATACATTACTCATTGATTTCCACTCATTCACTCACTCTTCTATACTGAGCACCTTCTACGTACCAGGCACCATCTGAAGTGACCCAGCTAAACAAGAACAATGAACAAGTGAACATATATGTAGAATAATTTCAGCATTACAGTCAAGTACTCTGAAGGACATGGACATTGTATAGGGATGGAGAATAATGGAGGTGAGAGGGGCCATTTAGGATTGGGTGGTCAGGGAAGTCTTTTCCAAGGAAGAGATAGTTTGGTTGAGACCTGAAGGATGAAAAGGAGCAAACTGTGCAAAAGAGTTCAAGGAAAAGCATTCTAGGCAGAGGGAACAGCAAACCTGAAGACACAGAGTGCAGAGGCAGCTCAGCATGTCCTTGGAAGTGAAAGGAGACTGGAATGGCTGCATTGTCTGGAGACGCAGAGGAGGAGCACCCCTCTGAGGCAGGACAGGTGAGAGCAAACCCCTGAGGTCCCCAGAGCACATGAGATAGGAGGGCTGGACAAAGGCTGGATCCCCAAGGGCCTTGTCAGCCACAGCAAGGAGTTTAGATTTTATCCTAAGAGCAGAGGCAGGCACATAATCCCATTGTGCCCTGGCTGTCCTGTGAAGGCTGGATTGGAAGAGGCCAGAGTGGAAGTGAGGAGAACACCAACCATTTTACAGGGCATCTGTGCCTGGATGCAGCAGAGCCCACCTGAGCAGGCACAGGTGTTATGGTGAGGACGTGCTCCACTTTGCGCAGTACATTTTAACCTCAATCGGCCATGGATTTTGATGTTCATACGAAAACTTTCCTCACCTACCCATGGAGGCTTGCGTGTTGCAGTGGTGCTGAACACGATCCAGCAGAGCTTACACACTGGGAATAAAGGCCTGACAATTTACTTCCGAAAATCGTCTGATGAAAACCCTATGGATCACAATGGTCCAATCCTGCTGTGCACGAGGGCACCGTAAGTTGGGGATCAACTCAATGGCAGCTCATAACAACAACATGAAAACATTCCAGTTCCATTACTCTGAATGCTGATTGGCTTTCAGCCTGGTACCTGTAAGAAATGGATTGACCATGGCATTGAGGGGGACTTCCTGGCGTAAGTGTGGACCCTCATGAGCCCCTGAGACTGGGATCCTCAGGAATTTGGGGAGTCCCACAGTGGAAATGTAGATCATGCCGATCGGTCAGCACAGCCCAGACCCGCGCCAGAGAGGACAGAAGTTGGCATGCTCCTTTCCAGCATCAGAGAGGCCTCTCTTTGGTTCCCAGGGCCACCAAGCTTTTTCCCACCTCAGCGTCTCTGCACTTGCTGTTCCCAAAGCTGGGGATGCTCTTCCATTGTCTCCACCACGACTGGTTCGTCTTCCTACTTCAGGCCTTCACTTAGATGTCAGCTGCTCAGAGAGGCCTCCCCTGATCACCCGTCTAAAGATGGTCCCCTGTTTTCTCCATCACAGCAGCCTGCACAGCATTTATCAACGTTACTTCGCTGGTTTACTTCTATATTGTCTGAGCCCCCTCCCCCAGTTAAATTCCCTGAGTGCTGGCCAGATAGCTATCTTATTCAGGAGAGAGGAAGGACGAAAAGGAGGAAGGGAGACAGGGAGGAAAGGGGAGAGGAGGGAGTAAAGAAGGGAGGGAGGAAGAGAGAGAAGGAGGGTAACTATTTGATGCTGAAGATTCATGTGGTTTAGAGCAAGTTTTATCAACCTTGCCACTGTTGACATTTTGGACCAGATAATTCTTCGTTGTGGGGCTGTCTGGTGCATTGTAGGGTGTTTAGCAGCTTCCCTGGCCTCTACCCACTAGATGCCAGTAGTACCTGTTGCTGTCAAGTCGATTCTGACACAATGACCCTATAGGACAGAGTAGAACAGCCCCATAGGGTTTCCAAGGTATGGAAGCAGACTGCCACATCTTTCTCCCGCAGAGCGGCTGGTGGGTTTGAACCACCAAACTTTCAGTTAGCAGCTGAGCACTTAAACACTGAGCCACCAGTGCTCCTTGCCAGTAACACACCCTCCCTCCCAAATTCTGACAACCAAAATTGTCTCCAGGCTTCGCCAAATGTCCCCTTAAGGATAAATCACCCCTGGTGAGAACCACTGATCTAGAGGTTTCCAATCTATTTTCAACAATTGAACTCATTTCAAACATAATTTGACAGAAACCCAATATGTGAAACATGTTACAGCGGAACTGCCCTGGGGCTCTGTGTTTGTCAGCTAGTGCCACCATACTGCTGTGTAACAGACCACCCCAAAACTGGATGCCTTCCAACAAGCACTTGTTCTTTTGCTCCCAGGTCTGCAGGTTGACGGGATTCTGCTATCAGGCTGGGCTCAGCAGGGCAGCTCTGCTTCAGACTGAGAGTTGGCTGACCTTGGCTTCTCAGGCTGCAAACTGGGTTAGGTCTGCTCCACATGTGTTCATTCTGGGGCTACCTTGGACATGCTCTTTGCTCTGGCAGATCACCAGCATGCAGGAGGGCACAAGCCGGAGCACACAGCACCTTTACAGCTTCTTCTTGTGTCACATCTGCTAATGTTTCATTGGCCAAAGCAAGTCGCATGGACAAGCTCAACACCAACGGGGCCGGAAATAGAACCCCACGCCCAAGGAGAGGTAACTGAATGTTTGTTGAACAATAATCCCATGCAGGACATCCAGGTTCAATTCCCAGCCAATGCACCTCTTGCACAGCCACCACCCATCTGTCAGTGGGGGCTTCCTTAGTGCTGTGATGCTGAACAGGTTTCAGTGGAGCTTCCAGACTAAGACAGACTAGGAAGAAAGGCCTGATGATCTACTTCTGAAAAATCAGCCAATGAAAATCCTATGGATCACAGTGGCCTGGCCTGCAACCAATCATGGGTCTGGCACGGGACCAGGCAACACTTCATTCCTTTGTGCATAGTGTTGCCGCGGGTTGGGGGCTGATTCAACGGCCGCTAACAACAACAATAACCCCAGGCCTGAGGACACATGGATCCACATAGTCGAGGCTGCCCTGGCTTCTCCCAGATACCAGTGTCTCACTGAGCCTTTACCTGTGGCTAGGCTGTGCCAGAGTGTCACAGGGCTCAGAACCCACTGAGGTCAACAGCTCGCTATCCTGGGCATGGGCTTGTGAGCCCGTACCCAGGCGTGTACCTGGCCACGCTCACTGCTCTGGCCTTCCTAAGCATTGGAAGTGTGGCTTTCACCCAATAAACATTTCCCTGGTGCATGCTCTGTGCCACACACTGTCCAGGGCTCTGGAGGTCAGTGACCCACACTCTCTATGGGATGGCCCCAACATCCAACAAGAGGATGACATTGGGAACCACAAATCTCTTCTTGCTCTGATGGGCACTCCTGGCGTTAATCTCTTCCGGATGTGCATTGGGCCCTCAAAAGGACCCCTTCCTTGCTGCAGCTCCGGCCCCTCCAACAGGGATCCTTTTGATATGAGGACTCGTCTCATCAGGATATCATCATGTCTATATGGAGGCTGTGTCAGCAGCCCCATGAAAATGAATAATAGCCGCAATTATGACCCATATAACAGCCCAATAAAACCTAATTAAAATGATCCACATCCCATCTGCCAAGTGCAGGGCAAAGCAGCCAGAAAGGATGGAGGCCCACTCAGTTCAAGGGGAACAAGTAACATGAATAAGAATAATAATAATATATGTTAGTTAATAATTACATGTTACTGCAGCTAACATTTATTATGTGCTTACAATATGCCAGCCCCTATACTAAACACTAGACATGTATCCTCTCACTTAATTCTAATCAGTTTGCCATGAACTAAGTGCTAATATTATCCCCATTTACAGATGAGGAAAAGGAGGCACAGAGAAGTTAACTTGCTCAAAGTCACACTGCTAATAGGTAGCGGACCCAGGTCAGGCTCCAGAGCTTATCCATTTAACCACCATGCAATATTGTCCCTGGCAATGTCTGGCATGTAATTGATGCTCAATACATATTTGCTGAACGCATAAATGAATTTGGCCTAGAGTCTATGTTAAGTAACCCAAGAAATACACAGACAACCAACAAACATTTATTTAGCATCGACTAGACCTAGGTGTTTTACTAGAAACCAAGTGGAGAGAAAGACAAGCAAATAATTAAAATATAAGTATTGCTCTAATGGAGGTAGTATAAGCACAGTAGGTACACAGACAGGGGATTAATTTGGCCTAAGAAATCAAGGAAGATTTCCCAGGGGAGGTAGCGCTAAAGCTGGATCTTAAAAGATGGATGGGAATTTGCCAGACACGCAAGTGAAGGAAGGCATTCCAGGCAGAGGGAACAGCATGTGCAAAGTTATGAAAGGGTCAAGCCCAACATATTCTGAGAGTTACCAGGTTATGTAGTATGAGAGTTACAGTTTCATACTTTGGCTGGAGCATGACATGAGAGCAGGACTTTTGACAAGGAGGTTGGCATGTAATTGATGCTGAATATATATTTCATCATCAAACACCTTTCAGGTCAGGCTCAGGAATTCAGATTTTGCCCCATAAGCAATAGGGAGCCATGGAAGATTGTAAAGCAGAGGAATGATGGGGTCATATTTGCTCACTAGATCAATCCCTTGGGGAGTTGGGCAGGGAGTGTCTTAGGAAAGGCAGTGTTATGGATTGAATTGTGTCTCCACAAAATATGTATTATAAATCCTAACCCCTATACTTGTAGTTATAATCACATTTGGAAATAGATTTTGTTATGGTAATGAGGCAGTGTTAGTGCAGAGTGTGTCTTAAGCTGGGCTTCGAACCCACTCATTCAGGTTTGAACCCCTGCTGAGAATTTACATTTCCATCCCAGATATACCGAATCAGAATCTACATTTTAACAAGATCCCCAGGTGATTCTCATGTATAATAAATTCTGAGAACCACTGCTTTACTAGTGGTTCTCAGAACTGGTCCCTAACCAGCAGCATTAGCATCGCCTGAGAACTTGTTAGAAATGCAAATTCTCAGCAAGGGTTCGAACCAGCAAGCCCTGGTCTCAAATCAATCTCTTTTGAGATATAAAAGCAGATTAAGCAAGCAAGCATAAATGGATGGGGAAGATGTAACCTACAGAATTGCCAAGGAACTTAGGAATAGAAGCTGAAAAGAAACGAGGACCTTCCCCCAGACTGGACAGAGAAAGAAAGCCTTCCTTTAGAGCCAGTGCCCTGAATTCAGACTTCTAGCCTGTGCGAAAGTAAATTTCTGTTTGTTAAAGCCACGCACTTGTGGTACATGTGTTATAGCAGCACTAGATAACTAAGACAGGCAGGAAAGCACAAACCCTGGGATATTCGGCTGTAGCACCCCCAAGCAGGAGTGCAGATTGCCAAACACTGAATTCAAGAATAAGCCTAGAATAAGCCCAGCACTGCCAGATGTGCAGCCCCCACACCTGACCCACCTGGCACAACAGTCAGAATTGGACCAAAGCCTGCTCTCTTCACCTGAATAAGGAGTAGAATACTCAGATTACCTCTAAGTGGCTTTCCGAGTGCCTCTCCACCCCACCTCACCCCCAGGGAAGGCAATTTTGGTATCCCGAGTACCATCACAGGTGCCTACTAGCCGACAGGATGGCAGGAGATGGTACAAGCTGTCGTCTGCCTCAAGGCCCGAAGTTCAAGAAGGAGCTGACTCTCCCAAATGAATGGGTCATCAAAAAACCAAGAACACGAAGATTGCAGGTGCAAGAGGCAGATTGGTTAAAAAAACAATTTCTGTCGTTGCCTTTGTTATTTCAAATGATACTGCCCTTTGACCCAGGAAGCGGTTTCAAATGCATAAATAGAGCAATAATCTTCAGCACCAATGTTTTGATAAAATGAAAGAGGGGGAAATACATATTATAAACACCACCTCCGGGAAGCACAGTCAGGAAAAGTTATTAAACATTCTGTCACGAGCTTGGCAGATAGCACTGTCCACCCACCCAGCACTGAGTTCCTAATAAAGGCGGCATCTTGGAATTTGTCACTCTTGGATGCATAATTCACTAGTCAAACAGCAGCGGTAATACATTGCATTTTCATAAGGGGCTCTGAAGCTGTCTAATTTCCCTGAGCTGCAGGACGACAGGAGGCTCTGGCCACTTATGGAGGCCCCTTTATGCATTATGGATAGAGACTTTGCAATTCAAAGCGACAGCTCAACTTCCCCATCGTCCACCTCCAAACCACCAGATCACATTGAAGGGCCTAGAACAAAAGGGCAGGTCTGCCCCAAAGCCTACAGCCATCGGGCACCTAGAAGTGTGAGTGAGTGTGTGTGTGTGTGTGTGTGTGTGCTCGCGTGTGTGTCTTTTAAGGTAGGAGAGTGTCTTCGTTTTCTAGTGCTGCCATAACAAAAAACACCACAAGTGGGTGGCTTTAAAGAACAGATATTTATTTTCTCACAGTTCAAGAGGCTAAAAGTTGGAATTTAGGGTGTGGCTCTAGGGGGAGGTTTTTCTTTGTCTATTTTAGCTTCTAGTAGCTACTGGCAACCGGTGGCATTCCTGGGCTTGTAGATGAATCTGCTCTGTGTGTCTGTCTTCATATGGTGTCTTCCCGCTATATATGTGTCTCTGCATGTCTGTTTTCCTTTTTTATAAGCCACCAGTCAGAAGGGATTAGGTTTAAGACTCACCTTTCTCCAGCATGACCTCATTAACAAAAGAAAACACTTATTTCCAAATACAGTCATATTTACAGGCACAGGGGTTAGGCCTTAAACATAACTTTTAGGGGAACACAGTTCAATCCATAACAGGGAAGAAGCAAAAATCATTGCTTGGGTTTCACCAAGCATAAACAGACACTCAGCCTGAACTCTCACTTGATAAGATATTTGTGCACTGGGGCAAAGAACAAATAGGCAATGACTAAATGAGCCAACTAGCCCTGTGCCCCATCTACGCCATCGTTGCCCTCCTTAGCCTTAGAAATTAGACAAACATTGGCTTCCCTGAAGCCTGGGTTACCAAGTCCCTAGGTATAGAAAACTGTCAGGACACTGGCAACTATATAGGGAAGGTCTTGGCATGTCTTCACCCAACAACCTCACAGAGGCAGAAGTAGAGAAAGAAAATCAGTGAAAGACATGGCCCAGTCTTGGGTAGAGGCAGCTCAATGTGGTGGAAGGAGCATTGGACCACAAGGCAGAAGGTATCGACTCTAATCCTATCTCTCACGATGAAATCATGGGACCCGAGGGAAGTCACTCAGCCTTATCCTGATGTGGGCCTGATAAAAAGTGAAACCATACAGTGTATTAAAAAGAGCACAGATAAGAAATTGAGAGAATTGGACTCAAATACTGGTTGTGCCATTTTGCTACCAACTCACCTGTTGCAGTGGCCATTAGAGTACCTGGGGTCATTCTCTGCTCACATGCATTTGGCCCCAGTGGTTATTGTGGACAACTGCCTCTTCTCTTCAGGACCACAGGCCCAGAACATTTCATTATGCCCTGTCCTACAGAGGATACAGAGTTGTTCTGCCTAGGTTTGAGTCCTAACTCTGCCCTAACAGCTATAGCTCTGAATTTCCTCAGACCACACGTGTCTGTCAATTTGTCATACTGTGGGGGCTTGCATGTTGCTGTTATGCTGGAAGCTATGCTACCAGTATTCAAATACCAGCAAGGTCACCCACGGCAGGCAGATTTCAGCTGAGCTTCCAGACTAAAACAGACTAGGAAGAAGGACGTGACAGTCTACTTCTGTAAAGAATTAGCCAGTGAAAACCTTATGAATAGCAGTGGAACATTGTCTGATATAGTGCCAGAAGATGAGCCCCTCAGGTTGGAAAACACTTAAAAGACAACTGGGGAAGAGCTGCCTCCTCAAAGTAGAGTTAACCTTAACGACATGGATGGAGTCAAGCTTTCAGGGCCTTCATTTGCTGATGTGGCATGACTCAAAATGAAAAGAAATAGCAGCAAACACCCGTTAATAATCAGAACGTGGAATGTTTGAAGTCTGAATCTAGGAAAATTGGAAATTGTCAGAAATGAAATGGAACACATAAACAATGATATCCTAGGCTTTAGTGAGCTGAAATGGACTGGTATTGGCCATTCTGAACTGGATAATCATATGGTTCACTATGCCAGGAATGACAACTTGAAGAGAAATGGTGTTGCATTCATCATCAAAAAGAACATTTCAAGATCTATCCTGAAGTACAATGCTGTCAGTGATAGGATAATATCCATACACCTACAAGGAAGACCAGTTAATACAACTATTATTCAAATTTATGCACCAACCACTATGGCCAAAGATGAAAAAATTGAAGATTTTTACCAACACCTGCAGTCTGAAGTTGATCGAACATGCAATCAGAATGCATTGATAATTACTGGTGATTGGAACGTGAAAGTTGGAAACAAAGAAGGATTGGTAGTTGGAAAATATGGCCTTGGTGATAGAAACGATACCGGAGATCCCATGATAGAATTTTGCAAGAGCAACGACTTCTTCATTGCAAATACCTTTTTTCACCAACATAAATGGTGCCTAAACACGTGGACCTCACCAGATGGAATTCACAGAAATCAAATCGACTACATCTGTGGAAAGAGATGATGGAAAAGCTCAATATCATCAGTCAGAACAAGGCTAGGGGCCGACTGCAGAACAGATCATCAATTGCTCATATGCAAGTTCAAATTGAAACTAAAGAAAATTAGAACAAGTCCATGAGAGCCAAAGTACAACCTTGAGTATATCCTGCCTGACTTTAGAGACCATCTCAAGAATAGATTTGATAGGTTGAAAACTAATGACTGAAGACCAGACAAGTTGTGGAATAACATCAAGGACATCATACGTGAAAAAAGCAAAAAGTCATTAAAAAGGAAAGAAAGATAAGACCAAAATGGATGTCAGAAGAGACTCTGAAACTTGCTCTTGAATGTTGAGTAGCAAAAGTGAAATGAAGAAATGATGAAGTAAATGAGCTGAACAGAAAATTTCAAAGGGCAGCTCACGAAGACAAAGTAAAGTATTATAATGACATGTGCAAAGACCTGGAGACAGAAAACTAAAAGAGAAGAACTCGCTTGGCATTTCTCAAGCCATAAAAACTAAAGAAAAAATTCAAGCCTCGAATTGCAATATTGAAGGATTCTATGGGCAAAATATTGAACAACTCAGGAAGCATCAAAAGAAGATGGAAGGAATACACAGAGTCACTATGCCAAAAACAGTTGGTTGACGTTCAGCCATTTCAGGAAGTAGCATATGATCAAGAACCAATGGTACTGAAGGAAGAAGTTCAAGCTGCGCTGAAGGCATTGGTGAAAAACAAGGCTCCAGGAATTGTTGGAATACCAATTGAGATATTTCAACAAAGGGATGCAGAGCTGGAAGTGCTCACTCATCTACGCCAAGAAATTTGAAAGACAGCTACCTGGCCAACCAACTGGAAGAGATCCATATTTATGCCTATCCCCAAGAAAGGTGATTCAACCGAATGCAGAAATTATTGAACAATATCATTAATATCACACACAAGTAAAATTTTGCTAAAGATCATTCAAAAGCAGCTGCAGCAGTATATCGACAGGGAACTGCCAGAAATCCAAGCCAATTCAGAAGAGGACGTGGAGCCAAGGATATCACTGCTGATGTCAGGTGGATCCTGGCTGAAAGCAGAGAATACCAGATAGATGTTTACCTGTGTTTTACTGACTGTTGTGGGATTGAACTGTGTTCCCCCAAAATATCTGTCAACTTGGCTAGGTCATGATTCCCAGTATGTACAATTGTCTACCATTTTGTCATCTGATGTGATTTCCCTATGTGTTGTAAATCCTATCACTATGATGTAATGAGATGGATTGGAGGCAGTTATATTGATGAGATCTATAAGATTAGATAGTGTCTTAGGCCAATCTCTTTTGAGATATAAAAGAGAGAAGTAGCAGAGAGACATGAGGACCTCATACCACCAAGCAAGAAGCCTCGAGAGCAGAGCGCATCTTTTGGGCCTGGGGTTCCTGCACGGAGAAACTCCTAGTCCAGGGGAAGATTGACGAGAAGGACATTCCTCCAGAGCCAACAGAGAGAGAAAGCCTCCCCCTGGAACCGGCACTCTGAATTTGGACTTCTAGCCTACTAGACTATGAGAGAATAAACTTCTCCTTGTTAAAGCCATCCACTTGTGGTACTTCTGTTATAGCAGCACTGGATGACCAAGACACTGTCTATGCAAAGGCATTCAAATATGTGGATCATAACAAATTATGGATAACATTAGGAAGAATAGGAATTTCAGAACACTTAATTGGGCTCATGAGGAACCTGTATATGGATCAAGGGGCAGTTGTTTGAACAGAACAAGGAGATACTGCATGGTTTAAAGTCAGGAAAGGTGTGTGTCAGGGTTGTATCCTTTCACCATATTTATTCAATCTGTATGCTGAGCAAATAATCCAAGAAGCTGGACTATATGAAGAAGAATGCGGCCTCAGGATTGGAGGAAGACTCATTAACAACCTGC
>NW_004443944.1:25056989-25062864 GCF_000243295.1 Trichechus manatus latirostris
CTCATTAACAACCTGCGTTATGCAGATGACACAACCTTGCTTGCTGAAAGTGAAGAAGACTTGAAGCACTTACTGATGAAGATAAAAGACTACATACACCTCAACATAAAGAAAACAAAAATCCTCACAGCTGGACCAATAAGCAACATCATGATAAATGGAGAAAAGATTAAGTTGTCAAGGATTTTGTTTTACTTGGATCCACAATCAACACCCATGGGAAGCAGCAGTCAAGAAATCAAAAGACACATTGCATTGGGCAAATTTGCTGCAAAAGACCTCTTTAAAGTGTTCAAAAGCAAAGATGTCACTTTGAAGACTAAGACCCAAGCCATGATGTTTTCAATCACCTCAGCAAAAGCTGGACAATGAATAAGGAAGACCAAAGAAGAATTGATGCCTTTAAATTGTGGTGTTGGTGAAGAATGTTGAATATACCATGGACTGCCAAAAGAACGAACAAATCTGTCTTGGAAGCAGTACAACCAGAACGCTCCTTAGAGGAGAGGATAGCATCTCATATACTTCGGACATGTTATCAGGAGGGATCAGTCCCTGGAGAAGGAAATCATGTTTGGTAAAGCAGAGGGTCAGCAAAAAAGAGGAAGACCCTCAATGAGACGGATTGACACAGTGGCTGCAACAATGGGCTCAAACATAGCAATGATTGTGAGGATGGCGCAGGACTGGGCAGTGTTTCACTCTGTTGTACATAGGGTCGCTATAAGTTGGAACCAACTCAATGGCACCTAACAACAACAACAAAATAGGAATAAAAATACTACCTAACTCACTCAGGTGGCAAGAGCTGAGTTAGGACAGGGGTTCTAGACAGGAAGATGATGAGACAAAGTTTGGCATAAAGGAGTGGCTCAGAAATATCAAGTCTGGCCAGGGGCAGGCCAGGGCAAAATAGCTCCTGAGTGCTCCTCAGCTGGCAGGAGCAGACCAAATCCTGTAATACGGAAAGGCACCATGTCCAGCTTTCTGCTCCCAATCACACTGGCATCTGACTCGGATCTTCCTTGGGGGCCAGTTGTTAGGACATGAAGCCACAAGAGGCAGAAGCATCCAGGCTCTTCAGCAGCTGGGTCTACACAATGACCAGATGTAGTCAGTTCAGTCAATATGGTGAGTGGGGAAAATAATAATAACAACATCTAATAAGAAGAAAAAAGAGGAGAATATCTTATTTAATCCTTATAACCATCCTCAGAACAATGAAGTAGCTCCTTCCATCTTGCCTGTGCTTGAGGACTCCTTGTGTCCTTAGCGTTGATAGACAAGCAACCAGGCATAACAGAGATAAGTGTAAAGTCTTAACAGTGAGCACCTCTTGGAGAAGGGGCTGGACTGTCCTGATGAAAATGTCTCAATAAGCCACTTGGGATAGACACTAAGTCCCCAAAAGCATGGCAGGGAGTCTACAAGGAAAATAACTGAACTTCTCTGTGGAATACAGGGAAAAGAATGTTTCTCACTCCTTAGAGGAAGGGGCAGAGGAGGATGAAAAAGGGAAATGGTTGAGAGAGGAGGAGAGAGAAAAGCTAGATAAAGGGTACCCAAGGACATCAAGTGAAGCTGTAATGATGGGATGGCTTGGCCACAATTTAAGAACAGGATATTGTTCTGTGGTGTTAACCCATCATACATCTTCAGTTAAGTTCTGCAACACTCAGCACACTCATGAATGCTTGGAAGGAGTGGGGTTGTTCATGGACCTCAAAGAAAGGACACTCATGAACGCTTGGAAGGAGTGGGGTTGTTCATGGACCTCAAAGAAAGGACTGAGTTTCACATTTGGGCCAGAAAGTGTTAATCAAAGACTTAAATCCTGGAGGGGCCCTAAGGCAGAGGTGTTGCTAAGAATATAAGACCCAGAGGAATAGGCAGAAAAGTTGGGGCGGGGGGATTCTGGGGAAACTTTAGTCATAAAAGGGGAGCCCCAGCCAATCTCATCTAGAACTCAAAGGACCAGGAGATGCCAGTTGACATCTATGGCCCACAAATAATCTCCATCCTAGACCTGCAATATATACAAGGATCGATGGGAGTGTCAAGGAAGGAGCGCAGAACTGTTGATCTGTGCTTTGGAAGATAAATAAAAGTGTTCTAATCCCTAAAGTCATTCATTCCAAGAAAAAGAGATGACATGTTCTAAAACACACAGTCTCAAAACTTACTACAACACTACAGTAATCAAAACAGTATGCTACAGGCATAAAGATAGACATATATACCAATGGAATAGAATTGACAGCCTAGAAATAAACCTTCACGTCTGTGGTCTCCATTCAATGGGGAAAGGACAGTCTCTTCAAGAAATTGTGCTGAGAAAACCAGATATCCACACGTAAAAGAATGAAGTTGGACTCTTACCTTATACCATATACAAAAATTAACTCAAGCTGGATCAAAGATCTAAATTTAAGAGCTAAAACTATAAAACTCTTAGAAGAAAATGTAGGGGCAAATCTGCATGACCTTGGATTTGGCAATGGTTCTTAAATATGCATAGGCAACAAAAGAAAAAATAGATAAACTGGTTGGCCTTTGTTAAAATTAAAAACTTTTATGCATCAAAGGATACTACCAGGAGAGTGAAAAGACAATTCAAAGAATGGAAAAAATATTCAGAAATCAAATATCTGATAAGGGTTTAATTTTCAGAATATATAAAGAACTTCTACAACTCAACAACAAAAAGACAAACAACCCAATTAAAAAGTGGACAAAGGACTTAATACACATTTCTCCAAAGAAGATATACTAATGGCCAATAAGCACATGAGAAGATGTTCAACATCATTAGTTGTTAGGGAAATGCAAATCAAAACCACAGTGAGACATCATTTCACTAGAATGGCTATTATCAAAAAAAAGGGGGGGATAACAAGTGTTGGTGAGGATGTGGAGAAATTGGAATACTCATATATTGCTGGTGGGAATGTAAAATGGAGCAGCCATTATGGAAACAGTTTGGCAGTTCCTAAAAAAATTAAACATAGAATTACGGAGACCCAGCAATTCCACTCTTTGATATATACCCAGAAGATCTGAAAACAGGGACTCAAACAGATACGTGTACATGAATTTTCATTGCAGCATTATTCACAATAGCCGAAGGTGGAAACAACCCAAGTGTCATCAACAGACAAATGGATAAACATACCTGGCAATGGGTATGTATATTTCCAGTAGAATGAATTGTTGTTAAATACATTGCCATCGAGTCAATTCCAACTTATGGTGACCCAGTAGGACAGAGTAGAACTGCCTCATAGGGTTTCCAAGGCTGTAAATCTTTTCAGAAGCAGACTGCCACATCTTTCTCCCACAGAGCAGCTGGTGGGTTTGAACCGCTGACCTTTCAGTTAGCAGCTGAGTGCTTAACCACTGCATCACCAGGGCTCCTGGTACATACCTACTATGGAATATTATTCAGATATAAAAGGAAATGAAATTCTGATACACACTATGACGTGGATGAACCTTGAAAACACTGTACTAAGTGAAATAAGTCAGGCACAAAAAAAAAAACAAATATTGGATGACTTCACTTACATGAAATATCTAGAACAGGCAAATGCATAAAGACAGAGAAAGTAGATTAGAGGTTACCAGGGGCTAAGGGGACGGGGAATGGGGACTTACTGCCTAATGGGTACAGAGTTTCTGTTTGGGGTGATGACAAATTTTAGAAATAGATAATGGTGATGGTTGCACGACACTGGGAATATAATTAATGCTGCTTTTTACACTTAAAAATGGCTAAAATGGCAAGTTTTATGTTAGATGTATTTTACCACAATAAGAAATAAATAAAACACACACACAAACCACCATTATGAACAGGCACAGTGTTTGAGAATGGTTGCTGGTGCAGAGTGCCTGGAAGGTTGGAGAAAATAGGAGCAGGCCAGGCCAGATCAATGTAGCCTCACTAAGGAGTTAGAACTTTGTCGAGAAGAGAGTGGGGAACCGTTAGATGACTTGTATCAGTGACTCCACATGGTCAGATCTATGTTATAAGAAGTTCAGAAAGGAGGAGAGACTGGAGGCGTGAAGACTGTAGCTCTAGGAAAGAGGTGAGGCCTGACCCAAGGTTGTAGCATTATAACAACAAAAACTAAAAGTCAAAGGGCCTGAACAGACAATGCACGAAACAAAGGGTACACATGACTAGCAAGCACATGGAAACATATTAATTATCATTAGTCATCACAGACCTGTGAGTGAAAACAACTACACGTCTGAAGCGATAGAATAAAAACCACACGGAAGTGACAAGCACCAACTTGTGTTTCTTCCAGGAAGAAAGGAGGAGGAACAGATTAAGAAGGGCTCAGGGGTCTTCAAATGTGACTACAATGTTTTATTGCTTACAGAATTCTGAAGCAAATACGGGAAATGTTAAGATAGGACCAAGTGAATGCTAGGTACGTGGGCATTCATTTGATTATTCTCCATATCTTTCTGAATATAATAGTCCACACTTTGTTGAGTGTTTTTGAACCCTTTGATGTAACAACTCCACAACTGGGGATTTTTCTCAAGGAAGTTGTCATGCATGTGCCCCACAATTTAGATTTGCAAGAGAAAAATTAGAAATAATATAAATATATATTCTGTGTACACAGAAGATCATATTGTAGAAAAGACATGAAATAATGTGGAGAGATATCCACTATATATTAATTAATAAAGGAGGAGCTTGACACAGCAGAATGTACATACAATCCTCTTTTGGAAAAACAAATATGTGTGCACGCATAGACAAAAGACTGGAGTGGTCCTTTCTGGGTGGATTAATAATCGGTGGTATTCATTTTCTTCCTTCTACCTATTATTTCCCTACAGATTCTTTATATAATTTAAATGAATAATAACTATATAAATGAAAATAACAAATATCTTTATTAAAATTTTTTTTAAATAGCGTCTGTTCCCCCAAATGCATAACCAGAATCTAATCATGAGGGGAAAAAACCCAACTGAAGATCATGCCACAAAACTGCACGAGAGTTTTCCAAAGTGTCAAGGTTATGAAAGACGAGGAAAGGACTCCAGATTAAAGGAGAGAAAAGACACATGGCAATGAAATGCAATGTATGATCCTAGATTGGATCTCAGATTAGAAAAATATATATATTGTCATAAAGGACATTATTAGGTCAATTGGCTAATTTTGAATATGGGCTGCAGATTAAATAATAATATTGTATCAAAGTTGTTGCATAAGATATGGGTTCTAAGAGATAACGATGAAGTACTGAGTAATGAAGGGTCAGGTGTCTGTAACTTACAGTCAAATGTTTCAGCAACAATAAAAAAAAACTAAACCCGTTATCATCAAGTCAATTCCAAATCCCCATATGTGTCAGAGTATAACTGTGCTCCCTAGGGCTTTCAATGGCTGATTTTTTCAGTAGATTACCAGACCTTTCTTCTGAGGAGTCTCTGAAAGACTCCAACTGCCAACCTTTCAGTTAGCAGCCGAGCATTTAACCACTTGTGCCACCCAGGGAATTCTGTATGTATTTAGAGAGAATTAAAGCAAATATGTCAAAATATTAATAATCGGTGAATCCAGGTGAAGGGTATACAGAAGTTTATTTTACTATTCTTGGAATTTTTCTCAAAGTTTGAAATTTAAATAAAATAAAAACCCCTCCCCTCCCAATTAAAAAATAAAGTGAAATACAATAGTAGTAGGAGACTTCAACACACCACTTTTGGTGAAGGACAGAACATCCAGAAAGAAGCTCAACAAAGACACTGAAGAGCTAAATGCTACAATCAACCAACTTAATCTCATAGACATATACCAAACACTCCATTCAACAGCAGCCGAGTATACTTTCTTTTCCAATGC
>NW_004443944.1:25062964-25065269 GCF_000243295.1 Trichechus manatus latirostris
CAATGCACATGGAACATTCTCCAGAATAGACCACATATTAGGCCATAAAGCAAGCCTTAACAAAATCCAAAGCATCAAAATATTACAAAGCATCTTTTCTGACCATAAAGCCATAAAAGTAGAAATCAACAACAGAAAAAGCAAGGTAAAAAAAATCAAACGCATGGAAACTGAACAACAACTTGCTCAAAAACTACTGGGTTACAGATGAAATTAAGGATGGAATAAAGAAATTCATAGAATCAAACGAGAATGAAAACACATCCTACCAGAACCTTTGGGACACAGCAAAAGCAGTGCTTGGAGGTCAGTTTATAGCAATAAATGCACACATCCAAAGAGAAGAAAGGGCCATGATCAAAACATTAACCCTACAACTGGAATAAGTAGAAAGAAGGCAGCAAAAAAGCCCTCAGGTGCCAGAAGAAAGGAAATAATAAGAATTAGAGCAGAATTAAATGAAATAGAGAAGAGAAAAACAACTGAAAGCATTAACAAGACCAAAAGCTAGTTCTTTGAAAAGATCAACAAAATTGATAAACCACTGGCCAAAATGACAAAAGAAAAACAGGAGAGGAAACAGATAACCCATATAAGAAATGAAATGGGTGATATCACAACAGACACAACTGAAATTAAAAGAATCATAACACAATACTATGAAAAATTGTACCCTAACAAATTTGAAAACCTAGAGGAAATGGACAAATTTCTAGAAACTCTCTACCTATCTAAACTAACACAAACAGAGGTAGAACAACTAAATAAACCCGTAACAAAAGAAGAGATTGAAAAGATAATTTAAAAACTCCCAACAAAAAATAAAAAAATAAAAATAAACCTGGCCCGGATGGCTTCACTGGAGAATTCTATCGAACTTTCAGAGAAAAGTTAACACCACTACTACTAAAGGTATTCCAGAACAGAGAAAAGGATGGAATACTCCTAAACTCACTCTATGAAGCCAGCATAACGCTGATACCAAAACCAGGTAAAGACACCACAAAAAATGAGAATTACAGACCAATATCCCTCATGAACATTGATGTAAAAATCCTCAACAAAATTCTAGCCAGCAGAATTCAGCAACTTATCAAAAAAATAATTCACCATGATCAAGTGGGATTTATACCAGGTATTCAGGGATGGTTCAACTTTAGAAAAACAATCAATGGAATCCATCACATAAATAAAACAAAAGACAAGAACCACATGAAACCACAAGAAACAGCATTTGACAAAGTCCAATTCCCATTCATGATAAAAACTCTCAACAAAATAGGAATAAAAGGGAAATTCCTCAGTATAATTAAGGGCATTTATAGAAAGCCAAAAGCCAACATCATTCTAAATGGAAAGACTTTGAAAGCATTCCGTTTGAGAACGGGAACCAAACAAGGATGCCCTTTATCACCAGTCTTATTCAACATTGTGCTGGAAGTCCTAGCCAGAGCAATTAGGCTTGAAAAAGAAATAAAGGGCATCCAGATTGGGAGGGAAGAAGTCAAAGTATCTCTATTTGCAGAAGATATGATCTTATACACAGAAAACCCCAAAGAATCCTCAAGAAAACTACTGGAACTAATAGAAGATTTCAGCGAAGTTTCAGGATACAAGATAAACATCCAAAAATCAGTTGGATTCCTTTACACCAACAAAGAGAACCTCGAAGAGGAAATCACCAAATCAATACCATTTACAATAGCCCGCAAGAAGATAAAATACTTAGGAATAAATCTAACCAGAGACGTGAAATATCTATACAATGAAAACTACAAGACACGACTGAAAGAAACGAAAAGAGACCTGCATAAGTGGAAAAACATACCTTGTTCATGGATAGGGAGACTCAACCTAGTGAAAATGTCAATTCCACCCAAAGTGATTTACAGATACAATGCACTCCGGATCAAAATTCCACTGGCATTTTTTAATGAGATGGAGAAGCAAATCACCAACTTCATATGGAAAGGGAAGAGGCACCGAACAAGTAAAGCATTATTCAAGAGGAAGAACAAAGTGGGAGGCCTCAGCTACCTGATTTTAGAACCTATTATACCACCACAGTAGTCAAAACAGCCTGGTACTGGTACAACAACATATACATAGACCAATGGAACAGAATTGAGAATACAGACATAAATTCATCCACCTATAAGCAGCTGATATTTGACAAAGGCTCAAAGTCCATCATTTGGGGAAAAGATAGTCTCTTTAACAAATGGTGCTGGCATAACTGGATATCCATCTGCAAAAAAATGAAACAAGACCCATACCTCACACCATGCACAAAAACTAACTCAAA
>NW_004443944.1:25066566-25079603 GCF_000243295.1 Trichechus manatus latirostris
AGGCAGAGAGGGTTAGGAGCTGGTTGAATGGACATGGGGAATCAGGGGAGGAAAGGAGGAGTGTGCTGTCACAGTATGGGGAGAGCAATTAGAGTCACATAACAATGTATGTCTAAATTTTTGTATGGGAAAAAATAAATGCAGTGAAATAAAGGACTGAGGCAGTGACATGCGGGAGCTAGCTCTTGATGGTTTGAAAGAGTTGATAAAGTTTCAGGAATTTTGCAAGCCAGTTGACATCAAGCTGGTAGCTTAATTGGTCATTATGGGATAGGGGAGTATTTACACCATGGAAATTGGCAAATGTTACAAATCAGGGCTTTTTTTTTTCTTTTTTTTTTTTGGAGAGCTAACTGGTTAAGCATTTACCGACACACCCCTGGGTGGAGGGCCATTCTCTGGAGACAGTTCTATGCCCTTCACCGTGTGATAGTTCTTTCTTCTAAATAGCTGCCAGGTTTAACAAGTTGCAGATTGGTTGGCTTAACCAGAGCCTCTGTTTCTCCAGTATCTGCAAAAGATCAAATCTCTGAATCAAAGAGATGATGGCAGCTGTGGGGGAATGTGATGTCCTGTTCTTCATGTCCCACCAAGATTTCTGCTTAGCTGTGAAATGCCAAGACAGATACAAATGAAAGGATGCCCCTTTACTGAATTAAATCTGCTTTGAGAGGAAGCAGCTCAACCCTGTTGTTTGGGGGAAGCTGGGGTCCCTAGGTGGTACAAACAGTTAACTCACTTAGCTACCAACCAAAAGGTTAGAGGTTCAAGTCCACCCAAAGGCACCTCAGAAGAAAGGTATGACAATCTACTTCTGGAATCATCAGTCATTGAAAACCCTATGGAGCACATTTCTGATACACAAGGGGTCTCCACAAGTTGAAGTCCACTTGACGGCAACTGGTTTTTTTGGTAGGCACTGATAGACTGGCAAGGAGCCCTGGTGGTACAGTGGTTAAGTGCTTGGTTGCTAACTGAAATGTCAGCGGTTCAAATCCACCAGCCATTCCATGAGAGAAAGATGTAGCAGTCTGTTTCCATAAAGACTATAGGATTGAAAACTCTACGGGGCAGTTCTACTCTGTCCTACAGGGTCATTATATGTCAGAATCAACTCGACGGCAACAGGTGTGCGCGGTGGTGATAGACTGGTGGCCTAACTCATTCACAACTCCAAGCATTGTATCTACAGAGCACATACACCCAGATTTTTGGAATTTGAAGGATAATTGATTGAAGTTATTGCCTTTGCTGTTGGTGCTAGATGGGTTTCTTAGGTTGAGTCCCCAAAAAACAGACCTTGAGAGGAGGGTTCAAGGCCAAGTAGTTTATCTGGGAGAGGATCCCAGGAAGCATTGCTTGGAGGAGTGGGGGAACTGAGACAGGGAAGGAAAGGAAGTCAGTATAGGGTATATTATGAAGTAGTTTGACTGAGGCTCAATTCCTGGGAAATTGTAGGAGACAGTGTAGAACAAGCCTCAGAGTTATCTTACCCAAGGGCCAAGGTAGCCAGTGCATTTATCATCCAACCCCCATAGAGTAGGCTAATAATGGTCCTGCAAAGATACCAAATCCTAATTCCTGGAACCCTGAATGTTACCTTATATGGCAAAAAAAAAAAAGGAAGGGGACTTTGCAGTTGTGATTAAATTAAGGATCTTGAGATGGGGAGATTATCCTGAATTACACAGGTAAGCCCTCAATGCAATCTCAAGTACTATAAGAGGGAGGCGGGGGGAGATGAGACACAGACAGAAAAGGAGAGGGCAATGTGACCATGGACGCAGAGATAGGAGCGATGTGGTCACAAGCCAAGGAATGTCAGCAGCAACCAGAAGCTGGGAGAGGAAGGAACGGATTCTCCCCTGGAGCCTCCAGAGGGAGTGAGGCCCTGCTGACACCTTCACTTCAATCCAGTGAACCTGATTTTGGACTTCCGGCCTCCAGAAGTGAGAGAATAAATTGCTCTTGTCTTAAGCCACCAAGTTTGTGGTGATTTGTTATAGTGGCTACAGGAACCTAATCCACCCCATCAGGCACTGAGGTAGAGCTGCCCCCAGGGGCATGAATTGTCTGGCACTTCCGGCCTTCCCAGCAACTTCGGAGAACAGTCCCTCTGGCAGAGTTCCAGATGTCTGCAGCGGATGTCAGTGAGCACCTCCTGGGATGGTGAATGGTGAGGACATGCAAGCAGGCAACGAGCATCATCAGCCTCGGTGGGCACAGTCTGGGTTGAGCTGTACCACTGCATTACCCCCTGGAGTTGGACTTATCTGGGTGGCTCCATGGTTGTCTTCGCCTTTCGCTGCAAGGGAATAGCCTGAAATGTCCAGATGTTGGCAGCTAAAGCCATAGGGGGTTGCCTTGCAGGAATGCTCAGAAGGCAGGCAAAGGGAGAGATGCCTGTGACATACGACTGGAATAGGGAAAAATCTGCACCCACCAAACACAGCTTCCTCAGCATGCCAGGCCAGCCCCTGGACACCACCAGTCACACCTTTGGGCTAAGGCTGTGGAGGAGAACATGTCAGCTGTTCTCATCTACTGACACCCTCCGCTGCCATTGAGTTGATTCCGACTCATAGCAACCTCATGTGTTTCAGAGTAGGACTGTGCTCCATAGGGTTTTTAATGGCTGTGATCTTTCAGCAGTAGATTACCGGGCCTTTCTTCTGAGGTGCCTTTGGGTGGACTTGAACTGCCAACCTATTGGTTAGCAGCCAAGTACTTAAACGTTGGCACCAGCCAGGGACTCTGAGGCCCCAGTTGTTGATAAAAAAAAATTCCATGGTCAAATAAGTTTGGGTAAAGCAGAATTAAGCAAGGTTAAACAGACTCAGAAACTTTAATACATGGTTGTTGTTAGCTGCTGTTGGGTCAGCCCCTAACTCATGGTGACTCTATGCAGAACAAATGAAACACTGCCCAGTTCTGCGCCATTCCCAGTTGTGGATCGAACCTTGATGATCCATAAGATTTTCATTGTCTGATTTTCGGAAGCAGATTGCCAGACCATTCTTTAATATGTTAATTTGTGTTTTTAATTCTTCAAGAAAGGAATATTATTCAATTTTTCCAATTTTTTTATTATAGACTTTTTTTTTTTTTTTGCAGAGCAGCTCATGGAATTTGTTTCAGGAAACACACTGGGGAAAATGATGCCCAGTTAGCTGATCAGAGAGGGCACAGGGGGCCCCAAAAAGGCGGAGGTTGGGGGAGAGGGGCTGGAAAGAGGAGGCAGTGCCAAGACCAGAGGAGCGGGCTGCTGCCTGGGTTGAGGCACTTCTGATGGGCTGAGACACTGGCTCCAGCACTTCAGCAGTGTTGACTCCTTTACCTCCCACTCTGTGAGGAAGGTGATGGGGTCCCTGTTTTACAGGTGAGCAAACCATGGGAATGGTGAAGACAGAGCAGGCAGGCCAGGGGGCTCAGGGTGGAGTGGGGTGGGCAGGGGCCATCTATGGACAGTGGACACAGTAAGTGAGAAGGTGAGCTTCACTCAGTCAGGTGACTCATAGCCTGGCCTCGAGGCCTTTGCAGGCTGACTCACAGCTAGGAATTAGGGACAAGGATGAGTTTGACTTCTTTGCTAAGTGATGAGGAAGAGGAGAATGGCAGGGCTCAGGTCAGCCCGGCCCCCTTACCTCTGAAACACATGTCCACCCCCCTGAATGTTGCCTGGTCTTCTTGGATCAAAGCTGAGTGGGCCACAGGAACCATGAAGACAGGGGCATGTCTGGCATGGTGGGGCTCTCTGTCTTTGTGTCTGCCAGACTGGCCTCCCCTCGGCTTCATCCTCATGGAAAGTGACACGAGAGTGACATGAACTTATGGGGACCCGGGCGGGCAGGTTGGGATGGATGGCTGGTGCACGCGAGCTCCGGCCCCTAGACCTCCTGGCGGTACAGAGAAGCCCACCTCATTGTCTCTCCAGCATCACTCCCTTGACCCCAGCATCTGTTCAACCCAACCAGGCCCTGCAACACCTTTGCTGCCTCCAAATCTGCCTGCCCCTCAACCAGGTCTCCCAGCAACAGTATTTTCATACCCAACAATGGACCTTGTTCAAGACGCAATGATTGGGTGAGAGGCAATAGTCCTTGAAAAATGCAGCCAGTGACTGCAAATGTTTTCCAAGCCTGAGAGGATGTGGCTGCTGGATTGGCCCTGGAATAAGAAGGCCCACAGGATTAGCTTAGGCTTGGGGGACCAGAGAGTGGCCAAGCCCAGGGAAGGCAGGAAAAGGACAACCTTGTCCCAGAACCTCAGACAAGGGCCACAGACAAGGGACTTGATGTGAAATGCCACCTCCCCGGTATCTCACTACTCTTAAGTGTGTCCCTGGACCAGCAGCATCAGCATCCTCTGGGAGTTTGTTGGAAAGGATGATGCTCAGCCCCATCCTACCACCACCACCGGGTGCCATGAAGTCAATTCCCCCTGTGCTCCATAGGGTTTCCAATGGCTGATTTTTCAGAAGTAGATAGCCAGGCCTTTTTTCTGAAATGCCTCTGGGTGGACTCAGACCACCGACCTTATGGTTAGCAGCCGAGTGCATTCACCATTTGCACCACCATCTGCATTTAAACAAGCTCTCCAGGTAACTCATGCTCGAGTGCCAGTTTGAGAAGCCTTGCCCTGGGAGCCCAGCTTCTCCTGCAGAGGAACTGGAAGCCAGGAGGAGGCAGGGGGGAAGGAATGGGCTTCCTCTCCTTAGACTCAGGGCCTTACCCTGGGCTGGGGAAGAACCACCTGGGCAGGGAAAGTGTGGGGGCCCTGCTGGGACCCCTGAGGAGTCACCTGGTCACGCACTTGGCCATCACTCAGCTCAGCAGTCCCTGCCCTGAGAAGGTCTGGATGGGAAGTCAGCTCCTTCTAATCACCTGTCCCAGCTGAGCTCTGGGCCAGGCCAGTTTGGCCCATGGGCTTCCGAGGGCCCCCTGACTCATCTGGTAAGAGCATGGGGGCAATCCCTCCACCCCAAACTTTTGTGTCTTTGTGAAATATTTAGTGAAAAACTGCCGACTATGTAAATCAGAGATCATTAGAGATTGGGTTTTTTCTTAAAGAATGGATTCAGCAAAACGCTCTTTTCTCCCCAGCTCTGGGTCTCTATTTAGGGGATTGGCGCAGGGTTTATTTATTTATTTATTTATTCATTAGCTGGGCCCACAGTCAAGGAGAAGGGAGCAGGGCTATTAATCTTTCCTGTCATCCATTCACAGATGTGGAGTTCACACCACAGCAAATGTGAAGTCAGCAGTACACAACCACAAGGTGGAAATTTCAAGAGAAACAAGCTTAGAGGAATGAAAAAATAAATAAACAAATATAAAAAGAGAGTGGGGATGGGGTGAGGGAGCAGAAGACCGGGAGACAGAGCACATTTAAAATACAGCATCTGCGCCTCCCTGGGTGCCTGTGTGTGCTGAGGGTAATCTTGTTCCCAGCGTGGAGGTGCCGTTAATACATTAATAATAATTTTCTTTTCTCCTCATCCTCAAGAAATAAAGTTTGCAAACTGATTCTGATTAAGTTAGTCTGACTCTGTGTGTGCGTGCGTGTGTACGCAGAGAGTCTGAGATGGACAGACAGACACGCATACACTCACAGCCAACACCCACTCCCTTCTTTGTCTACTTATGGCATTTACTTAGTGGATTCTGGAAACCTCCATGGAATGAACGGCAAATAGTTGAAAGTTGTGACGAGGTCTGAGTAAGCATTGGGTGTCCCTTGTGGGAGTGATGTGGCTGCCAGCTCTTGGGGGTGGGGAGATGGTGACTGGGCAGCAATAGCCATGCATTTTGTTAGAGAGACCACCTGGCAACATCACAAGTGTCCTCCATGCTGAGTTCTGATATAGGGAGACCCACTGTCAAGTATCCTTGAACTAGTGCTGGCCAGGGTGGGGTAGGTCAGAAGACTCAGCCCTCAAGCTTGCTAGATTTGACATCTTTCTAAAGCCTGGTGAACCTGTGGGAGTCCTGACATATCTGTCCACCTTGCCTCAGAGTCAGGCTGCTACTCTCCTGCCTCAGTTTCCCTCTTGCTCTGTTCCTGCTTTGGGGGCTAAGGCCCTGATTCTTTGGCTCTGAGTTTGTCAGCTCTTTCCCCACTGAGCCTGGAGTGGATGAGTGGTCAAAACGCCCGAGTATAGGCCTTAATTTAGAGCATTCCAGAGACCCTGGTGCTGTACCCATTGCTCAGGCCAGACACACCATTCATTGATCCCAGCATGGCCCAAACTTGACTTCATCTTTTACCTTGGGCTCCTGCCATTCCTCTGGGGTCCTCTCTTCCTCCCCACCTGTATCTTCTCCTCCCCTGGGATGTTGAGGCCCAGGATGCTGAGATCCTAGCCACATAGCCCCAGCTAAGGATGGCCCCATCGCAGATGGGGAAGACTGAGTCCAGTTTTGCATGGACAGGACATGTGTCTAGCATAACCCTGAACAAGAGGAGAGGAAGCCTGCTGAGTTGTGTTGAATTCTGGGTAAAAATCAAATAGGCTGGCTACCTCGGTAGAGTGATTAGGTTTGTGCTGAAAGTCCTGCATAAGCTTCATCTTTTCCCCCGGGCAAAGGTGAGAAGTCTGTTGGTTGATGACTAGAGGACTGTGTTGAGCAGGACTCTGAGGCTGTGTCTGGGCTCAGTGGGGAAGTTTGGTGATCCTTTAGCAAGCCTACCCTGGGCACAACAGGGGGAGTAGTAATGCTTGTGCTACACACTAGGGCATTGAAGGGTATCTGCACTGAGGCACGGAGATTTTCCGGGGTGTTGATTTTCATTTGCAGATCATACTGGCCTCAGAAGAGGCAGGACCTGAGGGCAAGGGGAGCAGGTGATGAAAGGGAAGAGAAAAGAAGGCCAGGCCTGGGATGGAGCCCACAGCTCAGGGAGCCCTGTCCTAGGTAGTGCCCCAGTGGGAAGGCTGAGCATGGGCACAGGAAACTCTGGGGCTGGAACAAATCTTGAAATACGTATCACAGGGACCATGAGTTAATCTTGGTCACTTGGCAGCCCAGAGGCAAGGCCAGGTACATCCCTAATTCTAACCAGACCTGCTCCTGGCACTCACAGGATGCAATAAGCACATTTGAATCATCCTTCTAGAAAGTGCCTGCCTCCATTAATGCCAGTCCTTTACTTCCACGTTCTTTTTCGCATCTGTAAAGTAGAAACAATAAAATCCAGACTTAAAAGGAACTGAGAGCAAAATGCTTTCATATCATTAGCATAGTATTTGGTGCCGAGCATACCCCACTGCTGATAAATGCCAACTTCCTCAATGGTAACATCTTGGGGGTCTTGCCAGCCTTCTCCCATCTCACCCTAGGTTCCAGCTACTCCAACCCAAAACCTGTGTTCTCTCTTGCCTCTAACCTTTTTCCATGCTTTTCTCTGCCAGCAATCTCTCCGCACACCTTTGCCTAAATTACTAAACTCATCCTTTAGGTCTCAGATTAGATATCACCTCCTCCAGGAAGCCTTCCCTGATGCCACCTTATGGCAGTATATATCATGCTATATAGTCATTTCCTATTTATCTGTCTTTTTCACTCGACAAGGGACTGGCAAATCTTTTCTGTAAAGGAGCAAGTAGTAAATACTGAACTCTGCCATCATAGTGTGAAAGCAGCCACAGACGACATGTAAACAAATGAACATGATTGCATCCTAATAAAACTTTATTTATAAAAACAGGTGGTGGGCCATATTTGGCCCACAGGCCAGAGTTAGCTAACCCAGGCACTCAGTGATGAGCTTCCCTAAGTCAGGAAATGTTCTTATTCAATAGTCCCTAGCACAGTGACTGACAGAGAGAATGTGTTTGATACTTAAGGAAAGAAGGAATGGTGTTGAACAAATTGTTTGGCATCCCCGCTGTCGCCTGATAGGATTGAATTAACTCATCATAGCCCGAAAGTCTGGGGAGGGCTGCCTAAGCATCATGCCTTCACTTGAGTGTGGCTAGGGTCATTTCATGTGCTAGTGAGTATGCCAGGCCAGGCTTACTCCAAAAACACCTGGCAGCTCTGCCATTCCAGACAGGTGGTGCCAATGCCGCTTCCCCTGGGTACCATTGCTCCTGCTACCACCAAGCACCACCACATCCCGCCTCCTGCCAAGAATGGCCATTGGAGATGCTCTGAGTCCCCTAGGTTTCAAAGCCCCATAGTGAAGAGTTACAATATGGGGGAGAAAGCCCCACTCCCTCTTCATGCTTCATACTCAGGCCTCAACATCCCACTTTCTCCAGGAGCCAGCCTGAGTCAATGGTGGGGAAGGGTGCCAGGCAGGGATGACACTGGAGACTTCCATCATGGAGTATTCAGAATTACTCCTCCCTCCAAGGACCAAGGTTGTGTTACTTGGAAAAGCTACTTGGCCCAGGTCTGTATTTTACCAGAAGGGGTTATCTATCTCATAAGGATCTTCAATTCTTCATGTAAATAGTGTCAAGCCAGTCCAGCCTAACAGTTTATCAGATACTCTCACGCAAGGATGAACCTTCACCTGCACACAACATAGGTGTAACCCCAATATCTCAGCCTCCAAACCTCTTTGGGTTTTTAAGTCCCAATTCTTACTCCACCTTATTAAGATTATAACATCTAACCCTTTGCCATGTAACTTGCAGGGCCCTCCCACTGGGAGGAGGAGTTTAGTCTCTAACCCACTGAAGTTTGTGTCAGCCACATGCCTTCTTTAACCAATAGAATGATAGCAGGCATGATCAAATATGTGTGGATGGTTCACTTGCCCTCTCGTGTTCCTTCCATTTTCCATGAGAAGACTGTACCTTGGAGAGCTGCTGGTCCAAGAAGAATGAAGCTCTGTGGATCAGATTCAAACCCAACCCACTGCCTGAAATCTAACCTAGCTCAGCCAAGATCAGCCAAACCCGAGCCAACCCATCGACTCATGCGTGAGAAAAATAAATGCTTGTTGTTATTTGCCACTGAGTCTGGGACGTTTTCATATGCAGCATCATTGTAACAGTAGCTACAAGAATAAAGTAAAAAACATTCACCAAATCTTCCACATTGCCCTCCAGGGATTGATTTACAAGGTCAATAGAATGCTCAGGGGTTCCTGCCCACCCTGTTTCCCCAGCACCAATTTCGACCACTTGAATCTAGCTGTGCGTTGTATCTATCCAGTCACTGGGAAGGCTCTGAACTTTAGAAGTCTTTAGCTATCATTTGGTTTTGACTTCCTGAGCTTTTAAATAAGCTATGGAACTCTGTGGGGGTTCCTCTGGTCATGGTGGGCTTTGAGGGAGAGGTCTGACTTGGAATTTTCTAAAGGTGATGAAAAATCCAATTGCAAAATGGCTCTCATCAATAGTGAAGAGCTACATGAACAAAACTAACCTTGAGTCAACTGCCTGAAACCAATAAATGGGAAATTAAAGCTGTTGCCTCCATGATTCATGCCTAAAAGAATCATTTCTTTGGAACTACCACTGATTTTAGGGGGAAAATTCTGTTTTGAAATGATCAGGCTAATGGCCTCAATTCCACAATTCCCAGCACAAGCTAGTCTTACAGGTGTGACCCAGAGCCTTTGAAACTCATGAACTGGATAAGCCCATCTGAGTAAATCTTGAATGCAAATTCTTGCTGTCTGATATAACAACTTGTTGAAAGTTTGTTCTGACATTATTGCAAAAACAGAGGTTATTATTCACTTCGCTATATCCATAGCCCTTTGCAATTTGATTTTGCAGCTCTTCCCATTGAAAAGTGGAGTAACTTCCCACCCCTTGAATCTGGGTTGACCTGGTGACTTGTTTTGATCAATGGAATGCAGAGGAAGTGATGTTGTGCCAGTTCTAAGCCTAGGCCTCAAGAGGCATTGCATGCTTCAGATTGTTCTCTTGCAATCCTGCCCAGCCTTCATGTGAACAAGCTCGGGCTAACCTGTTGGATGAGAGACAACATGGAGTCATCCTAGCTGAAGTCATCCTAGACAAGCTAATCCTGCAGTTAGCCCTAGACACACCAGTGAGTCCAATCAAGACCAGAAGAACCATCCAGCTGAACTCAGCCCATATTGCCAACTTGCAGAATTATGGGCTAAATAAATGGTGCTTGTCTTAACCTACCAATTTGGGAGTAGTTTCTATGCAGCAAAACTAGTAGGGTCTTTAAGTGTCATTATTAAAAATGCATTAGGGTGGTGTTGGGAACTTTCTGGAAGTAACTGGTATTCAGAGAATCCTTAACCACTCTGTGAAGAAACATGGACTGCAGAGTGAGGGGAAACAGAGGCATAAATACCACTAAGAAAGTCTAGAGGAATATTAAGTGGTTCAAAGAGGGCTCAGAATGGAGCCGGTTATGTTAACACTGGAAGTTGAGTTAGTCGGAATTCTTTTAGTTACAATTGACAGAGAAAACCAACTCAAACTAGCCTAAAACAAAAAAATAAAATTTATTTTCTGACATAGCTGGGGATAGTATATGCTCAGGCAACTTGTAGGATCGGAGAAGAGCCTTGCCAACAAGAGGCAGAACTCAGTCACCAGGTCTTGCTCCCTCTCCTCTTTATCTCCATTTCCTCCTAAAGCTCTGGCTGCCAGCAACCCTCATCTTCTTCCGGGACAGTGACCCCAAAGGCAAGACAGCTTCTCCTCTACCTCCTAAATGAAAAATCCCAAGGAAGGCATATGATTGGTGTGGCTTGAGTCCCACATCCACCTCTAGACCAATCATGATGTCCAGGGAAATGGGAGATTCTGATTGGCCAGGCCTGAATCATGACCTCTGTGGCCAGGTATCTTAATTTCCTAAGGCTGTTACAACAAAAAATACCACGCGTGGATGACTTTAAAGAACAGAAATTTATTTTCTCTCCATTCAGGGGGCTATAAGTCCAAATTTAAGGCATCAGCTCTAGGGGAAGGTCCTTCTTCGTCCCTTTCAGCTTCTAGTAAATGAAAACAACCAATCCCATTGCCATTGAGTCAATTCTGACTCATGGCGACCCCACGTGTTACAGAGTAGAACTGCTCTATAGGATTTTCTTGGCTGTAGTCTTTATGGAAGCAGATCACCAGGCCTTCCGAAGTGCTGCTGGGTAGGTCTGAACCACCAACCTTTAGGGTAGTAGACAAGTGCAAACATTTGCCTCACCCAGGGAACTAAGCTGCCAGCAATCCTTGTCATGTCTGTCTCCATCATCACATGGTGTTTGTCTTCCCGTGTGTGTGTGTGTGTGTGTGTGTGTGTGTGTGTGTGTGTGTGATGACCTCATTAACATAACAAAAGAAAAACCCTATCACCAAACTGGGTCACATTCATAGGTACCTAGGTAGGATTTCAATGTATTTTTTGTGGGGGACACAATTCAATCCACACCACCAAGGTTGGGGTGAGATTTGCTTCAGAGAAGGGGCATAGGGATGCTTACTGGGCAAATATAAACAGTTACTACTGTCCATAAAGGAGCCCTGGTGGCACAGTGGTTAAGAGCTATGGCTGCTAACCAAAAGGCTGGCAGTTCAAATCCACCAGCCGCCCTATGGGGCAGCTCCACCCTGTCCTATAGGGTCACTATGAGTCATAATCAACTCGACGGCAATGGGTTTGGTTGTTTTTGGTACCATCCATAATGAACGCTACTGTGTTGGAGGAAGGGTCATGTGGAGACATCATGCCCCCTGCTGAGGAAAATCACATGCCTGGGTTCTCAACATAGCACAAACATAAAGACCACAAGCTTTGCGGAATATTAGATGTGGGTTTGAGTATCAGCTCCATTACCAACTAGCAAGAATGTGGACAAGACCTCAACCTTTCAAAGCCTCAGTTTTCCCTTTTTGCAATATGGGTTCAATAATACAGTTAGTGTGAAGGTAATACATGGGAATGTTTATAAATTGTTTTTAATGGTGCCTTGTACCTTGTAAGCATCAAAAATTAAATTTATAATAATACTTATAGTAATAAAAATCACCACGAATATCACCCATCAGCCTGCTTTTTCTGTTGGTCCATGGGACCGCAGCCGGAGACAGGGAGCAGATCTCCTTGGCAGGCAGAACACTTTCACTCATTCAAGCCCTGTCTCCTGAGCACCTCTGAATGCCAGGTAGACCCCACAGGGTTGGTTTTTCATTCACCAGCACTAGGGCAGGGCTAGTGAGGCATCCAGGGTACAAAACTTAAGGAGGCCCTCACTCACAGGGTAATTTAAGGGCAGGATCAGTGCCCAAGAGTGGGTACCTCCTTAAATTTTATGTCTCAACCCCTCACTGGCTCACCCTAGTCTCAGCCCTACTTACTGCATTGGACTTATGTGAGGATCTTGTTAAAGGTGTATTCCTGGGCCTAACCCAGGCCTAGGGAATCACAGCATCCTTAGCCGGGTCTGGGACTTTGAGAAGGTGTCATCCCAAGTAATATTTCTGCTGTCAGCCTGGTGCTGGTCTGTGACTGGCTTCTAAGAACGGGGCTGCCCAGTGCACAGTTTAATGCAGTGGTTTTCAAATTGTGTTTTTTGGAGCAAGAGGACTTGTACAGAGCTGCCTCGGGGTGGTCGTGCAGGGACCGGTGCAGGCGAGCGAGTTGGACTCTGCTCACCACTGCTGCCACCTCTCTGTGTTTAAGCTTGTTTACATATTGGACTTTTACGTAAGGTTTCATTTGATAGAAGAGTTCTATTGCCTAAAAATAAAATCGTTTGGAAACTTCTGGGTTAGAAGTGGAAGGGGAGAAGTGGAAAAGCTGTTCAATATGCAAAAGATCTGCCTCTCTAAGTGGATCACTTACTCTCCCCACTCTCCTCTCCATTCTCATCTTTTTTCCTTCCTCCCACCCTCCCTCCCTCCCTTCCTCCCTTCTTTCCTTCCTTCCTCCCTCCCTTCCTTTTTTCCTTCCTTCCTTCCTCCCTCCCTCCCTTCCTTCCTTCCTCCCTCCCTCCCTTCCTTCTTTCCTTCATTCCTTCTTCCCTCCCTCCCTCCCCTTTCCTTTCTTCCTTCCTTCCTCCCTCCCTTCTTTCCTCCCTTCCTTCCTTCCTCCCTTCCT
>NW_004443944.1:25079703-25125666 GCF_000243295.1 Trichechus manatus latirostris
CCTCCCTCCCTTCCTTCTTTCCTTCATTCCTTCTTCCCTCCCTCCCCTCTTTCCTTTCTTCCTTTCTCCCTCCCTCCCTTCCTTCCTCCTTTCCTTCCTTCCTTCTTCCCTCCCTCCCTTCTTTCCTTCCTTCCTTCCTCCCTTACTTCCTTCTTTCCTTCATTCCTTCTTCCCTCCCTCCCTCCCCTCTTTCCTTTCTTCCTTCCTCCCTCCCTTCCTTCCTCCCTCCCTCCCATCCTTCCTTCCTTCTTTCCTTCCTCCCTTCCTTCCTTCCTTCTTTCCTTCCTCCCTTCCTTCCTTCTTTCCTTCCTCCCTTCCTCCCTCCCTCCCTTCCTTCTTTCCTCCTTCCCTCCCTTCCTTTCTTCCTTCCTCCCTCCCTTCCTTCCTTCTTTCATTCCTTCCTTGCTCCCTCCCTCCCTTCCTTCTTTCCTTCCTTACTTCCTTCTCTCCCTCCCTCCCTCCCTTCCTCTCTCTCTCTTTCTTTCTCTCCTTTTTTCCAGATGCCATCAGGATAAACCCTGTCCAAAAGCAGGGGGCTGTCCCTGCCCAGCAGTGACAGTCAGGGTGGAGGGAAGGCAGTAGGCTGGGGCTGTGCTGTGGTGGGGGGGGTGGAGTAGCTGAGCCTAGCAGCCCTAGCGGCCCTACCAGCCCCCATGTGGCTGGAGCCAGATCCAAGCTGGCCCCTCTGCTGAGCTCCCAGCTTCACCCTCTTCCCTGTCGGATTGACCCAGAACTGCCTGCACTCCACCTCTCCCCTGCCGGCCTCACTAGGCAGCCTCTGGGCTGGGCTGGGGGCCAGGGCAAAGAGAATGCTCAGTCAGCCTGCGCCCCCACCTCTCATTCCCACTCCAGAAGATTCCCATGCGGAATCCTGATTCAGCCAACCCAGTGGATATAGCAGAAGGAGGACAAATTCTGGGGACCAAGGAGGCTCCATTCTGAGTCTGGACGGGGTCCAACTCAGCCAGGGTACCTCCTGCAGGGCCCTTCTCTGATTTAAAAGCCAAGATTTGCATGTGATCTCATTTTAAAGAAAATTCTTTTTTCTCATAAACTTAGAAAATTCTCCAAATTTTTCTTTGAATTGTTCTTTTGAAAGCTATCAAAATATGTTACTCCAATGCTTCCAGACTAGTGACAAGAAGAACCATGTCTTCTTCTCAACACATCATTCCTGATTTTGATGCTGCTGATTTCAATGTTGCTGGCTTTGGAGATCTTACTATCGTTTCTGCAACTCAGTCCTGCAACCCTGGTGGTAAATACCTAGGGATTTTGTGATGGGGGTTTGGGTTTTTGTTGTTTTGTTTTGTCTTGTCTTTTATTTGATTTGTTTTTTAATAAATTAACCAAAAGAAAAAAGCCAACAATCGCAAGGGAGAGATGGCCCCTCCACAAATAATCAATGATGAGTGAATATCATTGTCACCTGGCTCAAGTCTGTGAAAGCCAGAAAGGGAAAGATCAGCTCTAAACGCGCACAGAAGCCACCCTGTCACCCCAGCCAGCCACAGCCTCTAACACTTACATTGAACTGTTTTTTAATATTAAAACCGAAATGGATTATATCTCTAAAAGAAACACGAAAATGATTTGACCATATGTATATAATCTAATTCAAATCATGGGCCCCTAATCGACATTTAATTGATGCAATAATGTTTGTTCATGATGGTAAATAAACAAAATATATAAACAGAAACATCTTATTTGATGTTTAATGACTGCTTAGCAACTATTTGGGTCAGAGCTACTGAGCCCTAATAAACAAATGCTTAATAATCAATTGAAATGCATTTCTCCAGTTATTGCCTTATTAAATTAGGATCCAACTCCAGCTGTGGAACATTCCTTCCAATAGGACCTGTTTACAAATGGAAAATGGCAGAATGTGGGCACTTATCTCCTGCATTTCAGTAGGAAACTGTGAGTTAGCAGGATAGATTTTTCTCTTCCCACCTCCACAATCAGAGGCCAATCCCCAGCTCACATACACCCTGGGCCTTGTGCTACAACAACGTCTCTTTCCCAGCCCTTCACTATAAACCCTCTTCTATTATCTATCTTATGGGGTTGTTGTCGTTTGGTACCATCAAGTTGGTTCCAACTCATACCGACCCCCGTGTGACAAAGCAGAATTGCACCATAGGGTTTTTTTAGGCTGTAATCTTTATAGAAGAAGCCCTGGTGGTGCAGTGGTTAAAGCACTTGGCTGCTAACCAAAAGGTCAAAAGTTCTGACCCACCAGCCATTCTTCGGGAGAAAGATGTTGCAGTCTGCTTCCATAAACATTACAGCCTTAGAAACCCTATGGGACAGTTCTATTCTGTCCTATAGAGTTGCTGTGAGTTGGAATTGACGGCAACGGGTTTTTGGTTTTGGTAACCTTTACAGAAACAAATCACCAGTTCTTTCTCCTGCAGAGCTGCTGGGTGGCTTCGAACCACCCACCTTTTGGTTAGCAGCCGAGCACTTAACGTTTGCGCCATCAGGGCTCCTTAGTAATAATGGTGTTAAATAGTATCGGTGATCTCCAGTTGTTGAGTCCTTACTATGTGCTAGCCATTGCTCTAAGCACTTTACACAGATGATTTTATAATGCCGAGTAAGGACTCAACAATTGGGTGATCACTGATACTATTTACCACCATCATCAAGTTATAATCCTAACTTGCCACAGCTCTCTGGGCACAGATGAAATTCTGAAATGCTTTTCTCTCAAAGGGTTGTTTGTCAGTGCCCAAGTCCTGCCACACCCTGCAGCCCCTGCCAGCAGCTCTATCAGCTTCCAAACTGTGTCCAGGAAGGGCCCTGGCTGAAGCTGGTCTGCAGTGAAAACGGCTCCAGCCAGAGCTCGGGCTACCGGCAGCGGCAATCAGCCCTCTCTGTGTCATCTCTGGCCCTCTCCCTTCCAGGAGGTGAGACCTGTGTTTGGGCCCCAGCTGGAGCAGCCAGATGTCCCCTAGGATGGCATTCAGGCTGTTTCCCATTCCTAAAGGTTTCCCAGAGCCCAGATCTGGATGGCCCCATCTGCACAGAGCTGAGCCCAGAAGTTATACTCCACTTACACCTTCCTTAGAGCTGCTCAGCCTCTAGCCCCTTGACGAACCTCTCCTTCCTCTCCTTTCTCCTCCTTTCCTCTTTTCTCCTCTCCTCTTCTCTTCCTTCCTGCTCTCCCTTCCTCTCTCCTCCCCTGTCCCCAGCACAGCTGCCCAGGGTGAACAGGAGACCCAGGAGTCAACCACCCTGATACAGAGATGAGGAAGAAGAGGACGTGTGTTTAGGGGGTTGAGGGGACAACAACGAGACAAAGCACCGATCATTTAGTTCCAGTAGAACATTTAAGGGAGAAAATAGCTACCACCTGAGTGTCTGTGGACCAGAGCCCCTTAGATAAACTGGGCATGTGCTTGATGGTTCCAGGGTGCCATCGTGTGGCCAATTTCTGTAATGACCAAAGGGGCCCTGTACCCAGGGACTATCACTTCGCTTGTCTGGTCTCTGGTCTTTCTAAGGTCCCTGACCCTCAACTAGGGAATACAGTGGTCCCCAAGCCCCTTCCTTAGACCTAAGAAATCCCACTATTCACCCTCTTGCGGGAACGGGGGTGGAGACAGAGCAGTGAAAAGAGATAGAAGGCAGAGGCCAGAATGGGTGCATAGGGGCGTCTGAGGCCTCATAGACAAAAGCTGGTCTAAAGAGTCTGAGAGATCTCAGAAGAACGCTGAGAGAGAAAGAGCCGTGTGAAAAGAAAAGGCACAGCTACAAGGACGAAAACCCAGTGGCCTCTACTGATGAGCTGGGTTCCCAAGACACCTGGTCCTGGAAATCTGGAGAAAGGAAGAGAGACAGACAAGAGTGGGGGTGGGGTCTGGAGCCCTCTGGGCACAGCCATCTCTTCCTCCTCCTTTTCCACTCCCCATCGTCCTTTCCTCCCTATAGCCAGACGCGCGGGCCAGGAGAGTATGACTGATGGGTGGCAAGACGCCATAGAGTTACAAAGAGCGCCCCCATGACACTTTGCAGGTTGGAGAGTCATCACCCCTGTGTTTGTCTCCATGACCCTGCCAGGCTTCTGTCACTCCGTTTGACAGGTGAAGAGCCGAGTGTGATCACTTTGTTCCAAGTCCACATGTCAGCCTTTAGGAGTTGGCTATTAAACACTCAGGCTTGGGAGAGTCAGACTGCTCAAGGTTGTATTTCCATGCTGCACCTTTACTGTGTGACCTTGCACAGGTTGCTTAACCTCTCTGAGCCACTATTTTCAGATCTGAAAAAGGGGGATACTATAGTACCTCCCTCCCAGAGTTATCATGAGGGTAAAGTAAGATAACATATACAGTGCTAGAGACTTTCACATGCAATAACTCATTCAGTTCCCAAAACATCCCAGGAAATCCTGGGTACCATCATTCCCATTTTACAGGTGAGGAAACCCAGGCTCACAGAGGCTAAAATGATTGGCTGGACATCACACTGACAGTATGGGGCAGAGATGGGACTAGAGCCCAGATTTGTCCAATTTTAAAGTTTGGATGAGTGTTCTTCCACTGTCTCTCCTACAGACTGGGAGCTTGTTGGAGGCAGGGTCACATCGTAACCCTATTTGTCCTCCCAGCACTTATCATGGTCACAGGCACGTGGCAGGGCTCAGTAAATATACGACTGATTAACAATGTCAGCACGGAATCACCAACAACACGATTCTTGCTGAGCAAGAGACAAGTGAGTGAATCCCAGGCCACCATTTGGCCCGGGCATCCTGAACCTTGCCGCTTCCCAAGATGCACTTTTGAACAGTGGTTTTCTCTGCCTGGACTGCCCTTCCCTCTTGACTCAGCCTGAGACCCTACGAGGCCCAGGCCAATGCCTCTGCTCTTCCAGGGCTTCCTCTGCCCCTCCAGGCCCAGCGAGTCCCAGGAGGACCTGGCCGAGGTCTTCATTATCACATGGGTCACACGGCAGACTCATCACCTGTCTACCCACCTGGTTCCCCACTCCAGGGGGAGCGACTCTGGGGCGGGGCAGAGTCTCTCCCTGCAGCCTGTGTCCAGTTTGGGGCACTGAGGAACATGGTGGGTCCTTAAGTAAATGTGGGAAGAGAGGGAGGGAGCGGGGAGAGGAGGAGGGAGGAGATGAAGGTGGAAAACAGAAAAGAAGGAGGGAGGGAAGGAAAAGAAGAAGAGGGGGAAAGGAGAGAGGGTGAAGGGAGGGGAGAGCAGGGAAGAGTAGGAAAAGAGAATGAGGGAGGAAGGAGGAAGGGAAAAGAGAGGGAATGGAGGGAGGGAAGAAGAAGGACAGAGAAGAAAGGAAGAGGTAAGGGAGGGAAGGAGGGAAAGAGGAAGAAGGAGAGAGAAGAAAGGAAGAGGTAAGGGAGGGAGGAAGGAGGGAGGGAGGGAAGTGAAAAAGGAGAGTCGAATAGTGGATGATTAAGAGTAAGAAAAGGAAGGAGGGAGGAAAGACAGGAAGAGAGAAGGGAGGGGAGGAGAGGAGATGGGGCAGGGGAGAGTGGGGGAGAGGAAGGCAGGGAGAAGGAGGGGAGAGGGGCAAGGGGAAAAGAGAGGGAGGGAAGGAGGGAGGAGTGAGTGAGGAGGGAAGGAGGGAGGAGTGAGTGAGGAGGGAAGGAGGGAGGAGTGAGTGAGGAGGGAAGGAAGGAGGAAGGGAAGAGAAAGGCTGGGGGAGGAAGTGCGGTAAACTTTTCCCCCAATTCTCACAGCCACCTCCTCAGACCTCTTTCCTTGGCAGAGGGGCTGGGCCTGGAGGGGACTGGCTGAGCCTGGCCGGGTGGGCAGCCCGTGCAGCCCACGCCAGCCACCCGGCCCTCTCCCGGCTTCCCACCACCTCTCCCTGCACCCAGGGCCTGGCCTGCCGCGAGATTCTCTCCACATCAGCAGTTTTCCTCCCATGCTGGGGCCCAGGCAGACTCGGGGAGGTAACACACCTGCCAGTCCTGTGCTGACACACAGCTTTTCAGAAAATGAGCGGAAGGAAAAGCGAGCCCAGAAGATGCTCGGGATGGGAACGGCCGGCCAGGTCCCCCGGGCGGGGGAGGTGGCTAACAGCGGCACCCGCTGAGGGAGCTGCTCCCCCACTGACCCCCATGGACCCTACACTGCCCCTGCTCCTCCCATGCAGTGAACTAGGTGGCTGGAGCAGTGGGGACAGAGGAGAGAGGGGCGAGGCGTGTCCAGAGAGGAGCCCCCAGTCCCCTCCCTCAGATAGCCCCCTCCTTTCACCACCTGTCAAGAAACCCTCCAGAAACATCCACCGCAAAGCAATGGCACCCAAAGTCCAGCAGCACCAGAGCAATGTGACAAAATAAAATGCTCTTTTAAGAACATTCTATTAGCCTGCTGATCTCTCTGTGGGTGATTTATTTGGATTTTGTTTCTGCTAAAGTGAAGTTGGTGTCATATCTTCTTCCTTGAAGAGATGAAGGAGAGTTTAGTTCCAGCAGCTCTGGGGGAGGGAAAAGAGAATGTACAAGTCCCCAGCCAGCACCCCAAACTTGACCCTGAAATCTCAGCCCAAACCAACGAGAATGAGGGTAACAAGCACCAATAACAGCCTTCACTTACTGAGCTTTCAGGACATGTCGGGCACTACTGAGCTAAGCACTTAAATCACGTCATCCTCCCAAAATCCCAGGAGGAAGCTGTCATCCTCATTTTACAGAAAACAACCCAGGCCCAGAGAAGTGAAGTCACTTGCCCAAGGTCACACAGCAAATAAGAGATGACTTAGGATATAAAAATCCAGACCAAGCCCTGATTCTGAAAACTTCTTGCCTTTTTCTCTTTTCCTCTGGAAAAAAAGTCCATTGTGTGGGAACTGCCAAAGATAAATCTAAGGACAAGGAGTTAACAGTAATTAGGAAGGCTGGGAGGAACCAGGTGGAAAAGGAAACCAATTAACTCCACCTGAGGCCACATCAGGCCCATCAGGGCTATAGTGGGCTGGAACAGCTTTGCCTTTGGGTATATCTAATCCCAACGCCTCCCAACCTAGCCAAACCAGGCAGCCCGTGATTCTCTGCAGCCCTAGGCCTACTTGGAAACAAGGGGTGGGCAAGAAGCTAACAAATAATTGCCTTTGGAATCAAGACCCAGGCTCCCAGAGCTGGGGGACAAGCTCAGCCAGAGGGTGTGACGCCTGCCAGGAACTGCGGATAAGATTCTCTAAGATGGATAACCCAAGAGTCAATGGCCACCACACTCCTCCCCCAAGACTCTAGGGTCCCACAGATAAATGGTGACTACTAAGATTCAGTAGGATGAGTAGCAGTGGGCGCCCAGGATAGACAACCTTTTGTTCCCTGCTAGGGCATGAAATCTACTGCCCCTTTGAGCTAAGACAATGGCAGTCTCAGTTAAATTATGCTTTTTATGTTTTATTTCATGTGTCATCTGCGAACGATTGGTAACGACTACCTTGAACAGGGAATATAAAGGGCCTAGGGAGCTGCCCCAGGATCCACAAGAATGTGCACCAAGATCAATTAGTGACGTCTGCCAAGGATGAAGTAAAGGGGCCATCCCACATTAATCTGCTCTTGTGCATTATCTTATCAAAGAGATCAAAGGAAAGGGAAACTTTGAAGAGATGGAGCATGAGGGTATCTAAAGGCCACCCATGTCCACCATGTCCACTCAGTGAGAGGTTGAGTCCCTGTGTCACGGAGTCACCAGCTCAGGTCCAAATTCTTTTGCTGCTTCAATTAGTCAGAATCCATTTTTCTTGCCTGAAACTCAGGACTCTGGCTTAACACACCTACACGTCCGTTGCATGTAAGTGTCTTAGTGAAGATTTATGGGTAAAGAAACAATCACAGAACAGAGAAGGGAACAACCTCAAACTTAATGCTGGACATGATGGTTCCTAAAAGCATATTGGCCATGTCTTGCCATATGACTACCTACCATAGTCTGAATCACACTCTCATTCTTTCTCTCTCTCCCATCAAATAAAATAATAAAAGAGGCATTTTTAGGAAAGAATAGTGGACATTCTGTGGGACACTCTTCTTTATTCACAATAGTTTCCTATGCGGGAGTCCTGGCCTGTCTAATCTGAGATCCATGGGGAGCACTCTGGGGTTTGAGACCCCAGCTTGGGAAAGAGAGGAGAGGGCTGGGTGCATAGGATCTTGGGATGGTCCAGGAGGACATTCACGCTTCCTGTCTTGTGGCCAGGGCAGGTGTGATCTCTTGGAGACCTTCCCTTGGTCTCTTCAGAGACCATTCCCAGCCTATGGAGAAACAAGATGTTGTCAATGCCATAGTGTATGTGCACCTGATGCTCCTCTCTCCAAGGGGTTCTGATGGCCACAGTACATGCTTTGCAAACTTCAGCTGAAGCAGCTCCACTTTGTGTTGGTTTTCATGTAAGATTTTGTTTGAGGAAAGGGTTGAACAAAGGTTTCCAGAGCACTGTCTGGGAGTATTTCCTTGCCCTGCCTGGCCCTAACAGAGCTAGGTTCTGCCCAGGGCACCACGTATAATTCCATAGACTATGCCCTACACAACTCCAGGGATACATTCACTGGTCAGCAATGTGAACTGCTCCCCCTAGAGTTTGCACCGCACCTTTCAAAAACACCACCTCATCTGATCTAGGCAGGTGCTCTGTTATAAAAGATTTACAAATGACACATGGGTAGATATCGACGCTCTTCCTCACACATTGTGGATTCTTTGTTAATTTCTTTAGCCCCAGTTGGCTCCAGTTTTTATCTTCCTTTGTCTTCCTATCTCTCTTTATTTCTATAATCTGCTTCCCCTTTAGACCAGTTCTTGTCTGGACTTGTTGACAAGTCCCCCAAAAGAGTCTACAAAATCATGGATCTGCCCTTTCTTTAATGCTCCTCCCTGTAACAAGTCCCCATAACCCCTACTTGTTCTCTGATGACTCAATGGCTCCACTGAGCCTGCTGCCCAAGACCAAGGCCAGCCCTGGCCCAAGATCTACCCTGTTGAAGTATCCCCTCCTCTCCACACACAGATGGAGGGTTAATGTTTCTCATGGTATCTATAAAGGTGAAGCTCCTAGGATCTGGGGTCAGATTCAAATCCTTTCTTTGACATTTGCTCATTGTGTGACTTTGCACTCATTTAAAGAACTTGTCTGAGATTCAACTTCCTTTTCTGTAAAGCCCATTATCAATGGTTTGAATGGTGGCCTCCAAAAAGATATGTCCACATTCAAATCCTGGAACCATGAATGTGACCTTATTTGGGAAAAGGGTCTTTGCAAATGTGATTAAGTTAAAAAATAATCTTGAAATTAGGTCATCCTCGATTACCTAAGTAGGTCCTAAATCCAATGACAAATGTCCTTATAAAAGACATAAGAAGAGAAGACACACAAAGAAGAAAGTTATTTGAAGAAAGAGACAGAGATTGGAGTGATGTGGCCACAAGCTAAGGAATGCCAGCAGCTACCAGAAGCTAGAAGAAGCAAGGAAGTCTTCTTCTCTAGAGCTTTCAGAAGGAGTATGGCTCTGCAAACACCTGAATTTCAGACTGCTGGACTCCAGAAATGTGAGAGAACACATTTCTGTTGTTTTAAGCTGCCCAGTTTGTGTTAATTTATTACAGCAGCCTCAAGAAAATAATGCATGGGGATATGACACTAAGTATCTTAAATGAGACAATGCATGGAAAGTGTTGAGTACAACACCTTTTACCTAGTAAGGGCTCAATCAAGGTCAAATATCATCATCTTCTTCATCATCATCGTTGTCAGCATCATCATCATCACCATCATCATCATCACCATCATCATTGTTGTATCATCATCATCATCACCATCATCATCTTCATCATCATTGTCATTGTCGATATTATTTCTGCACCCACTGAAAATTCCTTCCTCCAACCCATAATTTCTATTTTGGAGAATTTGATATTTCTCTGTAGAATCCAAAACCCATTGCTATCGAATCAATTCCAACTCATAGCTGGAATAGAGACCCTACAGGACAGAGTAGAACTGCCCCATAAGTTCCCAAGGAGTGTGGCTGGTGGATTCAAACTCCCAACCTTTTGGTTAGCAGCCATAGCTGTGCAACCAGGGCTCCTCTCTGTAAAATACTTTTCCAATTTCCCTTTTACTCTACCATCTTCTCTACAATATAGAAGATATTCATTTTTGTATATTGTTTTTATCTCTCCTTTCTTGGGAGGATTCTGCTTAATTCTGAGATCATATCCTTCCCCTGTTTTTGCTATTAAAATATTCTTTCTTTTCTGAAATGATAATGATAAAAGATGACGGTTGTTTTATAAATGTTCTCACTTTGAAAAGACATGGCCTCCATACGTCATTCTCTGGCAGGTGGTTGGTTGGTTGGTTGGTTGGTTGGTTGGTTGGTTGGTTGGTTGGTTGGTTGGTTGGTTGGTTGGTTGGTTGGTTGGCTGGTTGGTTGGTTGGTGTGTGAGTGTGTGAGCGTGTATGTGTGTATGTGTGCCTGTGTGTCTGTGTGTTTTTCTGGTCTGTAGAATGTAGACATCTGGAAACCAATGTTCTGGTGTCCTTTGATGCACTCCACACCATAAAATGGCATGAGTGACACCGAGGTGTGCAGGGACCTGTGGGACCACAGATGTGGGACTGATAGCTGCCTTGGGATGCTCAGGAAATGGAAACAACACTTGAGTGTGGGCTTCAAGCCAGACAAGCAGTGGGTCAGTGGTGGAACCAGGACCAGAACTGAGGTCTCTGTGCAGCTGCCCTGCCCTGACCTGCCAGTGAGGAGCCTGAGCTCCCAGGAAGACCAGGCCAGGCCTGCCTGCAGAGCCTCCCTGCCCCTCCCCTAGAGCCCCCTGACCTCGCTCTCCCCTCCCCTCACCACTCCCCAAGAGCAAGGATTCAGCACTTTCCACATACCTCCATCCTGCACACACACCGGGAAATCAGGGCTGGGATGATTACACACAAAAGCCCCGTGTCCTGACAGGTGTGTAATTATGTACTGAGGAGCTCAGCAGGCAGCATCAGTTCATCTCCCCTTGGTGATGCTCACATCTAATCTAAGTCCGGGAGGATGAGGGAGGGGGTGCTGGATGCTTTGTCTCCTGCTAAAAGCTAAGGACAGAAGCCAGGAGGGTCTGCTGGTCATCCCCAGCCCCATCCCAGGCCTGAAGGAACAGGAAGGAATAACCATATCACAAAATGGCAGGTGTGGCAAAGAGGTGGTCACAGAACTGGCACCTGCTTCAGGAGTCTCAGGAAAAGAGGCAAATCCAGGCCTCAGGGGATCCATAAAAGCACATGGGATGAGAAGGGAACCCCAGGAAGAGAGAACAACCCGAGGAATGGCCTCAAGGCACAAAAGTGCCGATGAAGTTGGAATCTGACTGTCAGGCAAGTGCAAGGAGGAGTTGGGCTTTTCCTGATTCTCAGGCCAGGCGCCCCCTGGTCACCACCTGAGTGAAGTGTGGGGGAAGGAGGGACTAACTCCATGACATGGGTACCATTGTACTGGTGAGGAAACTGGGGCAAAAAGAGGATAAATAGCTCACCCAAGACTGCACAGTTGGCAAGTGGAAGAGCCAGCATCCCCACTCTTAACCTCTAAGCTTCATATTGGTTAGTGACACAGATGGTTCTAGATTCTGGATAACCACTACAATAAGTGCTACAATGGGCTGAGCCCATGGCCCCTGAGCAGATTGCCCAATAAGCAAGGTAAGCACAGGCTTACTTGTGCTTACTTACTAATCTGTAGTGAACAATTTCACATTTTTTCTCCTCATCAAAGCTTCTGCTTCTAGGTGTGGCTGGCATCTGTCTCTCTCCCAACCCCACAGCACCTTCCTACAGAATCAAAGCTCCTTCAAATTTACCGTCCCTGTCAGAGACGGATTACCCAGTAAGCAAGGTAAGCACAGCCTTACTTGTGTGTATTACTCATCTGTAGTCAACAGTTTCACATGTTTTTCACCACATGTGGCCGTGCTGAGCTTGTGTATTGGGTAATCTACCCCTGCCCAGGGGGTCGTGGAAGCCCAGAGAAGAGACCCCTGTGTTAGTCAGATTTCTGCTGCAATAATGCTGCATAACAAACAACCCCAACATCTCAGTGGTACCTGACAATGCTCACAGGTCTGTGGTCAGCAGGGTTGGCTTTGCACCTCACTACAGGTCACATTCAGGTCTGCTCTTTCTGGCTCTTGTTCCAAGACCAGTGACTAATTGGAACCTCCTCTCCTCATGGCAAATGGCAGAAGCTGGAGAGGGTTGAACAGAACAATACAATTACTATAGTCCTGAACCCCAGCTCCCCCCCCATCACCCACGACCCCCTCTCCCTACTCCCAGCTACTCAACTCCCTCCTCCTGGCCTCCCAAATTCCTCCTAATGTCCTTGTTATTGTTGTTAGCTGCCATTGAGTCAGTCCCCAACTCATGGTAGCCCCATGCACAATGGGATCGGACCATTGTGATCCATAGGGTTTTCATTGGTTGATTTTTAAGAAGTAGATCACCAGGTCTTTCTTCCTAGTCTGTCTTAATCTGGAAACTCCGCTGAAATCTGTTCATCATCGTAGCACCGTGTAAGCCTGCCAACTGACAGATGGGTGGTGACTGCGCATGAGGTGCATTGGCTGGGAATAGAACCCTGGTCTCCTGCATGGAAGGCAAGAATTCTACCACTGAGCCACCACTGTCCCCTCCTAATATGCTCAGTGCTCCAGTAAAGATGCCCCATACCCTCTACCCAGATCATTGCTTGTTGCCCTGTCCCACGGGCCCTGCTCTTCTTCCTGAACTAAAAGCCTGCCCCTAAGGCAACCTTAGGAGAAAGAGATGCCCAAGAGGCTGGCTCTGCTCGTTGAAAGCCTTGAGTCTTGGTTACAGAAATGAGAAAACACGGTGTTTTTCATTTCCAAAGAACTCACGAGGTCCCAAACATGCCCCAGCTCTGCAGGGGAGGGTGGCCCCCACCCACATATCCTGACCCGGCTCCCAAGCTCCGAGAGCCAGTCCTTCTCAGAATTAGGGCTCCAGAGGAAAGCAGGGATGCTGAGAGCTGAGAAGTCACACTCTAGAAATATCCAGGCAGAAAACTTCCTCTTGATTTGGGGACATGTGGGGGGAGGGGCAGAGGAAGGGACTGGCTGGCTTCCCGGGTTCTTAATTTGAGGCTCCAAAAGGAAGAAATAATAACAACAATAACCAACCCTGCTGCAGCCGCAGCATTTGCCGCCCGTTAAGGCATCCGAGAAAGTGCTGACGGGGACGGCTGACAAGCCGTGTGCATTGTAATTCACACCATAACAGCATCTCCAGGGCTCATGGATTTCTCATTGAAAAATTATGTGATGTCTTTTTGGAAACCCAATACTGAGTTATTGATATAGCGAAGGCAGCCGGCTCACCACTCCAGCTTATTAGCTTTATACTTTCTGAAGGACTTTTTTTTCCCCTCTAATTTTCAAACTTGGTTTTCCCTTTTCAGCTTGAATTGGATCATTGTGCTTGAGTGAGTGTCTGTGAGTGTGTACCTGGGAGGCAGGGGGGTTCTGTATACCTGGGGGTGGGCACCCTTACAAGTGTGTCAACGTGTGTATGTGTTTGTGATTTTCTGGGAGAGTGTCTGAGTGTGTCCCTATCTCTGTGTACTTAGTTGTGTGTGTGTGTGTGTGCGTGTGTGTGTGTGTGGAAGGACTTGTAAGACTGCATACCTGTGGTGACGTCTATGTGCAAACGCATTGTGTGCATCGTGCGTGTATCTTTCTGTCTGAGTCGTTGCGGTTGTTAGCTGCCATTTACTCGGTCCAACTCATGGCGCCCTTCTGTATAACAGGAGGGAACGTTGCCAGTTCCTCTGCCATCTTCACTGTCCTTGGCAAATTTGAGTCAATATTCTGTTGTGATTTATTGGCTAATTTTCAGAAGTATATCACCAGGCCTTTCTTCCTGGACTGTCTTCAACTGGAAGCTCCGCCAAAGCCTGTCCACCATGGAAGAGCCTGCTGGTACTTAAAATACTAGTGGCGTAGCTTCCAGCATCCTACCAATAGGCAAGCCACAGTACAGCAAACTGACAGATGGGTGGTGGGCCTGAGCAGCCATGCATATAGTGGTGTATGTGTTACAGTTGCAGGTATATGTATACATGTCGGGGGGAGGAGTGTGCGGTATATGAGTAGATGTAGTGTGGTGGGTGGGGTGTACGTGTGGGTGGAGTGTGGTGGGTGGGGTGTACGTGTAGGTGGAGAGTGGTGGGTGGGGTGTACGTGTGGGTGGAGTGTGCTGGGTGGGGTGTATGTGTAGGTGGAGTATGGGTGGAGGTGTATGTGCAGGTGGGTGTGCATGGTGGTAAGGATGTAGTGTAGGTGTGTGTATGTGGGTGGGGGTGTATGTATAGGTGTGTGTATGTGGGTGAGGATATAGTGTAGGTGTGTGTTCATGGGTGGGGATGTATGTGTAGGTGAGTGTGTATGGTGGTGAGGATGTAGCATAGGTATGTGTATGTGGATGGGGGTGTATGTGTAGGTGGGTGTGTTTGGTGGTGAGGATGTAGCATAGGTATGTGTATGTGGATGGGGGTGTATGTGTAGGTGGGTGTGTTCGGTGGTGAGGATGTAGCATAGGTGTGTGTATGTGGATGGGGGTGTATGTATGGGTGGGTGTGTATGGTGGTGAGGATGTAGTGTAGGTGTGTGTATGTGGGTGGGGGTGTATGTGTAGGTGAGTGTACGTGGGTGTTCGGAAATCCTAGGGAAGAAGCCCTTAAGGCCAATACGAGGGTTGAGAGTACCTTCACGAAAGTGGTGTCTGCAGCTGAGCCTCGGGATGAAAATGCCAGTACTAGAGTCAGTACTGCATGAGATCAGGCACCCTAAAGACTTTCATTCCTTCCTGCCAAGGCTAGAGCAGCAGGGCAAGACCCCAGTTCAGATCTCAGTGCGAGGGCTGCAGGGGGAAGTGGCAGAAGGCCAAGTACCACCAGGACCACGTGCAGATGCAGGCCTGGCAGGAAAGAGGGGAGGGGAGGACAGGGGAGAGAGCTGACAGCCTGGGCCAAGGTGTGGGGCCACAGGAAGGGGTGAGGGATGAGGGGAGGTAGACGGCGAGGAAGGTACACTGTAAAGTGCCTTCATACAGGTTCTCTCCTTCAACCCTGCCAGCATCCCTACAACGCCACTGTATTCAATTGAAGAGGTCTTGCCATGACTGGAGAACACCACTGATGTGGAGGGTGGGAAGCTTCCTACCAGGCAAAGGAATAATTATGGACTGTTCCCCTGGACACACCAGTAGGACACCCTGTGGAGAAGCACTTTGAAGGATTAGCCATATTTCACAGGTGAGGGAACAAGCTCCATCTGAGGTCCAGATGCACAGTAGATGCTCAATAAATAGTCACTGAATGGGTAAATAAAAATGGCTAGGGCATCTATTTTGGCTCCTGGGGCAGCTCTGTACACCACCCCTGCTCACTTCCCCAGAGCACAGCGTCCAAAGAACACCTGGGCCTGGGTGTCACTTGACCTTCTCTACACCCCAGTGCAGAACCCTGCCCCATGATCACAGCTGAGCCCCGAGATCCCCTTTTCTATCCATAGCCCCCTCTCTCCTGCTGAGGGCAGGGTGGGCAAGGGAAAGAAATTCTCAACCTGGATTCAGGAAATCTGTGTTCAAATCCCAGCTCCTCCAACCTTTGGTTAAGGTGACCTTGGGAAAAGCCACCCATCCTTTCATCCATACATCCATACATCCAAAAACCACCCATTCATCCATTCCATACGAGCAAGTACTGTGGAGTGAGACAGTCCCAGCTTAGGTTCCTACTCTGCCAGATACTAGCTGGGTGGACTTGAGAAAGTTCCCTAACTTCTCTAAGCCGACATATTCTTTCTATAAAACAGGGTAGCAACAGTACCTACCTCCTCACGAGATTGGAGTGAGGACTCAAGGAGACACTCCACATAAAATGTTTAGCCCAGGCTCTGCCACTCAGTCAGTCAAAGTATCTATTGACCTCTGAAGTTTTCTTAAAACCAAACAATAGTTTAGCTTAACTAGGAAAAAAATGTCTGCCTTGAGCATTATGCTCTTTTAAGAACTATCTATATGGGATCAAATTGACAACAGAGACTCAAAAGATTAGATTGGAACCTTAGGGGGCAGTGAATTTATGTTAATGGGGGAGGAACAACTCAGAAAAGGAGGGTGAAAATGGTTGCACAACTCAAAGAATGTAATCAACGTCACTGATCTGTGCGTGTAGAAAGTGTTGAATTGGTGTGTGTTTTGCCGCGTATATTCTCAACAACAAAAAATTAAATAAATTTTTTTTTAAATGATCTATTGAGTGTCTAGGCTGTACTTTGGTGCTGGGGAACAGCATGAACAAGATAGAAAATGAGCCCCACCCTCAAGGAGCTTATGTTCTAGTAGGGGGAGGGGACAACAAAATAGCCACCACCGTGCCGGACTGAAGCTGCCCTGGGGTGCAGAGAAGGTTAGTGGACACACAGGCCCAAGCGTTCTCTGGACGCTGGGGTCTCCAGGAGGTGGTCAGTGATGGGGTACAGAGCTGCCCCAGGGGCCAAAGTAAGTGCACTAGGCCAGCATGACTCCCCAGCCAGTCTGCCAGCCTTCTTCCTTCCCCTTCTCCTTCCTTCCCTGTCTGTCTCCCATTGCAGACAGGCCCTTTGTTGCCTTGCAGGTGGAAATCTCTTCCCTGGCATGAAAGTGAGAGAGACGTGTTGAAGCCAAGGGCATACAGGACCCCAGATCCAGCAAGTATGGCCAACCCCCCAGAGGACAGCCAGCCCACACCCTGCCCACGCCACTCGGAGCCCAGGAGGGGTCAGCCCACGCTGCTCCAAGCCCATTCTCTCCTTCCCCCCGACCAGGGTCTCTCAGCTCAAGCAGGGGTTAGCAGGCTGGGGCAGCCAACACCCTCAAACCTTCCAGAATCAACGGCTATTCCTGTATTATGACAACACAGCACAAACACCAATATGGAAAAAGGAAAATGTCCTTTTTATTGGATTTCCACTGATACTCCCAATGGGAACCCACATGCACGCGCACACATGCACACACACACACACACACACACACCATTTTTCTTTTTGGGCTTGCACAGAACAAGAACGGCCCCGAGCATTCCATTCCAACCCCTTTCCGTGGAAAAGGTGTTCCGCGCTGTGCCCCAGTAGGTCTGTGCGACTGAGTTAAAATGTGTTCTTTTCTTTTTATTAGATGAATTGCATCATTAAATTACATTATAAAAGCTAAAAATGCACCATTAATTTTCAAAAACAATAGTAAATACATCTCATTTCTAATACATGATTCTGCATTTAATTTTTGCCCCAGGCCTTGCCTTTTTTTTTTTTTCCCAGCCTCACTGTCTCTCTTTATGCAGACCTTATAAATGGAGCTAAATTGCCAAAGAAATTTTTGCCAAATGTCCGTAATGTGAAAATAAATGAATTTCTAATTGGCTGTTGCAAAAAGAAAAATTACTTTTTGATCTCAGCTCAGCCAAGCAAAAATCTACCTAGCTTGAGTAATAAGATGCAAGCACATTGCAGGCAATGAACAGAGAGACAAAAGGCCCTGCAAAGTGGATCTCAGGACGAAATTTCTTCTCTCCCCTCCTTGCCTCTTTCCAGCCCAGGACCCTCTAGGAAGCCTGGCCTCAAATAAAACCCAGGGGAAGGGGCAGGCAGGGCCTGGGGCCTGGGGTCTAGGCTTACCAAGAGCCCAGCCCTCCACTTTCACAGGGACCCTGGGACCTGGGAGAGCATCCATCGATCAACAGACTTGAGTTTAACTACCATCTAGTGCAAAGAGTTAACATACTCCGCTGCTAACCAGTAGGTTGGCAGTATGAGTCTACCCAAAGGCACCTCGGAAGAAAGGCCTGGCAATCTACTTCCAAAATATCAGCCCATTGAAAATTCTATAGAGCACAGTTCTGCTCTGACACACGTCATCACCATGAGTTGGAATCGACCCAACGGCAACTGGTTTTTATTCCTTCACTGGCCTGCAGTCCTGACCAAGTTACTTAACCTCTCTCAGCTTCTAACCCTCATTTGTCAACTGGGAATGTCTACCTTTTGTCGGCTTGTTAGAGGGTTTCAGGCATTACCAAACAGCACAGACACATATGACCAGGTGTAGCAGCTGGCTCTTCCCATCATGTCCCCAGGACAGCTTCGAAAGCCGGATGTAGGGGTCTGGGGCTAGGTTCAAGAGCTTTGATCACAATACCCAGCTCTACCTTTGCCCCCAGGATCAAAAGAGTCTCAGAGGCCTGTGACACCCCTTGGTCACTAAAAGGATCCCTCACAGGACCTTCTTGGGTCCCACCCCTCAGCACCATATCCATCAGCACCATTCCCCACCCTGGGTCAAGTCTTCGATGTTACGTGGCCTGACGTTTAAAGCCCCTCAGGCTCAGGCTTCAGCTGCCACACCCCACCCCGCTCCTACACCCACCCACAATGGACAGCAAGATTCGAGGATGTGTCCCAGCTCAGATGCCCTCTGGATTCTGGTAAGAAGACTCCATAAGGAGTCCTTTCACCCCAGCTCCACCTAAAGAACTCCTACTTGCCCTTGAAGCCCCATGTCCAATGCCCTATCCTCCATCTCCATGAATGCTTCTTTAACTGCATCAGCCACTCTGCGGACTGCACAAGGAGCTTCCGTAAGGGAAGCCTGAGTTCCAAGGTGCACAGTTATTCTTGCCTTTCCAGTTAGGCTTCAGCGTCAGAGACCCTCCCCACTTCTACTCCCTCACCTTTCCCTCTCCATCTCAAAATCCATCTCATTTACACCTGACAAACAAGACGGGCAAGCCGGGCACTGCCGCTACCCTCATTTCACAGACAAGGACACTGAGGCTCAGAGAGGTAACAGGTCTTGACTGGGATCACACAGCTAGAAAGTAGTATAGCTGGGATTCGAACCCAGGTAGTCTGGCTCCAGAGCCCAAGTTCACAATTGCTACACTTTCACTGCCTCACAGGAAAATGTGTGATCAAGTTTGTATCTGGACAGATCACTCCAACTGATTTCCTACAGGGATCCAGTAAGGAACCCTCTGAGACCTCAGCTGCTGAGTGGGCCAGAGGCTCAGGGGCAGGGTAGGGAGTGTGGGAGGAGCTGGGACCAGACAGGATCTAAACAGGCAGAGCTGATCAGGACAGACCCTGTTCCCAACCAGAAGTTCAGTGACCTAACTCCCTCCAAGAAGGCCACACCTGGACATAGCTCAGCTCCAGAGGTGGGTAGCACAGGATTTGGGGGTGAGTCTATTGGGAGCAATAACACAGACAGTGGCTGGAGTCCTAGGGTCAGAGTTCCCAGAGAAGGATCTGACCAAGGCTGGATGGCTGGACAAGGTCTATAAGCAGACAGCAGGTCATCTGGGCATGTGGGAAACACGGTAGGGAGTAGTGCTACACGAGGTTGGTGCATCATGGGTACGAATGTCCACAGACCTCTTCTGGCCAGGATAGGTGTGAGAGGGGTCTGGAAAGGCTGAGACCCTCAAACGCTTGGAGAATAACGATCATTCCCTCCATGCTCGCATGGGAGGTGCTGGGAGACAGCAAGTAGTTTCACACATTGTCCTTCCATTTGGGAGAACTCTGGCTTCCTTCTGATCAGGGACAACCCTGCAGGAGCAAAGAGAAACAGTGCTGAGAGGCTGGGGGACTGTCTCCATGCCAATCCCTAGGGCCTGGGTTCCGGGCGCCTGTCTTCAGTCCTAGGAGGTCCATTGACTTGGGTTTCTGTCACTTGCAACCAGTGAGCTGTGTCCAACACTCCACGTTTGAGTTTCATAAATGTCACCCTGCTGCCCTTATAACACACCCCCACACCCCCACTACTCAAGCTGGCTGGAGTGGCTTCCGTTACCAGCAACACAAGAGCTTCTGGTCACACCGCAAACCACCTCCCTGCCTCAAGCCCCTTCCCGACAGCTCCACTGACCACTAACCTGAGGCCAGGGCCGGGTTAAGGCATGTGAGGGCCCTAAACACTGATAATCTGTGGTGCCCCCTCCTCTGCTTACGCATTCGAATGGGATATGTGAGTGATATATATATACATGTATATGGGTATGTCTGTGTGTGTGTCTTAGCCATCCACAATGTAACTTCTTTTTAAATGCGATAATAACATTAGTGATTGAACACAAAACTGTGTCCTGTCTGCTTGGCATCTCTGGGTCCCTGCTTTGGACAACCAGTGCCCCTGTTTTGTTGCCGCCCTAAGCACGTGCTGACCTTGCTTGTTGGGTAATTCATCCCGCCTGAGGCCCCCAGAATGACTCCGAATTTTGAGCTGCAAACCTGGGAGTTTGGAAAAACCACCTCTTTTCCCTTTAGTGTGCATATTAATTACCCTGAAACAGGTGTGGAATCTGCCTCGTTTATTATTATTTCTCTGAGCCCGGAATGGCAGTTACTGCAAATAAATCCCGTTAACCCAGGGAAAGGATTTATGACCCTAAATTTACACCGGCCGCTTAATCATAGCACCTCTGCCTCGGACAGACTTTCTCGAGAACAATTTGCCCCACGATTTGTCAGTGGGGAAATGGCCTCATATAAATGTTCGGAGGAAATAAATGCTAATCCAAAGCTCAGTCTTTCATTCTCCTAATTGCCCAGGGAATTTAAAGGAGACAAACTTATTTACTCACAGCAGGAAGTGAGCTGTAATAAACCATCGCCATTGTGGGCTGGAGTCCCTGACAGGGAGGGGGAGGGGCTGGGGATTTATGCATCAGTGAATGGGTGGGTGAGACCACTGGGCAAGGAGGCTGCCCCGAGGCTTGAAGACTCTCCTGCATTTTAAAGAGACAAGCTCTTAGAGCTGAGTCGGTTCAAAGCAGGTAAATGAAGATTCCTTCCTCCACCCTCCCTAGGCTCCTTAACCCCCAAGTTGGCTGTAGGGGGGCTCTGGGGAAAAGGGCAAGTTAGGCCCCGAATTGTCCCAGGAAGAAGAGGAGGGAGGCTCAGAAGCCACCAGGAGAGCCTGCAGGGTGAGGCTGCCCCAGCGCTGCATTGAAGCAAAGCCCTGAAAGTGAGCAGCGCTGTAGGGAGGTTAATTACGCCCAGCTCTGACAGTTCCAGGGCTAGGTGTGCGAGGACCTCAGCTACATGCACTGGGCAGCAGATGATGAAACCACTGGGTGCTGTGAGCAGGCACTGAGGTGAAGGAGAGACCCAGGGCTCCCACTTGCACCTCATTCTTCCTGAGAGACCCAACAACCAGCCATCGACATCCCTCTCTGATCTCTGTCCTCTGCAGGAGCCCAGGGGCCCTGCTCTAGGGTAGGAAAGACTCTCCCTGACCCCATGGCATCAGAGCCAGGACTGCTAAGCACCACTGCAGGATGTGAACTGCACATCCCTAGGCGGCGCCATTCTCACGGACTACAGTGTGAATAGTGCCACCCAGAGCTGTGCAGTGCTCAACCCATGCAACTGTTCACAGCAGCCTTGAGAGATACTGTCTTGGGACCAAATATCAGGGAGTCTCCGATAAGTTCTCCTCCCCACCCCATCCTGTCTCCCCCTGATCACAGAGAGACTTTCCCAAAGAGGCTGAGGACACAGATACCAGGCTCCCACCTCCAGGCTTGCACCCTCTCTACCCAGCCTCTGGATTTCCCTTCCTCATCCTCACCCCATTCTAATCTGATTCCATCCGATTCTGGCAGATCACCCTCAGAGTGGCAGACAGTACCTGGGTTTGAATTCAAGCATGGCCACTAACCACCTATGTGGCCGTGGGCACTTTAATCAACCTTTCTGATCCTCAGTATCCCCCTCTGTAGAATGGGGATATGCTCCTGCCCAGGGCTGCTGAGAGATTAAAGGAGATAGTGAGGGTAAAGTGACTGCCATGTCATAAGGCTCAGTGGTGGCTATTGTTATTCTGTAGGCAAGGATGAGGGGTCCCTGGGAACCTCTCCAAGCTATGGCTGAGTGAGGAAGATGGAAAAGTACTAGAGCACATGGAAGGAATGTCTCACCAAGGACAGACAGCCCACGACAAAGAGCAATGAAGGCTGGGATGAAGGTTCAGGTCCTGGCTCCTCAAAGCAGCAGTGCTCTGGCCTGGGGGAGAAGCCACACCCTCTGAGGGCACTCAGGACTATGCAGAAGGTGCCTGAGCAGCGGTGGGCTGGGACCGAGTGGACAGGACCGGGGGGTGGGACTTAACCTCCTACATAGACTCTAGTAGCAATTTTGTAAGGAACCCTGGTGGTGCAATGGTTAACTGCACAGCTGCTAACCGAAAGGTTGGCAGTTTGAACCCATCCAGAGGCTCCTCGGGAGAAAAGACCTGGCAATCTGCTACTATAAAGATTACAGACCAGAAAACCCTGTGGGGCAGTTCTACTCTGTCACTTGGGGCCACTGTAAGTCAAAAATCGACTCCCCAGCACCCAACACCAACTGCAGCAGCAGTTCCACGGGAAGGCGTTGGTGGCTCAGTAGCAGAACTCTCACTGTGGGAGATCCAGGGTGGGTTCCCAGCCGATGCACATCAGAGAAGTAAGCCATGCAGCAGCACTTAGCCAGCGCGTGGTGGAGAAGGATTTGAATCCAACTCCGCCAGGTTCATAAACCTTGTGTGCGGGTGGGGGGTGCTCCAGACTGGGGTGGAGGAGGGGACAGGAGCCACCAGGACCAGGGCAGGCCTGGTGGAGGTTGTGGTTTGAGAAGCAAGGGGAAGGCATCTCCTTCAGAGCTAGTTGGGGGTGCAGAGGAGGCTGGCTTTCCAGGGGAACCCGAAGTGAGGACAGAGACTTAGGTTGAATGGACAGAGGGGATGATCCTGGGGTCAGGGTCTATGCAAGACCCTGGTAATAACAGCTCCAAATTATGGAGACTGGCCCTTGCCAGGCACTGCCCTGACACACATTATCTTACATAGTCCTTATAGGGGCTCCAGGAAGAGGGACCAACCCCTTCCTCTTACAGGAGGGGAACTGAGGCTCAGGAGATGGTCCAAAATCATGAAGCCAGGAAGTGTCAGAGCTGGGGTTTGAACCTATTAATTCATACATGCAACAGGCACTTGTTGAGCATCTCCAGAGTGCTATTGCAAGCACTGGGAATACAGCAGCAAGCAGAAGGGACAACCCCTTGCCCTCCTGAAGTTTATAATCTAGTGAGGGGAGCAGACCACAGCAAGTACACAAATATACGATACATCCAGTGAACCTGCTGCGGTCCAGTCAATTCCAGCTCATGGTGACCCCATGTGTGTCAGAGTAGAACTAGGCTCCATAGGGTTTTCAGTGGCTGATTTTTCAGAAACAAATCTCCAGGGCTTTCTTCCAGGGTGCCTCTGGGTGGACTCGAACCTTCACGTTAACCATTCTCACCACCCAGGGACTCCAATTAGATGGTGGTAAATACTATGGGAAGAAATAAGGCAGATTAGGGTGGCGAGGCATGCCAGGCAGAGGCATGGGCACAGGCAGGGAGGCATTCATATCTCATAAGGAGTGCCCAGGGAAGGCCTCTCGGCCATCTGTCCTGCAGGGAGTGAGCCCACCATACAGATCCCTGGGGACAGAGCATTCCAGGTGGAGGGTACAGTTGGGACAAAGGCCCTGAGGTCTTGGAGGAAGAACAAGGAAGTCAGATGGCTACAGTGGCCTGGGCATGGGAAGAGTAGTGGGAGGTGAGATCAGAGAGGAAGAGGGGGTAAGGGAGGTCATGCAGGGTCTTAAAGGAAAATTTCATAGGGACTTGACATTGACCTGAATGAGCGGGGGTCAAGGACATGATCTGACTTCCATTTTCACAGGATTCCCCTGGATCTTCAACTCTACACACCAGGTCCCTCTAGTCAAGGGCTAGGGAGCAATGGTTTAAGGTGGAAAAGAGCTTCTACTGACCCCTACCCCAGCTGGGGCGCCCTCACTCCCACCTCCTGGCCCAGCCGGGCTCCTGCTCCCAGCAGTACTCTCCCCTCCCTCTGCCTCCCCCCTGCCCCGGAGCCCCTCGCTGCCCCAAGACAAATGGCGGCTTCTTCCTGCCCATCCATCACGGCGCCCAGGCCCATCTATTAGCAGCCGCTCCCCCCTCCTGCCCCCCATCCCACTGTCCTTGCTCAGGGACGGTGTCCATTGATCAGAGGCCCATCTGCCGCTTGTCACACGCTGGCGGCCCTGACAGCAGGAGACAGAGCTGTTGCTGGCCAGGCCAGCCCGGGGCCAAGGGAGAGATGGAGCTGCCCCACCCCCAGGGCTGGGCTGAGGCCAGAGAGGACTTGGGGAGGTGGGTGCTGGAGCGGTCATGGCCAACTCACCCTAGCCAGAGGCTCCTGGGCAAAACGGAGAGTGAGCTCCACAGGACTGGCTCCAAAAGGGTCCCGAGCTCCCCTCCACACCCAGGTCGGCTCCAGTCTTGCCTGACTCTCTGTCAGCCCCATCCTTCCACAGGGGACTGGGAGTCCATGGGACCAAGGGGACATGCCCACTGGGAGCCCATGCCCTCCTTCCAGACTATGTCCCAGGTACCTCGACCCCAGAAATCTCTGACCAAACGGCCCCGAGTTCACTTCCAGGGTCTGCATCGGCCTCTTCCCCAGGTCCATCCTTCCAATATGGACCCTACCACGGGCCTGAGGGGGTGTAGGTGGAATTGGACCTGAGGCCAGGGAATCCACATACGCACTTAACACCCTTCACTGTGCAGGACGAGGCCCGGAGCCAGAGGGGAAGGCGATGGCCAAGAGCCTGGGGCTCCATTTGTACACTCGCCCCAGGCGCTACAGATGCTGAATGTTGGCCTGTTTGCGGTTGGCATCCTCCTTGCCTGCCTCCTAACTGCTGCCCAACTATCACTTCTACACCAAAAAAACAAACCAAACCCGTTGCTGTCAAGTCAATTCCAACTCATAGCGACCCTAGAGGGCGGTGAAGAACTGCCCCATAGGGTTTCTAAGGAGCAGCTGGTGGATTCGAACTGCTTACATTTTAGTTAGCAGCCCCAGCTCTTAACCACTGCACCACCGGGGCTTCCTCACACATTTGTGTATAAATCCCCACACCTTTGTGGCTCACTGCACCCAGCCCTGCCACCAGGGCTGGCTACATAATTTGTGGGGCCCAGTGCAAAATGGAGGTTGTTAAAAAGCAGGAAAAATGTGCCCCTAAAGGAGTCCCTAGGTCGTGCAAACGGTTAAACTTCCTGCCTTCTAACTGAAAGGTCCGTGGTTCCAGTCCACCCGGAGGCACTTTGGAAGAAAAGCCTGGTGATCTACTTCCAAAAAATCAGATTGAAAACCCTTTGGAGCACAGTTCTACTCTGACACCCATGGAGATGCCATGAGTTGTAGTCCAGTCAATGGCAATGGCAATTGGTTTTTTTATTCACCTATCAAAGGGCGTTTCTAACTCCTACTCCTGAACTCAAGTTTCCACCACAAGATGGCGCTAGAGCGAGTGCGTCTCCGTTTCCTATACTTGTTGATAATTTGGAGCCTAGATTCACAATTTCTTCTTCTCCATTATGTTTTTCCATCAAAAATCATGCCCTATAAAATAGAAAATTATGCTCAAATAGATATATGGAACTTCCTCTTTCTACATCATTTTACAGTGCATGTCCACCTTTGTCCCTCAAAGCATTTCCAAGGCACAGTTGTTATTCCATTTTACAGAGGAGGACAGTGAGGCTTGTAGTAGTTCTCTCAAACCAAGCGCCTCCCTAATGATGATATCACCTGGTTGTTGGCAGGGGCCCTCTGGCCTTAAGCTCTGGTGCCACTTGACTTAAAACTCTGATTTCACAAACTCTGAGGACCCAGAAAGAAGCTCTGGTGGCACAGTGGTTAAGCACTCGCCAACTAACTGAAAGGTGGGTGGTCCAAACCCACCAGCGCTCCTAGGGAGAAAGATGTGGCAGCCTGCTTCCGTAGAGATTACATCCTTGGAAACCCTATGGGGCAGTTCTACTCTGCCTATAGAGTTGCTATGAGTCAGGATTGACTTGAGGACAAAGGGTTTGGAGGGCCCAGAGCCCTCCCTGCATTTGGGGAACTCCTCACAGTTTACCTGTGCTGGCTTCTCTCTGCCTTTGTGCCCTGCAGTCACCCACCTGGGCTGCTGGAGGCTCAGCACTTCAATCCAGTGGTTCCCAAACTTGTCTGCCCATGGGAATCCCCGGAGCAGCTTCAGAAAGCCCTGATGCCCCAGAGCCTGAGAATGCATTTGGAATTTTTTCCTTTTTCCTCTGTTTTTTTAATGGAGGTAATTTTTTTTTATTGTATATATATAGATATATAAAACAAAAGTATATGTATAACAAACATATATAAGTATATATATAAAACATTTGCCATTTCAACATTTTTTACATGTACATTTCAGTGACATTCATCACATTCATCATGTGCAACCATCACCACTATTTGGAATTTTTAAAGATCCCCAAGTGATTTCAATATGCAGACATGCCTGGGAGCCTCTGGCTTCTCTGACATCCTTCTAAGAAGAAATTCAATCTTCCCAGCACTTCACTCGTTTATTAATTTTTATGAAGATTTGTGGGGTGGGAGCAGGAGGTCCCCCTTCACCTCTGTGATGTTCTCTCTGACCACACACTCCCGATGTTTCTACCATCCTCCCCCTTCTCCCAGGGGCCGGCAACAGCCCACCTGCTCCGTTTCCTTGCAGAAGACTTCGCCCACTTTCAGGCCCTGCCATGTGACTCGGGGTCTATTCCAGCAGTGCTGTTCCTGAAAAGAATTCTAACAAATCAAATGTCTTCGTTTTGTCACAATCATTTATGAAGTAAAACACTGGCCAGAGCAGTGGTTCTCCAACTGTGCCCACAATAGCATCATCTGGGGAGTTTGTTTTTTCAATACCCCGGCCACATCAGATGTGTTTTTCCAGCTCCCCCAGCTGACTGCAGTGTGCAGCCAAGTTTGAGAACCAGTGCTCTAGATCCCTGCTGCTTTAAGTGTGGCCCCGGGGCCAACAGCATCAGCATCACCCGGGAGCTGGATAAACATGCTGAGTCTCAGGCATACTGCCTACTGCATCAGAATCTGCCCTTTAGCAAGATCCCCAGGCACATTTGAGTTTGAAAAGGATCACTCTAGAACCAAAACTAAGTCAATGCAAACACCTGGATACAACCTGCCCCTTGCCACAGACCTTCAGCTGCTAACAATCTCTAGCAGATCACGTTCCCCACCTATTGTCCTCATACCCCGACCCTCTCTGGAACCTCTCTGGAGGTTGCATAACACTCTGAATGTACTAAATGCCATTGAATGGTACTGTAAAATGGTTAAAACGGCAAGCTTTGTTACATGTATTTTGCCACAATTTTTTAAAAAAGAAACGTGGTTGAAGGGTCTTTGTCTCTGGCCCTATTCTCTCTGTAGAACTCCCACCCCTACACAGCCATGAAAAGCTCTAATAAGGAGAGGATTGCAAAGGCCCCATAGATTTCTAGCTAGGCAGCTGCATTGCAGGGCACGGTTCCCATTGAAGTCCATGGGAATGGCGCCCCCTGGAGGCCCTGATTAGGACATGACGTTTAATGGAAGGAGGGCACGGAAGCCAGGTTGAAGTGCTTGAAGCCTGGATGGCAAGGGAGGAAAATGTACATCTTGATGGCTGTTTAAAGAAATTGGACTGTGTGAAGGACAAGAGGGGCTAGTAGTCTGAGACCAAAAAAAAAAAAACAAAAAAAAAACCCATTGCCTTTGACTCTATTCCGACTCAGGGCAACCCTGTAGGACAGAGTAGAACTGCCCCATAGGGTTTCCAAGGAGCAGCTGGTGGATTCAAACTGCCAACCTTTTGGTTAGCAGCCAAATGCTTAACCACTGCACCACCAGGGCTTCAATAGTTCGAGAGGACTGTGGAAATAAAGAAAAAAAAAATTTATGGTGGGAGAACCTTGAGAATGTCTGGAAGCTGATGGGGAGGATCCAGGAGAATCCTCAATAAATCAAGAGGCGTCAGAAAAACTAGCATAGAATTGGGAGTTTAATTTATATTTCTCTATATTTAATTTACATTTTTTATGACTTGTCGTTGGGGGCCTTTAAGTCAATTTTCAACTCATAACCATACCATGTGACAGAGTAGAACTGCTCATAGGGTTTTCTAGGCCGAAATCTTCATAGGTGAGGAATCCTTGTGGCACAGTGGTTAAGTGCTCGGCTGCTAATTGAAAGGTCAGCGATTCGAACCTACCACGGAAGAAGGATGTGGCAGTCTGCTTCTGTAAAAAATTACAGTCTTGGAAACCCCATGGGGCAGTTCTACTCTGTCCTATAGGGTCGCTATGAGTCGGAATCAACTCGACAGCAACGGGTTTGGTTTTTGGGGGTTTAATCTTTACAGGAGCAGATCTCCAGGTCTTTTCCCACAGAGCTGCTGGGTGAGTTCGAACCACCAACCTTTCGGTTAGCAGCTTAATGGCTGCACCACCAGGGCTCCTTTTGTTTGCTTGGGCGATGTTTGTATTTATTCCTGGATGAATCGTAGGGTTTTATCCCTTGCTCATTCTATTAAGTCCTAGGGATTTTCTTTATGAGTTTACAGACATTAACCTTTTGCTGTCATATATGTCAGAAAGGCTTTGTCACCTTGACTTTGGGCCTGTAGTTTGGCGATGTGTTTTGAGACACAGGCACGTAAACATTTTGGGAGCTAAATCTGTTTATCATTTTCCTTAGCAGTTCTACCCAAGGTCGTGAAGAAGGCCCTCCTCACCCAGAAAGCAAATAGTTCTGCTTTTATACTTTCTTCTAGTGTTTTATTGCTTTCTTACTTTGAACTGTCCCACCCATCTAGTTTTTACTTTCTGGACTCTAGAAGGAGATGAAGGTCTAAATTGACTGTTTTCCAAATAACCAGATGCACAGATCACATTTACGGAATAATCCATCCCTCTTCTATTGATATGTGAACTTTCATTTTTCTCGGACTAAGTTCTTATTCAGGACTAATTTTATTCCACTGATTTCTCTGTCTAGTCTTGTGCCAGTAACATACTGGTTTTATTATTGTAGCTTCATAAGGAGCCCTGGTGGCGCAACGGTTAAGGGCTTGGCTGTTAACTGAAAGGTTGGGGGTTCGAACCCACCTAGTGGCTCTGCAGGAGAAAGGGAGAAAGACTGGCAATGGGCTCCACAGCCTAGAAAACCCTATGGGATGGTTCTACTCTATCACATGGGATCACTGAGTTGAAAATGACTCGATGGGACCTAACAGCAACATAATGCATTTTAATATCTAGACAGGCCAGACTTTTTCCAAATCAATTCAGCTATTCTCATCTTGGGTTCCCCCGCCCCGCCCCGCCCTGACATGAGCTTTAGTATCGAGTTTTCATTCCTTTTTTCTCTCATCATCACACAGATGTGACTTTGACATTCATAGGTGCATTAGGTTTTGTACAAATATCCAGGGATGCTAAGCTCTCCTGTGATGGTCCCTAACTTGGTCCCTAGACCCGCCCCCCTCCCCCCACCCCGGCCCAGACAGCTCACATAGACTAGGGGGGGCTATTACGGCTAAGAAAGCATGGTAGAACTGTGTGTTCCTTCCTCCCAACTACTCTAGCGTTTCTGCTAAATAAAAATCCATTTTTATTCTTATAGGAGCTGAGCAGGGAGATGTTTTACACCGCAGTTTTCACCCGCCATGATCTATGTCCCTTTTACAAACTTATCTCTGGGTTTTTGCTCAGTTTATAAGCTAGGGGCAATCTTTCTTCCCTAAAGCCTCCTTCCACCACAGTCCGGAGGAACCTTGAGATTTCCTGCTGATGATTTAAAGGGCTATAACACTCGCAGGCTAGATTTGTTTTAGTGTCCATAAAACTCAAAAATTTCATAAAACAATTGGTGAAAATAAAATTACCAAAAAATGATATAGTGCCAGCAGACTGTATAATAGTTACGGTAGAAATGGAGAATATGATTCACCGGGGAATAAAAATGACAATGTATTTATTGCAGTGCACTGACAAGAAACTAATTTGTCCCTTTTACTTTTGAGACAGGGCAAGAATTCCGATTTTTCTCTTCTCGCTCCGACTCTGACAGGGAAGCAGAAGGTGATGGTGAATGGTTCTTGGCTTCAGGGCTGCGTGTGTGTGCACTAACATGAAGGCTCTCAATAAAAACAAAATTGTGCCTTGCCTTACCTTGGCCTAAATCTTTCTGAGCCTCGAAAAAAAAGTTTTTTCAACCTAAAATATATAAGTGTGTATATGTGTGTAAGTTTGTGCATTGCATGTCCATGTGTGAATGTGTCTGTGTGTGTGTCTGTGCACGTGTGTTGCATCTGGCCAATATCAGCAATGGCTGAGGAATGTAGAGGGTGGAAAAATGAATACTGGTTTACTAAGGAGATGAGTGCTCTAAAGGAAAAAGGAAGAAGACACATACCAGGCAAAAGTAAAAGTGAATAGAAACTTAAGCTGAGGGACAGTGATAGAAATCAGATCAGTGGTTGCCCGACTGTGAGGGGATGAGTGCGCAGGTGACTGCAAGGGGGCTCAAGGGAACATTCTGGAGTCATGGACATGTTCTATATCTCGACTGGAGTAGGAGTTACACAGGTGTATACATTTGTCAAAACTTGTTGGCCTATAAATCTAAAATGTGTGAATTTTACTTAACGTAAATTATACCTCAATAGGAAACTCTGGCAGCATAGTGGTTAAGAGCTACGGCTGCTAACAAAAAGGTCAGCAGTTCGAATCCACCAGGCGCCCCTTGGAAACCCTATGGGGCAGTTCTACTCTGTCCTTTAGGGTCGCGATGAGTCGGAATTGACTCAACAGCAATGGGTTTGGTTTTTTTTTATACCTCAATAAAGTTGATTTAAAAAATAATAAAATCCTTAAAAAGCTAGAGGTCAGGAAAAAAGGGAAAGAAGTTACCGATGGCCTGACAAGTAGTTGTCAATCTCAGGGTCTGGGTCACTGTGGAACCCAGGGGACAGTCCCTAAAAGCACTGATGAACGAATGAGGGGCCAAACTTATTTCTCCCTAACGACAGAGTCTGCTGTTCAGGATGAAGCAAGCTGTGGAAAGTGTCCTACGAGGTTTTATTTTACCCACTTTACAGATGAGGCGGTGGAAGCTTCAAGAGGCCATCCAACTTGACTTGCCACAGGCCACACAGCTAATGAGTGGCAGCCAAAGGAAGTGACCCAGCCTATAGCAATTGCCCAAAGTCATCAAATCTACGAAGGGGAGAAGGTAGCTTAGGAGCAACCCCTGCAGGGCTCATTTGAGACTTCACAGAATGCAAAGCCTTAACATAGGCTTGTTAGTGTCCAGAGGGGGAAGACAGTCCACTCCGCAGACCTCTCGGGATTGAGCTACCCCATTCCCCTGAGTGAATCAGTCAGGCTCCAGGCAGGAAGCAGGTCTCAGCACACTCTGCGGGGATTCTGAAGAGAGGCCTAGAGGGGACAGCTGACAGCGGTGTAGGCAGGATTGAGGGAACCAACAGGAGTGGTGAGGCACCGAGGAACTGGTACCAGTGGGAGCCATTGCTGCCCCAGCGTCTGAGGGGTGAGATGGGGGAGCAGTGTCGCTGGAGCCCTGTAATGGGGGAAGCTGTGGGCAGCAGCGCCTAATGACAGAGGACACAGCTAGGGCCAGATGGCGGTGCCCAAGCAGGGAGGAGCAGGGGTCCCCAGGCTCACCTCTTCCTGCCCTCCACTGTCCTGCTGGGGCTCTCTTGACTGCTGTCCCCCCTGCCTGGAAGCAGGGACAGAGAGCTCAGGAGACTATTATGGACTGAATGTATACCCAGTGTGTTGGAATCTTAACCCCTATACCTGTGGATGTACCGTAATCCCATTTGGAAATAGGGTTTTCTTTGTTATGTTAAGGAGACCATACCAGTGTAGCGTGTGTTTTAAACCTAACCACTTTTGAGATTAAAAAGAGCAGATCAGGCGCAGGGAAGTAAGCATAAATGGGGGAAAGACAGAGGCCACGTGGAGATCTCCAAGGAACGCAGGGGAAAATGCTAGAGAAGCTGAGACAAGGACTTTCCCCCAGAGCTGACACACAGGGCCTTCACCTAGAGCCGGCACCCTGAATTTAGACTTCCAGCCTCCTAAACTGTGAGAAAATAAATTTCTGTTCATTAAAGTCACCCATTTGTGGTATTGCTGTTATAGCAGCACTAAGAAACCAAGACACTGTTCATAGACATCAGCCTTCCGGGGCACAGAACAGGGTGGGAATGGATGACGTAGGGAACACAGCCCTGATGGAGTTGGGGCCTGGGGGGAAATTTGAAAACAGGGCCTTTCCTGGCCCCCTAGCTCTCCCCTTTGGCCCTGATGGAAAATGAAGGACGACAGCACCTCAGGCTGAGGTGCCGGCAGACAAACCACATAGACCCGCTCAGAGGCAGGCGTCAAGGTCCTCCGGGCACAGGGAGGATGTCCGGTCAGGGCTCCAACACAGCCCCGTCCTCAGACCCCACCTTACAGAGTGTCAGAGCTGACCCTGCCAGGTGCCCCTCGGTGGTGAGATGCGGACAGGGTTTTATGGAGCCAGGGTAAAATTTTCTACCCTAGGAAACAAGAGAAAGATCCAGGGCCAAGCCTGAGGCTGGGGGAGTGAGTGAGCCCCAAACACCGAAGTCAGGGAGGCCAGCAAAGAGGTGAGTGATCGTTCTTGTTAGGCTAATTGAATATACTGAGATGTTCCCTGGACACATGGGAGGAAGGTCTATCCCTGTTTTCAAGGTGGGGTAAGTGGTCGACATATGCGGGTACTGCCTGTCCAGCTTCCACTCCTCTTTGCTTTGGCTCTAGCCCCCACCAATTTTATTTTGAGGGCCACCCCCTCTCACTTAGACCGTGTGGTTTGAGGTGGGCCCACCCAACCTCAGGTTGGGCACCAAGACAGGCCTGGAATGTCATGTTCCACTGTATCAACAACTGGCTCATACCAATGAGAGTCAGTCCTGGAACTTTTGCAAGCCCTTGTGGTACAGTGGTTAAGCGCTCAGCTGCTAACCAAAAAGTCAGCAGTTGGAACCCACCAGCCGCCCCGTAGGAGAAAGATGTGGCAGTCTGTTTCTGTAAAGATTACAGCCTTGGAAACCCTAGGGGGCAGTTCCACTCTGTCCCACAGGGTTGCTGTAAGTCGGAATCCACTCAACAGCGATGGGTTGGGGTATCATTTGAAAAAAAAGAAAGGCTTCTTAGCTCTGGGTTGTCAAACAGTGAAGGTGTAAATCTACAGCTGCCAGCAACCATTTTGACTGAGAATCTAGAGCACGTAGAGGATCATTGCTTAGGGACCACTGAGCTTCTATTAAGGGTGATAGAAAAATCTGGAAAGAGATAATGGTGATGCTTGCACAACATGATGAACACAATGTCATTGAATATCCATGTGAAGAATGCTGGAATAGCAAACGTTTTGTTACATATATATTTACCACAATTAACAAAAAAAAAAAAAGAGCACGCAGAAAAAACAAAACAAAAACCAGGTGCCATTGAGTTGACGCCGACTCATGACAACCCCATGGGTGTCCGAGTAGAACTGTGCTCCATAGAATTTTCAATGGTTGATTTTCCAGAAGTAGATCACCAGGCTTTTCTTCTGGGGTTCCTCTCGGATGGACACAAACCGCCGACCTTTCGTTAACCTTTTGCACCACCCAGGAATTTCCGTAGAGGAAAGGAGAACCAAAGAATAAAACAGAGCAGATTCCTGACACCCCTGGTTGATTCCCTGGATCCAGCTCTTCCTGAAAGCAGACGTATCTCTAGAGTTCTCAATTATATAAGTTGATAAAGTTCTGACAAATAAAGAGCCAAAGAGCAAAAACAGAAACAGGACTGAAGCAAAAGGTAGAGGTGAGGGTCAAAGAGGGGCTCAGTAGTACGACATGATCTGGATTGGAGAGGGGGTTAGAGGGAAGGGCTCCCAGGGTCCCAAGACACCCACCTTGCAGAGAAAGAGAGCGCAGAGGGAAAGACAGCTGTCCCTGATAGCTAAGGTCCTGCCCACCCTTCTGAAAGTTCAGCATGAAGCATCATTAGAGCTGTAGAGCCAGCCTCCCAACCCCAAACGGGATTAAAGCAGCTGCATTCGTTAGTCAAATGCCAGGGGGGCTCGTTATCCCCGTGAACTTGGCAGAAAAGATTCATGTCTTCTCCCTGTTCACCTCCCTCCTATTTCCTCCTGCACCAGCTCCTCACCCAGCCCCCATATCTGATTCCTCACCAGGTATTTTCAGCTCAACTTCCTAAACATCTTCCCAAACCCACTCACCCCTCTCTCCATCCCCACGCCACCCGAGCCCAAGCTGCCAGCATCTCTCCCTGGACTGTCAAGAACCAAGAACGTCCTGACCTGTCTCCCAGCTTCCTCTCTGTCCCCTGCTGTCCTTTCTCAGTACCAGGCTCCATGCTGTCTTTCTGAAATGAAAGTCTAGATATGGTACTAACTTCCTAAAACTTCCCAGCTACTCTCCACTGCTCATGAAAGTTCACAGTCTTTAATAGGGTTTATACGTCCCACCGTGATCTGGTCCCTGCTGAGGCACCGGCTTTATCTGTCACCTTTCTTCCCTCCCCCGACAAGCTCCAGACACACCGATGTTTCATTCTCCCCAGTATGTCTTTTTGTTAAATAAACTTTGTATTAAAGTATAGCACACATACAGAAAAGGGCAAAAGCCATGAGTGTAGTCTCGCCAAATGAACACATTCGTGTAGCCAGCGTCCAGATTCAAAAAAGAAAAAGCAGAACATTATAGTGCACTTGGCTTGAGCCCCACACGGCCCCTCGGAGGGCACACTGCCCTCACCCTCTCCTAACAGAAGGTGTCAACACCAGGCTCCTTCACAGGGCAGAGAGTGAGCCTGTTTTGACAAGCAGGAGACCTAATGTTATTAGGTGCCACTGAGTCGATTCCAACTCATAGCGACCCCACGTGACAGAGTAGAACTGCCCCCAAAGGGTTTTCTAGACTGTAATCTTTACAGTAGCAGATTGCTAAGTCTTGCTCCCGCAGAGCTGCTGGGTGGGTTCGAACCACCAACATTTCAGTTAGCAGCCGAGTGCTTGACCATTGCGCCACCAGGGCTTTTAGGAGACCTAATAAGGGGTTGGAGCCCTGGTGGTGCAGAAATTAAGAACTTGGCTGCTAACCAAAAGGTCGGCAGCTCAAATCCACCAGCCGCTCCTTGGCAACTCGACGGCAACGGGTTTGGTTTTTTTGGAATAAGGGGACTAAAACTCACCTCCACTCCCAACCCTGCGATACACACACACATTTGCACACAGTCACACACACACTGACACACAAACACACACCACACACACTTTCACACACACACACCTACTCACACACACTCTCACACACACACACACCCCACACAGTCACGCACACACACCACACATACACACAGTAACACACACATACACTCACACACACTAACACACACACACACCCCACACCTGCTTGTTTCGCTGTCTCCGCAGAGCACAGGGTGCCACTGGTGTACAGCCCTGGGTGAGGGGTGTTGAGGGAAGAGATGAGTGGAGTAAAGGCGCCCCGGAACTGGGATCCAGGGGGTGTGCGGCGCACTCTCAGTGATCCACTTAGTCCTTCGGTGAACCAGGTTTCCCTCTGTGTCTACCAGTGTCTCTCCCTCTTTCTGTCTCTCCCTACTAAAGCCAAAATGCAAACCAGTTGCTATGGAGTTGATTCCGACTCCTGGCAACCCCATGTGTGTCAGAGTAGAACCGTGCTCCATAGGGTTTTCAATGGCTGATTTTTCGGAAGTAGATCACCGAGACTTTCTTCCGAGGCACCTCTGGGTGCATTCAAACAGTCATTTTTTGTGGTTAGTAGCCTAGTACTTAACCGTTTGTGCCACCCAGGGACCACTCTCCCTATTACCTACCCTTTTATCTATGACTTTCTTCCCTTCTCGTTGTATGAGTCTCTCATTCCCTTCCTCTGCCTTTCCGTCTGTCCAACTCACTGTGTCTCTCCATCTGGGTGTGTGTGTGTGTGTTTCTCTCTCTCTCTTCCCCCATCTGTCTATCTCTTCATTAAGTAAATTATTTTTTATTATTAATTATATTTATTTATATTCTAAAACTACTGACTTAAACTGCAGCCAACTTTCAAAATAACTATTTCCTCTAACTCCACCCAAGAAAGAACAAAGCGGAAATAACACAGGTTTAAGCAATGCATGCAAATATTGTACTCTAGAAAGTGATTCTCAGACTTTCACATACATCAGAATTACCCAGAGGGCTGGTTGAGCACAGATTGCTCTCTGCCTCTCTCTCTCTTCCTCCTTCCTCCCAAACCCACATGTGGGTGTCCCCCATGCCCACCCCTCCACCTACCCAGTTCCCTTCTGTGGTTAGTAGCTTGCCAACTCTGATCCCCTCCCCACCTTTTCTTTTTTCAAAAGCCACTCCCACAGTCACTCCCAACAACAAAATCTAATACTTTATTTTTCTGTTTTCTTTCTAAATAAGAAATGCTTTCATAGTTACAAATTTATATCTGAATTCTGCTTTGACCACATACTATAGATTTTAATATGCAATGTTTTCTTAGTCATGATTTTCCAAGTACTCTGACGTTGGTCAAGATATTATTTGGAACTTACTTATATTTCAAAATTTATTGGAGCTTGGGAAGTTTTAATTATTCTCCTAATTGCATTGTGGTGAAAAAAATATATAACTGTAAATTCTCTATTATTTCAATATACTAAGATGTTCCCTAGACACTTAGGAAGAAGGTTTATCCCATTTTTAGGCCAGTAGTTCTCAAAGTGTGGTTTCTGGACCAGGAGCTTCACATCACCAGGGAGCTTGTTAGTAATTCAAATCTCAGGCCTCACCCCAAACCTACTAAATCAGAAACTCTGGGGGTGGGGTACAGCATTCTGTGCTTTAACCAGACCTCCAGGGATTGTGATGCATGCAAAACTTTGAAAACCATAACCCACCCAGTGATGCCATAGAAGAAAGGCCTGGTCATCTGCTTCCATAAAGATAACAGCCTAGAAAACCCTATGGAGCAGTTCTACTCTTTAACACGTGGGTTGCCATGAGTTGGAGTTGATTCATCGGCCATGGGTTTGGTTTTGGTTTAGTTTGAGAGTACACAATTTACATGCATTGTTTAAATCTATATTATTAATTTCCACTTTGTTCTTTTCTGGATGGAACTAGAGGAAATAGTTATTTTGAAAGTTGGCTACAGTTTAAGTCAGTAACTTTGGAATATAAAAAATATATAAGTAATAGTAATAAATGTAAATAAATGAATATAAATAATAAGAACTCCTTATCTTTTTTGTGCCGTGAACCCCTTTGGCAGGCTGACAAAGTATACACACCCGTTCTCAGAGTCATGTTTTCAAATGCATAAGACAAAATTTGATGAACGTGATTAATGTCACTTAAAAAGGAAAAAAAGAATGTACATTCTCTGATTTTTTCTTTTTTTTTTTAATTCCCTAATCGTTGGGTGTAGAGCTCTTTATATGCCCATTAAACAAATCTTGTTAAATTAAAAAAAAAATACATAGAATTACAAAGGAAACCAACTATGTTTTTAAAAAGACACAATTTATCATAATATTACAAACAAATCTGTGATGTGGTATACATTCATCTTCATTAGTGCATTAAGAAAGATGAGCTAGAGTGGGTTTGGTAACTACTATCATTGCAAAGTCAGGATGATGGTAAATCTGTTGAGCTGTCTGCACCAATACTGCAAGGTGATATGAAAATATCTGTGATTACAAGTGGGGACGAAGTCACGGGGGCTGCTAATACTGCTGTGGTTTGATGCCTATGTTCATTACTCAAGGAAATGTTGCATAAAGATGTTTTTTCCCAGCCAGTTTACAGCGCCCTGACATCTGCCCTGGGCTCCTGGGTGTCTTTGGGGCCCAGGTTAACAACTCCTGCTTTAGAAGGATGCCAAAAGTCCATCCTAGAGGGAGAGCTGCCATTTTGTTCAGGAACACACTCACCCAGCTTCTGATTATGCACAATGGAACCTGAGCTGGTCTAGAATGAGAGATGATGAGACCCAGAAGGAGGGAAAGTCAGCTAATGGTGAAATAAAAGAAAGTTTGAGATGCTCTCTAGCACCTGAGAAGCAGGGGACCTAAGGCCAGAGAAAGAAGGGGAGGAAACGCAGAAAGGCCGTGTGGGAAGAGAGCAGGCCCAACAAAATGCCCAGCCTGGAGAGGAGAGACAGACCCACTCAGTGGTACTCCATGGGGGGCAGGAGGCATGGCTGTGTCCACATCTAAGGGCAGAGCAGGCCAGAGATGGCCGGCAGGGCCAGTAGGGCAGTGGAGACACAGCAGGAAGTGACTGGAAGAGTCCGGGGGTGGAAATTTGAAGCAACAGGTGACCAGCAGTCAACAAGAATTCTCCGTATCCCAGGGTTGGCATTGGACTCCCCAGTTACCCTGGTTGCGGTCTCAAGTTGCTGTATTTGTATATCAAAATCCGGAAGCCTCCAGGACATGAATTACCCATTTATTTAGCAGGCCAAACCAAACCCATTGCCGTCAAGTCGATTCCAACTCATGGTGACCCCATGTGTTACAGAGTAGAACTGTTCCATAGGGTTTTCTTGGCTGTAATCTTTATGGAAGCAGATCGCCAGGTAGGTTCAAACTGCCAATCTTTATTAGCGGTCAAGCACAAACCATTTGTACCACTCGGGGACCTCCATTTAGCAGACACTTACATCTCATTTTCTATGGGCCAGGCACTGTTATAAATGCTTTTTAAAAATAATTAATCCTCACAATATCCGTATAAGGTAGATACTATTATAATCGCCACCATACAGAAGAGGAAACTGAGGCACTGACAGGTTAAAAGTTAATCCAAGGCTTTACAGCTCTTAAGTGGTGAAATGCGGATTTGAATCCAGGCAGCCTGGCTTCAGAATTGGTCCACTTGATCAGTTTTAGATGGCTAGCCAATGTGATGGCTGGTGTTAAGCTGGAGGAGGGGAACAAAGGGACCTGAAATAGCAGTTTGGGGAGGGAATGGATGAGCTCTAATGAGGAAGAGGTTGGGCTGGCCCTCCACAGGGGTTTGTAGACTGGGTCTGTGAAGATGCCCATAGACAGCCAGGTCCTGGGACCATGGGGAAGGAATGATCCCCACTGGAGAGAAGGATCAGAATCCCCCAGAGAGTCCACATTTCTCCAGGTCAGATTCCCCAAAGGAAGAGGGCCCTCAGCTTCTTCCTCTCCTGAGGGTCACAAGACTCAGCTTTCAGCTACACCCTGGGCAAGGGCATCTCCTCTTTGGGAACCCCAGATTCTATCCCTCCTCAAGCTTCAGAATGCACATTCTGAAAGCTTATTTGGGGAGAAGGCTGGGTTGAAGGATTTCTCCCCCCATCCCACCACAGAGAGAGCTTCCTTTCTAGGCAAAATGGCCTTGGTCCAATGCCAGGACCATGAGACTAGAACTCCTGGGTCTCTGGAAACTGCAAGAAGCCAACTTCCCTGGCACCCAAGTTCTTTGGCCAAACAAAATCCACCAAAAAAGAGTTGATCATGTACAGTTAGCCCAGCTAAGTGTGAGCCTGTGTATGTGTACACCCTGTGTGGTTGGCAGCCTCTAAGATGGCTTCCCACCACCTCTGCCACCTCATATGCACACCCTTGTGTGGTCGCCTCCCTTTGAGTGTGGGCTGGACCTAGTGACTTGTTTTCAACAATCATGGTGAAAGTGATGGGAAGTCACTTCTGCAATTAGGTTACAGAAAGACCATTACACTTCTCTCTCTCTGTCTCTCTACCTTTCCCTCTCTCTCTTTCCGTGTCTATGTTGTGAGCTGTCCTATGGAGAAGCCCACATAGCAAGCAACTAAAGAAGGCCTTCCACCAACATCCAGCAAGGAACTGAATCCTGTCAACAACGTTTGACTGAGATTGGAAGTGGATCCTTGCCCAGTCAAGTCTTCAGATGAGACAGCAGCCTTCATAGTTTGAAGGTAACCTCATGAAATATCTTGAGCCAAAGGCATCCAGCTATGCCACAACCTGATTCCTGACTGACCACTAAGTTTTGAGGTAATTTATTACACAGCAATAGACAACTTATCCTTGTATATGGAGCTATCAGCCCTATATTTATTCTATGGTTTAGCTTTCACTGTGTATGTACCTATCTATACGTCCATGCTAGACACACAGTTATTATAATCCATTATGCATTGCCACAATAACGCTGCATAGCAAATCACTCCAATACTCGGTAACTTAAAACTGCTATTATTGCTCATAGGTCTGTGATCAGCCATGCGTCAGGTAGAGCAGCCCTACATATGTTGGCTGAATTCTCTCACGTATTCGCGGGTGAATTGGTTATAGGTTGGTCTAGGGTGGTCTCTGCTGGGATAACTGGGCTCTCCTCCACCTACTAGAGTCTCATCCTCCAGTAGGCTAGCTCAGGCTTGTTCACATGGTGGCTGGGCAGGGTTCTAAGAGAGCTAGTGGAAGCTGTAAACTTTGAATGAGCTTAGAATGAACTTTTCATCCCTTCCACCTCATTCTATTGTCCAAAGCAAGTCTCAAGTCCACTCCAGTTCAGGGGGTGGGGACATAGACTCCACTTCCTATTAGTCACATTGCAAAGAGCATGAATTTGGAGAGGAATGAAGGAATCAGGCATTTTTGCAATCTATCACAGCTATCAAAATGTGTGCTGTGCATACCCTCTATGCTATTATCCAACCTCTGTGTCTTCATCTCAGGTGTCTCTGGGTAAAGGTCAGCACCCTGATTTTGGGTCTGTTTTTTGGTTTTCATACTGATGTACACAATGTGTCCATACATGCAGACATGCTCAAAAGTTGGCTAAACACGTGCACGTGCCCACAGTCTTGTGAGAACACCTCCACTGTTTGAAAACAGAATACAGTTTGTGTACTACAGAGGTAATAAAGACTATAAAGACAGAGACTTGATAGCTATGTATATGATGTGTACACATGCAGACAGACACATACACATAAGTTTTCTTTGCTTTCTTTACAAGGTGTACATATATCTACATGTTATCACACAACTGCATGCAGGCAAGCACACATAGGTTAGCTAGCTCAGTAAAAAGGGTGCACACACAGTTTTAGGTGCTGCACTCAATGAATACCCAATAACTATAGATACACCCACAGGTTGCATGGCTCTAGGTGCAGGTGCTGTCCAAGGTTTGCTAGCTGTGTATGCACTGTACACGCATTCGCACACCACGAATCTATGTGCACACGCATTCCAGGTCAGTAACTCCAGATCGGTATGTGAACACACAAACAGACCCGCACAGGAACTGTTGGATTCGTCTCCCTTGGGCTGTTATCTGCTTCCAGAAAGATAAATGTCCTCCTCTCAAAGATGAGCTGCGACCCCACAAATCACTGTTCCTGGACTCCTGAGCCCTCCCACCCCCAACCCTCCCACATTACTCATCCAAAGGGGAAATACAAAGAGTAATAATAATTAGACAAGGACAAATCACTGGGCTGGGTTGAGGATGGCTCCACTCAATAAAGGGTCGTCTCCCTGGCAACCAGGGCAGGTGCTGGAAGGCGGTGGCCCTGTGAAGCCCGCAGTGTGTGGGTTGCAGGGAGCTGCAGCCCAGGGCACAGCCCCTTTTCCATGTTCAGCAGGAGAAGTTTAAGGAACCCTGGATCTTAGAGAATCCAGCAAGTCCAACCCCAGCCCCAGGCACACTCAAACACTCTGCTTTAGAAGCACACATGCAGCGAAAGGGAGATTGATGACAAGCTGTCGTGTCTTGTATTCTACATTAAATGGTGCGAATCATAATTTTTTTTCAAAACCTTATCTTTTGCTTCTAAAGAATTGAAATAGCTAAGAAAAATATTTCATTGTTTAAATATTATTACAAGTGCTAGCTGCTTGTTTTAAAGTTCTTAAATAATACAAAAGAATATAAAATAAAAAGTGAAAGTCCTGTCTCGTAGGCCCAGCTTCACTCCTCTGAGGTCACACTTTTAGCCATTTCTAGAACGTTCTATGGGCACATACAAGTACAGATATACTCAGCAGGGTAATAATAGACCTAACTTTTACATGATGTTGTTGCTGTGTGCCATCAAGTTGATTCCAACTCATATTGACCCATATAACAGTAGACCTGTCCCATGGGGTTTCCTAGGCCGCAATCTTTAGGGAACAGATCACCAGGTCTTTTCTCCCACACAGCCACTAGTAGGTTCAAACAGCTGACCTTTCGGTTAGCTGCCAAGTGCTTAACCATTTCGTCACTAGGGCTCCTTAACTCTTAGGTAGCACTTACTATGTGCCAGGCAGTGTTCTAATCACTTTATGTCCATTAACTCATTTAACCCTCCTAATAACCCTATGGGAAACCCTGGTGGCATAGTGGTTAAGAGCTACGGCTGCTAACAAAAAGGTGGGCAGTTTGAATCTACCAGGCACTCCTTGGAAACCCTATGGGGCAGTTCTACTCTGTCCTGTAAGGTCACTATGAGTCAGAATCCACTTGACAGCAGCAGATTTGGGTTTTTTGGTTTAATAACCCTATGAGTCACTGGGTAGTACAAATGGTTAACCAGGTCTGCTGCTAAGTGAAAGGCTGGAGGTTTGAATCTACCCAGAGGTACTTCGAAAGAAAGGCAGGGTGATCTATTTTAGAAAAATCAGCCATTGAAAATGCTATAGAGCACAGTTCCACTCTGACACACTTGGGGTCGCTGTGAGTTGGAACTGACTTGAAGGTAACTAGTGGTTTAACAACCCTATGAGGTAGGTACTATTATATCCTCATTTTTCAGATAAGAAAACTGAGGCACAGAGAGGTTAAGTAACTTACTCAGGGTCACATAACCAGTGAGTAGCAGCCAAAATCAAACCAAACCCCTTGCCATCGAGTAGATTCTGACTCAGCGACCCTACAGGACAGAGTAGAACTGCCCCATAGGGTTTCCAAGGCTATCGTCTTTAGGTAAGCAGATAGCCACATATTTCTCCTGCAGGGTGGCTGGTGGGTTCCAACTACTGACCTTTTGGTTAGCAGCCAAGCGCCTAACTACTTCGCCACCAGGGCTCCTTGTGAGTAGCAGAACTGGAATTCAAATCCAGGTAGTCTGACTCCAAAACCAAACTCTAATTTACTACACTCGACTGCCTTCTGTAATCTCTAAAACACCAATTCCTGTCTTGTTTTCTGTCTTTCCTTTCAGAACCCTGACTACCTGAGATGACAGGCCTGGAGTGCCTGGGAAGGGAAGGGCTCCAAGGCTTACTGAAGAGAGGGAAGGGAGGCAGGGGGGAGGAGGAGAGGGTGCGGTGAGGAGGAGAGGGTGCGGTGAGGGAAAGGTGCTGACCACACTCTTCTGCAGCACCTGGAGGCCTGAGGGGGTGCTCAGGCGCACAGGCACGAACTGCCACAACTTCAGCGCCTCAGGGAAGAAACCCCCGCCCAGGCTTGGAGCAGAGAAAGTGGAGCCGCCCCCTTTCAGATGGATCCTGTGGTTCAGGAACACTGGAAAAGGCCATCTGGACCCAAACCAACCTTTTGTCCCACTTTGCCAGGCTGCAACAGCCTCGCCACACATTTCCAGTGAAGGAAGGACGGGTTCCCTGAGGGATGGCAGGGGTGTGGTGACCAGTTGTACCCAGTACAAAAACAGATATACAGTATATCTCTGGTCTTAAAACTTCATGGAGGAGGAGTACAATTTGGGGAAAATGTCTTAAAAGGTTCCTTAAAAATGACCAGTTGCTGTAAAATAAATTTTGACTCATGGTGATCTCATGTGTGTCAGAGAACTGTGCTCCATAGGGTTTTCAGTGGCCAATTTTTCAGAAGTAGATTGTCAGGCCTTTCTTCCAATGTGCCTCTGGGTGGACTTGAACTTCCAACTTTTCAGTTAGCAGTGGAGTGCATTAACCATTTGCACCACCCAGGGACTCTTTAAAAACCCATTGCCCTGGAGTCGATTCCGACTCATAGTGACCCTACAGGACAGAGTAGCACTGCCCCCAGGTGAAGAAACATGGCTCTGTGCCTACATAAGGTTTCCAAGGAGCAGAAAGAAGGAAGGGTTCCCTGAAGGATGGCAGGGGGGCGATGACCAATTGCATCTGAGAGCTGGTTGTCCTCCTCTGGCCCCTCCCAGCCCTGCTCTGTGCCCTGGAGGCTGACCTGGTGGATTCGAACTGCCAACATTTTGGTTACCAGCCAAGCTCTTAACCACTGTGTCACCAGGGCTCCTTAGGGCATGAAAACTCACGAAAACCAGGTAGAGAAACATGGCTCAGTGCCTACAGCTCCTGCAGGGGTCACCACTTCTTACTCTTCTCTCTCCTTGCCCCTAAATCCCAGGGCAGTAACAGCTTCCTGCTGTTGCTAGTTCCTAGGTGCCTCAACCTCCCTTGTCAGTTCCTTTAATCCTGCCCTCCCTTCTTTAAATAGTCTCTTCATTCAATTCTCTTAAGCATTTTCTGTGCATCTGTTTCCTGCCAGAACCTTAACTGATTCCATTTGATTTAGCAAAATAACCACGGGGACCATTGGAAACACCCAGACACTGCTGGCAGGGCTATAATTTGGTACAACCACTTTGGAAAATAGTTTGGCAGTATCTAGTCAAGTCAAAGACATTCATACACTATGGCCCAGGTTTCTTCTCCTGGATATTTTTCCTAGAGAAAGGTAGGTCCACGTCCTTCAAAAGACATGTAAAAGAATGATCCTAGCAGCATTGTTTGCCATAGCCAAAAACTGGAATCAAAGCAAGAGTCTATCAACAGAAAAATGGTTACATTGTATTGTAGCCATATAATGGAATAATACTCAGCAAAGAAAATGAAGTGCAGTTATACACAGAAACGTGGATGAATCCCAAAAACATAATGTTAAATAAAAAAGGTAAGACAAAAGTATATATATGGTATGATTCCACTTGTATAAAATTCAAAACAGACAAAACTAAACCATGGTGTTTAGGGATACATACATGGGGGAGGGGGTTATAAAGAATGGCAAGGATTCTAAAAAATTCCTGGCCAGTATCTTCAAAACCACCTCCCATCTGTCAGTTTGTTGTAATGTGGTGGCTTTCATGTTGCTATGATGCTAGAAGTTATGCCACTGGTATTTCAAATATCAGCAAGGTCACCCATGGTGGACAAGTGTCAGCAGAACTTCCAGATTAAGATGGACTAGGAAGAAAGGCCTGGAGATCTTCTTCTGAAAAGTAGCCAATGAAAACCTTATAGATCATAATAGGGTATTGTCTAATATGGTGCTAGAAGATGAGCAACCATGAAGATGGTGCAGAACCAGGCAATGTTTTGTTCTGTTCTACATAAGGTCGCCATGAGTCGGAGCAACTCAAAGTCAACTAACAACAACTCTTCGAAAGTGTCAAGGTCATAAAAAACAAGGAAAGGCTGAGAAACTGTCACAGACTGGAGGACACTAAGGAGCATGATGACTGAAAGCAATGTGATATCCTGGATTGGACCCTGGAACAGAAGATGAACATGAGAGGAAAAACTGGTGAAATCCAAATAGAGTCTATAGTTCAGTTAATCATACTGTACCAATGTGAATGTCTTAGTTTTCATAAATGTGCTGTGGTTATGTAAGATGTTTGCATCTGGGGAGCCAGGTGAAGGGTATTACAGGAACTCTCTGTATTATTTTTCCAACTCTCTGTCAATCTAAAATTATTTCAAAATTTAAAAAAAGACTAAAAAAAAAAAAGCAAGGCAATGATGATTATTATTAAAGAAAGGATAGTAGTTACCTCTTGGGGGAGTTGATTGGGAAGGAGTACATAGGTGTTTGATTTCTTGACCTGGATGTGGGTTACATGGGGGTTTGATTTCTTGACCTGGATGTGGG
>NW_004443944.1:25125766-25203731 GCF_000243295.1 Trichechus manatus latirostris
GTTTGATTTCTTGACCTGGATGTGGGTTACATGGGGGTTTGATTTCTTGACCTGGATGTGGGGTACATGGGGGTTTGATTTCTTGACCTGGATATGGGGTACATGGGGGTTTGATTTCTTGACCTGGATGTGGGGTACATAGGTGTCTGGTTTATAAGTTTACTTCAAATGGTACATTTGTGTTTTATGCACTTTTCTGTATATTAGTTGTATTTCATAATTTTCTAAATGCAAAAAAAAAGATAAAAATAATTATCATCCACAGCAGACATGCAGAATAGAAATCTACAGCTAGTGAAAGAGGAAAGAGTGATGATGAAGGCAAATTAAAACCTTTGTGTGGGGAAAGAAAAAAGGAAGGGAGGGAGAGAAGGAGGGAGGTATGACATTTCCTTTACCTCTAATGCCAGCAAATCCATGCCCATTTCTTACACGTAGATTTTTCTACACACACAGGATCCTACCACACACATCATTCTGCTCACGTGACCGGCCGTCATGGTCATCCTCCATGTCAGCACACCTGCAGAGCAAGGCTCATTCTTTATCCCCTTGCACAGGCCTCCATTGTGAGGCTCCCCCATCACTTACATCCCCTGTCCCCCATTGATGGATACGCAGGTTGTCTTCAACATTTCACTGTTGAAGACTGGGCTACAATGAGCCTCCTCCTACCCAATCCCCGTACACTTTAGCGAGTGTTTCCATAGCTGAATCCTTCTGTTATGGATTGAATTGCGTCCCTTAAAAAGATATGGTGAAGTCCTAACCCCTGCATCTGTGAATGTGACCTTGTTTGGAAATAGAGTCTTTGAAGATGTTATCAGCTAACTTGAGGCCATACTAGAGTACGCTGGGTCCTAATTCAATATGAGTGGCTTCCTTAAAAAGAGGAGAACAGACACGGAGAGACACAGAGGGAAGACAGCCATGTGAAGACGGAGGCAGAGATTGGAGTGATACGTCTATAAGCCAAGGAACGCCAAGGATTGCCAGAAACCATCAGAAGCTAGGAAGAGGCAAGGAAAGATCTTCCCCTAGGGCCTTCAGAGGGAGCATGGCCCTGCTGACACCTTAATTTTGGATGTCTGGCCTCCAGAACTGTAAAAGAACAAATTTCTGCTGTGTTAAGCCACCCGGTTTGTGGTACTTTGTTACCGCAGCCTGAGGAAACTAATACACCCTCCAACTGGGACATCCAGTCAGGGTGAGAAGGCTGTTACGAAGTAGGAATGATGCAGTGGTTCTGCCCTGTTATTTTTTAACCCCTGTCAGAGTGGGGCAAATGGAGCAGAATCAGTGAACAAAGACAGGGGGGACCTATGCCTTTTAGCTTCAAGAGGCAAGATGGAAAAGAATAGTTGTTGAGTGAGCTCTCCTCCTGCCGGGAGGGAATGCAACACAAGGAAAACTCTGAGCTAGAGGGAGGAGAAGGCTTGGAGAGTGGAGCGGGACAGTGAGAAGCTGATGAAGATCTCTAAGAAAAGGCCACGTGTGTTGCCGCACTGCAGTGAGCAACTGGGCGTGAATGCAGCGCTGGTCCAGACACCACCATGGGGATAGGGTGTCATGACCCAGTAAGGATTCACTACACAAGCACCCAAACCAAACCAAATCCACTGCCGTCAAATAGACGCCGAATCACAGTGACCCTGTAGGACAGAGTAGAACTGCCCCATAGGGTTTCCAAGGCTGTAAATTTTTAGGGAAGCAGGCTGCCACATCTTTCTCCCATGGAGCGGCTGGTGGGTTCAAACCACTGATCTTTCAGTTAACCACTGCACCTCCAAGGCTCCTTACACAAGCACCCACCACCCTCCAAATACAGTGCCCCCCCCACCCAGGAAGAACAAAGGGAAGGGAAGAAACTTTAAGTGGCTGAGACTCCCCTGCTCAAGTGGCAGGTTTATCTTGAATTAACTAGAATAAACTGTCTGCCATCTGGCAAAAGGATATGTGTACTGGGGCAGGAGGAACAGCACAGAGGTAGCAACCGAATTCAATTACAAAATAACAACAGCAAAAAAAAGTGTGATTCTTGCTCACCTGAGTTTTGAAGACTGAGGAACCCCAAACCGCCCCACACTTTAATCTCAAGTGATATTTCCAAATTGTTCTCCATGAGGGGTGTACAATTTGTGCTCCCTGATATGACCTCTGTGGCACAGTGGTTAAGAGATAAGCAAAAGGTCGGCAGTTCAAATCTACCAGCCACTCCTTGGAAAGCTTACGAGGCAGTTGTACTACGTCCTATAGGGTCACTACGGGTTTTTGGAATAAACACATACTACCACCCGTCAGTTTGTCATACTGTTGTGGCTTGTGTGTTGCTATGATATTGGAAGCTATGCCACTGGCATTTCAAATACCAGCAGGGTCACCCATGGCAGATAGGTTTCACAGAGCTTCCAGACTAAGACAAGCTAGGAAGAAAGGTCTGACGATCTACTTCCAAAAGGTAGCCAATGAAAACCTTATGGATCACAACAGAATATTGTTCGATATACCAGAAGAACTAGATGGTGCCTGGCTACCACCAATGACCGCCCTGACAGGGAACACAACAGAGAGTCCCAGATGGAGCAGGGGAAAGGTGGGGTACAGAACTCAAATTCTAGTAAGAAGACCAGACTTAGTGGTCTGACTGAGACTGGAGGAACTCCAGAAAGCATGGCCCCTGGATTCTCTATCAGCCCAGAACTAAAACAATTTCTGAAGCCACCTTTTCACACAGGGATTGGACTGGACTGTGGGATATAAAGTGACACTCATGAGGAGTGTGTCTCTTAGCTCAAGTAGATACAAGAGATTGAACGGGCAGCTTCTGTCCGGAGGTGAGATGGGAAGGCAGAGAGGGTTAGGAGCAGGTTGAATGGACATGGGGAATCAGGGGTGGAAAGGAGGAGTGTGCTGTCACAGTATGGGTAGAGCAATTACGGTCACATAACAATGTATGTATAAATTTTTGTATGGGAAAAAATTAAAAAAAATTTTAAAAAAAGAATATTGTCCGATATAGTGCTGGAAGATGAGCCCCCAAGGATGGAAAGCAGTCAAAATACACAGTGGCCACAATAATGGACTCGAGCATACACTGATCGTGAAGATGGCACAGAACAGGTTAACATTTCATTCTGTTGTACACAGAGTTGCTATGAGTTGGAGCCAACTCAACAGTAGCTAACAACAACAAACACACCAGTGTGCCATTTCCCTACATGCATACCAACATTCATTGCCAATCCGAAGGGTACACTTTTAAAAAATTAAGTTCACTTCTTTGTAGCTGAACAATGGGCCAGTTACATACATGCACACAAAAAAATCTGTTGCCATTGAGTCAATTCTGACTCATAGCAACACTACTGTACAGAGTTGAACGGCCCCATAGAATATCCAAGATAGTGGCTGGTGGATTCCAACTGCCGACCTTTTGGTTAGCAGCCGAGCTCTGTTACGTATATAGGCCCGTGATATTACAAATTCTGTCCACACCAGCTCTTGGCACAGAAATGGAAACAGAACATCAAACCAATTTTAATGAATTTGGAATAGCGAGTTCTTGGCTGGAAAATATTGTGGCTTAGTGAGAGATGTTGTTCCTTCGGGGGCTGTAAACATCAGATGCAAGGCAATATCCAAATGGAAATGACTTTATCAGAAGAAAAGCCAGGCGGGGGAGGTATGGGATGATCTGGGAGGCTCCCCAGGGACGGAGCCCTTGCAGATCCCCCAGTGGTGGGGCCCACAGAACCCAGGAGGTCCCCTGTCCCCTGAGAGCCAAGCCCTCATCATCCCCCCTTTCCCATACACCCATTTCTCTACCAGCCACTGCCGCCATTTATCAGGCCCTTGGACACCAACCTGGGCATCATCTCTAGGTCCTGTCACCCCTTGTTATGAATTGAATCGTGTCTCCCAAAAAGACATGTTGAAATCCTAACCCCTATACCTGTGACATCATGCTTGGTAAAGTAGAGGGTCAGCAGAAAAGAGGAAGACCCTCAATGAGATGGACTGACACAGTGCCTGCAACAATGGACTCAGGCATAACAACGATTGTGAGGATGGCGCAGGACTGGGTAGTGTTTCATTCTGTTGTACACAGAGTTGCTGTAAGTCGGAACAAACTCAATAGCATCGAACAACATACCTGTGAATGTGATCTTTGAAGATGTTATCAGCTAACAGGAGGTCATACTGGAATCAGGTGGGTCCTAATCCAATATGACTGGTGTCCTTATAAAAGAAGAGAAGAGACCCAGGGACAGAAGGACAGAGGAAGGACATCATGTGATGCTACAGCTGCAAGCCAAGGAAGACCTAGAGGCACCAGTAGCTAGGAGAGAGACATTGGACAGATTCTCACCCAAAGCTTCAGAAGGAATCAACATAGCCAGTATCCTGCTCTCAGGCTCCCAGCCTCCAGAACTGTGAGACAATACATTTCTGTTTTTATAAGTCACCCAGTTTGTGGCATTTTGTCACGGCAGCCCCAGGAAACCAATAAACCAGTCGCCATCAAGTTAATTCTGACTCACAGCAACCCCACGTGTGTCAGAGTAGAACCGTGCCCCATAGGGGTTTCAATGGCTGGTTTTTTGGAAGTTGATCACCAGGCCATTCTTCCAAGGCACCTCTGGGTGGATTCGGACTTCCAGCCTTCCAGTTAGCAAACAAGCATGTTAACCATTTGCACCACCCGGGGACTCATTTACATCCCTCTAAACCTTTCTGTCTCTCTTTGAGCCATTGCCTAGATTCTCAGGGCTGCAGGAGACCTCACAAATTGTCAAGTTCAAGTACATAGCAGATGCTTAAATTCCCCGATGTCCTTATCAGTGATGGGGTATTTACAACTTTCCAACGCAGTCCAGTCCATCCTTGAACACCCTGACTATAGGAAAGTCCTTTCCACAAAGAGCTGGAAACTGGGAGTCTATACATTTCACATTCCTTCTGGGACTCCCAGAGGGAGTGGGACACCTCTTGTATCTGACAACTCTCATTTCTTTGAAGACAGCATCCATGCCCACCTCAACTGTATTCTGCCAACAGAATGGCCTCAGTCCTCCCCCCATTCCTCAGGTGGTAAAACGTCAAGTTCCTTCTAGTCCTATTGGTACCAGTATGGTCCACCTAATTGCCCTAGTACCAGTGGCCACTGCTCCATCTTTGCCACAAAGATGTCCCAAGAACACTCGCCAACTGCCAGCTGAACTTCCAAAACACTCTTGATCAAATTGCCCTGAACTGCAGGAGCAGCAGAGAAGGGAAAGCAGTAGGCTTGGAGTTGGGCCCACTTAGCTCTGCCATTGACAGGAGTGAGGTTTTGAGCCACTCTGAGCATCAGCTTCCTTGTCTGCAAAATGGGAATAAAATATCCAGCTGATATATCAATTCTGTAAACTCTAAGATTCTTTTCCCTCATCTTAGGCCAGCACTCTTTCCGTCAACTCCTGGCCGAAACCCCTTTTCAGGCCCTGCCCACATTGGGCTTTCCCTTTCTCTCCCCCTCCTTTTCCTTTCCACGTCTACACTTTTTCTCTCTATCTTATATATTAACCCTTTCAAATGCAATTTTCCAGCCCCCACTTCTTTGATCTCCACTCCCCCGGAATAATCACGACTGTCATTACAAATGTTACATCTTTGGGGCTGTGGGCAGAGGGAGGGATGATTTGAGTGAAAACAGGAAGAAGAAACAACCCACAAGCACATGTGCTTGTCCCTCACATGTAAATGGTGGGTGCTGTAGCGTGGTTTTTTGGAAGTAGATCACCAGGCCTTTCTTCCAAGGCACCTCTGGGTGGATTCAGACTTCCAATCTTCCAGTTAGCAGCCAAGCGTGTTAACCATTTGCACCACCCAGGGACTCATTTACATCCCTGTAAACCTTCCCCTCTTTCTTTGGACCATTGCATAGATTCTCAGGGCTGCAGGAGACCTCCCAAATTGTCAAGTTCATGTACATAGCAGATGCTTAAATTCCCCTATGAACAGGGGAGTTGAAGACACGGGCACATTTGTGCACACACACGTGTGTGGTAACAAATGCATACGTGTGCATGCTGGCATGTGTAAATGGTAGTTGCCTTATCATCTGCACATGCATGTACACAATGCAGACACATTTGTGCACACATGTGCTATAGTACATCATATATGTGCACATATACACAGTGTATAAATGGCATTGCTATAGCATGGGCACATACATGTACACCTGCAGCAGCAAATGTGTGCACACATACGTACCGTAGTACATGCATATGTGTGCACACATGTGCCATGTGTCAATGGCACATGCTGTAGCATGAGCACCTAATGTACACACATGCCATGTGGCTCCAGGGTTGCATGGTCCAGGTCTGTGTCAAGCTGAGAGACCCAGGCCAAACGGTGGCCCAGCCAGGTCCCTCCAGTCAGCCCTCCCTCCCACTGGCCTCAAGAAACAAAGACAGTTTAGCCAGAACTCTCCAGCTAAGCGGTTTTTTTAAGACCTTCAGCCAGCAGTCGCCCGGCTGTGCTGAACGTCTCACTTTATTAGTGAGTTTGGCCTTGGGTGTCTGGCTGTTTGATCAATCCTGTCGGGGGTCAGTGATATTTCCTCCCGGCCCCCCCGCCCCTGCCCCTGCCTCTCCGCCGCACCTGATGAACAGCGGTGCCCCTGGACCGCTGATCACCTATTGATTTTCCAGCCTGAGGCTGCATCTGCTGCCAGCTGCCATCTCCAGCCCTGTCGCCAGCACCACTTGGTGACTAACTGATCCCCCAGACCCCTCCCAGCCCCCGCCCATTGCTGTCGACCCAGCTCCCCTCCCCACTGGCCTGCCCTGCCCTTCACACTCGGCCTGCGTCCAATCCCTGCCCTCTTCCTCAGGGCTGAGTGCAGGGCATGGATGGACACAAAGTCAAGGGCTTTTCTCCTCCGCCCCCCACCCAGGCAGGCTGGCTTTGAATCTCAGATGTGTGACCTCAGGCCAGTCCCTTCATCTCATTGTGCCTCAGTTTCCTCGTTTGTAAAACTAGGATAATACTATCCATAACGTATATAAGGTTTCCAAAGTGTGGTCTGGGGATCTCTGGGGGCCCCGATACCCTTCCAGGGGGTTCGTAATAGTCAAAACTTCATTCATAATAACACTAAGTCATTTGCCTTTTTACTCTCAATGCCATCTTTTTTACTAAGTGGAGTTTTCCAGAGGCTACATGACCTGAGGTATCTCAGAAACTTGACTGCAAAGTAGGTAAGAAAATCCAGCTGTCTTCTAGTAAGCCTGACATTAAAGAGATTTGCAAAAAACGTAAAACAATGCCACACTTTCTTCTCCCTAAGTTTTTTGTGTCGGAAAGTTTCATTTTTCATAAAAATATTTTTATGTACATGTAATGTGCTTATTATTGCTATTTTAAATGCATTGTAAACAACTTTTTTAATTTCTAAAATCATAAATATTGACAGACACAACCCACATTAACGAGAGCACTTTGAGAGTCTCATTAATTCCCTGAGACCAAAAAGTTTGACAAATGCTGACATAAGATGCTAGTCCAGTGTCAAGGTCCCTGTAAGTACTCCGTGATTATTATTATTATTATTAGAACTACTTATTGGGAGTTGGAGTCCCTGGATGGTGCAAACGATTAATGTGCTCAGCTGCTAACCGCAAGGTTGGAGGTTCAAGTCTACCCAGAGGCACCTTGGAAGAAAGCCCTGGCAATCTACTTCCAAAAAATCAGCCATTAAAAACCCGATGGAGCCCAGTTCTACTCTGACACATATGGAGTCACCATGAGTCAGAATCGACTTGATGTCAACTGGTTACTGGTTTATCATTGGGAGTGAGGGCAATTTCCCCAGCTGAGCTGGGGTCTCGGGAGGGCGGGCAAGGGCATTGCAAGAGACTCTGAGGACTACAAGGAGGATGCCTCTTAGCTCACAAGTGCTGCCCAGGGGATTCGGGTCCTGCCTTCGAACGGCACAAAGGTGGGTCCCCTTTGCTTGCTCCTAGAAGCATCCTTACTCTGCTCCTGGCAGCTACCCTCACCTGGCACTCAGTGTCAGCTCAGGGGTGTTCAGCACTCCCACCCAGGAAAGGGAGCACCTGTGTCACCTTTGGCCAGGCACCTGGCGCTGGATACACCTGGTGATGTGTGTGCTCAGAGTCACCCAGGAGGGAGGCAGTCGGGGCGAACAAGGCCGAGGCTGGCGGAGGAGATGTAATAATAATAGCCACTCCTTGTTAAGCACTCACCGTGGGCCAGGCTCTGCTGTAAGCACTTTAGAAAAGCTAAGTCATCTGATCCCTGCAGCAATCCTACGAGGTGTAAACTATTATTATCTTCATTTTACAGGTAAGGAGACTGAGGCAGGGGCTGAAGGGCCTTGTCCAAGGTCACACAGCTGGTAGATCGTGACAGCAGGATTTAAACCCCGGCACTGTGGCTGCAAAGTCCAAGCCTTTAACCACTAGGTCATGGCGTCTCATTCCAGGGCTGCTTCCAGGGCGAGACTGCTCCTAGCTGGTGTCCAGTGCATCAGGGCCTGGAATTGGATGGGGCCAGGCCCCGAGAGGCCTTGGCTGTGGCCGTGGCCTTGTTGCCCTGCCACAGATGGGCACAGCTCTGGAGGCAGGCCGTAGATCAGAGCGCTAGGCCCTTGGGAGTGTTCCCTCGTAGGTACCACTGCTCCTGTCCCCGGGACACTCACCCGGGCACTGTGGCAACACCCACAGCTGCAGGGGGGAGGCCCGAAATGGACAGAAATGCAGATATCAGGTAGCCTGGGATGGTTTGCACATCCCACTGACCCCTCAAGGGCCACAGCCAAACTTAGCATCTCCCTCTCCCGCCTACGCCTCCAGGTTCTCAGGTCCAAGGGACCCCGAAGACGGATTAGGGGGAGTGAGGGTCGCCACCTCCCAGAGGCTGGCCTTATGCCTCCCCCCCCTCTGGCCCCCAACTCTACCCTGAAGGACCCTGACAGGTCAGTAATCAGAACTCCATAAAGGTTATTGTTGTTGGGTGCCATCACGTCGACTTTTGACTCATAGCAACCCCATGTGACAGAGTAGAACTGCCCCATAGGGTTTTCTTGGCTGTAATCTTTACAGGAGCAGATTGTCAGGTCTTTCTCCTGAGGAGCCGCTGAGACAGTTCGAACTGCCAGTCTTTTGGTTAGCAGCCCAGCACTTAACCTTTGCGCCACAAGGTCTCCTTCTCCATAAAGGTTAGCTGGTTTTATTATTTGATTATTGTTGTTGCTTTATTATTATCATGAACTGGACCTGTAAATGGGAATATTCACGCCTTCCCCGGGAAGGTGGTCAAGATTAAAGGACCTGGTGGGTAAACTCCAGCTCTGAGCAAAGTGGGCTGAGAAGGGGACTCAGTCATGGATTTGAGGGACTGGCTCCTTCCCTTCCAAGGAGGTGCTGTCAGACTGGGAGGGGGAGGCTCTCGAGTCCAGGTTAGCTGGGAGTGTACCTGAGGGGGCAGATGGCGTGAGCGGGCTGGGCAGGGACAAGGGTCTGGCCGGTTCTGGCCACGGGCCGCCCGCAAGACCTGGAGCAAGACAGCAGGTCTGTCCCGGCTGCGGAAACGCAGGCCACCAGTGCCCCCTGCGGGCCACATCGCGCAGCTCCCTTCCAGAGCATCTCGCCGCTTCCGACTGGGCTGAGCGCGTGGGGAACACGGGGCTCCTGCATCCCTGATCCCGACCGGAGTAGGGTCCGGCCTTGCCACGCACAGCGAATCCGCACAGGAAGCTCTGGAACCCAGAACGAACTGCCTCTGCCTTGGGCAAAGCCCATAACCGTCTGAGCCTCAGTTTCTCCATGCAGGGGATGAGAGGGATGGGGGCTCGTCCTCTCCCACCCACACTGTCTCTGCAGCCTAGTTCTCGAGGATGTCCTGGTCTTTCTGGTCCTGTCCCACCCCTGATACTCCCCTACCCCCTGCACGCAGCGTGCTCACACACACAAACACAAAGTAATTCCAAATCTCAGCATAACACTCCTCCACTTAAGACCGTTCAGACTAACAGTTGTGGTATAAAACATTGCTTTCCTACTAAAACAGACATGCACCAAAGGAAAAAAAAAACAGTTGCCGTGGAGTTGATTCTGACTCTTGGCGACCTCATGTGTGTCAGAGTAGAACTGTGCTTCATAGGGTTTTCAATGGCTAATTTTCTGGAAGTAGATCGCCAGGTCTTTCTTCCAAAGCACCTCTGGGTGGACTTGAACCACCAACCGTTTGGTTCGAACCTGAGTGCCTGAACCATTTGCCCACTCAGGGACTAAACCCACTGCCATCGAGTGGATTCCAACTCTCAGCGATCCTGTAGGACAGAGTAGAACTGCCCCATAGGATTTCTAAGGATTGGCTGGTGGACTGAAACCAACCTTTTGGTTAGCAGCCGTACTAGCTCTTAACCACTGCACCACCAGGGCTCCGCTGTGCCACTAGGGCTCCTTAAACATAGACCAGACAGATCCAAACTGAGAGAGCATGGAGCTGATTTGCTCAGTGCAACCAGGAATCGGGAGAAGGGGGGCCATTCAAAGGTGCCAACAGGAGCTCCCAGAGCTCCAGGCTCCTTAGCCAGAAGGTGGGGCCCATTCCCCCGGAGAATCAGCATTATCAATGTGGGTTCCATTTCGAGACCGGACTGCAGAAGCTCATTTAGCTGGTCATGGTGGGGTCTGATGAAGACTAGCCCAGGACTCCAGTGACTGTTACTGTGTAACAACACACGCGAAAACATGGTGGTGCCAAACGACCATCATTTTATACGCTCCACAGGGCACACAGGGTGGCTTCTCTGCTCAGCTAAGGGTGGTTCTAATGGCTGGGGCTAGAGGACCCACTTTCAAGGTAGCTCCTTCACTTGCATGTTGAGCCCTGAGGCTGGCATGGCTGAAGGCTGGGACTGTTGGCTGAAGCCTATACATGGCCTCTTTAGCATGATGGCCTTGGGCCATTGGCCTCCTTTGGAGGAAGCTCAGTGTCCCAGCAAACCAGGCTGAACCCACAGGGCCTTTTATGGCCCCACAACCTCACTTCCATGGTATTCCATTCATCAAAGCAGTCACAGGCCCACCTATACTCAAGAGGAGGGGACAGAGACCCCACCTCTGCATGGGAGGGGCGTCAAAAACTTTGCTGTTATTTTGTAAAAACAGCACACCTAGGCACAGCCTATCTAGCAATTATGGTTTTGTCACCTGGATAAGGTGTCACCTGGGTAAGGTGTCATCCACGTTCCACCTCCACACTCAGTATGTTGGTTCCTCTATCCCTACTGGATGAAGGATGGTTGAGAAGGAATCCCCTGAACCATGAGGATGGTGCAGTGGGAAGGGGGTGCTGCACGAGACAGCTGAAGAAGTAGCATGAGTTGGCTTAACTTCCGCTTCTCAAACTCAGCTACTAACCCAAACGTCAGCCATTCGAACCCACCAGCCGCTTTGTGGGAGAAAGATGTGGCAGTCAGCTTCCATAAAGATTTACAGCCTTAGAAACCCTATGGGGCAGTCCTACTCTGTTCTATAAGGTCACTATCAGTCAGAATCAACTCGACCGCAGTGGGTTTGGGTTTTCGTTTTTTGTTTTTTTTAATAGGATAAGGAAGAGTAGGGGTAATGCAAGGAACAATAGAGAAACCAGGCACCAGGAGAAGAGTTCTTCACACTGACCCTGCCCCTCCATATTTGTTCTGCCAGGTCACCGGAGGCAAGGAACCAAAAACACCCATCCCCTTCCCCTCAGCCTATCGCTAGGTGGGGGTGGGTGACACTGAGGAGTCGCTGCCTGCATACAGCCAGCAGAGGGCAGCACAGCCCCACTCTGCAGTGTCAGACGCTGAGCAGATTGGCGGGGGACTGATTCCACTGGCAGAACTCAGGGCCAGACGAGGGACCCTCCACAATCCTGGCTACCGGCTCCCTGGCTGAGTTCAGGTTGGGGATGTTGGTACAGCCTGAATGGGCTGTTTTCTAGCATGTGAGCTCCAGGGGAGCCAAGGAGTTGGCTGTGTTCACCATCTCTGTCAGTGCATGGACACTCGGTACATATTTCAGTGTTGGATGTGTGTGTGTGTAATTGTCTCTGAGATGTCTGTGGGTGGATGTCTGACCGTGTAGTATCTGAGGCTGTCCATCAGGTTTGTTCCTGGGTAGGTCTGTCCCAGACAGTGGTCAGATGCCACCACTTGCCTCAAGTGTCTCGCAGCCCCACGTGCCTTTCGCTTACAGTCTCCCTGGGGAGCGCCAGTGTCCTGAGTCATCCCCTACACACACACACGCACAGAATGAGGCCTCCCTGAGCCTCTGTAGATGCTGCCGAAGTCGGGGTACCCAGAATGATTTAGAATATCCTTTCTCCCCAAGCAATGAGAAGTTTAGAGTAAGACTTAAATTGTGTAAATTCCCCAATGACCTCTTCCAATCTGCATGCTGCCTCACTCACCTGGCCCAGATAGCCCCCACCCCAAACCCCACCCCAGGAGACAATCCTTGGAAAACCAGACACTGGTGCCGATTAAACTGGTTCTAAGTGACCAGCAAGCCAGTGCTAGGAGAGAGGGAGCCGCACCTTGCTGGCAGCAAATGGAGCTCAGGTTTACATGCTCCTCGGATGAGAAAAGATCCAGGGATTTTCAAAACCTTGGCTTTATTCTGGTTTTTTAGCCGCATAACAACCCAGGCCAGCTGGCAAGAAGGACTCCAGAAGCACAGTGCCAAGGGCTGAAACAGAGGACAGCAGTCACTGCGGGTCAAGGACATCTTAAGGATGCTGGTAAGCAGGAAGAACTCAATGTCATTGGTCCTACAGGTTGCTGTCTTGGAAAGATGGGTGAGCTTTTCCCAGATTAACGCCACGAGCTGCCATGCGGTTCCAGCAGGGTCTGCTTATTCATGAATGTGGGGGGCGCTTTGCCACAGTGAATCATTCAGCTCTACTTAAAGGGACCCCAGGTTGCAGGCCTTTCACTGACAGCCCTGCTGCTACTGCTGGCACGCAGGTGGCCAGTGAAAGCTAGCTCCACTGAGGGGTATGCAGAATAAACATTAGTGAAAGGGCATCAAGGAGCCCCGGTGGCACAGTGGTTAAAGCGTTCGACTGCTAACTGAAAGATCAGCGGTTTGAACCCACCAGCCTCTCCTCTGAAGATGCAGCAGTCTGCTTCCATAAAGATTACAGCCTAGGAAACCCTACGGAGGGTCCTATAGGGTCAGTATGAGTAGGAGTCGACTCAATGGCAGTGTGTTAAAGGCATCAAAATGAGACCATATACCTGAATAAAACATGCTGTATGTACACACTGAGACACTTCACATTGTTCACCAGGACATCACAACAGGGGTAAAAGTAGCTCCTGCTTGGCTCTGAGCTGGGAGGTCAGCAGCAGGCTTGTTATTGTTGTTGTTAGCTGGAGTGGAACTGGCCCCCAAATCATGGCGACCCCATGCACAACCGAATGAAACACTACCCAGTCCTGCGCCAGTCCCACGATCGGTTGGGGACTGGACTGCTGTGATTCGTAGGGTTTTCCCTGGCTGATTTTCATGAGTGGATTTCCAGGCCTTTCTTCCTAGTCTGAAAGCTCTGCTGAAACCTGTACAGCATCCATAACTACACAAGCCTCCAGTGACAGATGGTTAGTGGCTACATTTGAGGAGCATTGGCTGAGAATTGAACCAAGATCCCTCATATGGAAGACAAGAATTCTACCACTGAATCACCACTGCCTTCTAGCAGCAGGCATAGATGTGGCCAATCCCCCTCTCTGAGGTCAGGGTAAATATGTCTAAAACCTTGAATAAAAAATGATAAATGTCCTAAAATGCAGGTCTCTTGCAGATGAACAGCTGAGCCTCCTTCTTCCACCCGATCTGGTTTTATTTTGTTTTTAATTTTCTTTTATCCCCAGTCCTCACTCCCATCCTACCTCCACTCCTTACAGGCAACTCTTCTGTCTGCAGCTTTTTGCTGCTGCATGTTTTTGCAAACATTGTATATTTTTTGGGTGTACATGTATTTTTAGTTTCTGTGAATGTCACCATCCCATCTCACTCTTTCTTTCTTTTGCTCAGCTGTTTTTAAGGGCCATGTTGCATGTTGTCTGTGGTGTGAAGCTGCTCTGTAGTACACAATAGTGTCACACACTAAATTTTGCCCACGCATTCTCCCAGTAATGGACCGTATTACTGCCCCCTCCCCAACACTACCACCATCACACTAAGTGGGCATCCTTGTACATGTCTCCTATGGATCCAAGTGAGAATTTTGTTGGGATATATACACAGGAGTGGAATTTCTGAGTCATGGGACATGCATATACTTCATTTGATTAGTGCCAGGTGGATCTCCAGGACAACCACACCAGCTGGGCACGGGGTTCCCCATCTCTCTGCCAACACTTGCAGAGAGTTGCATTACCTACTTTCCAATTTTTGCTACACTAATGCATGCAAAGTGGTATCTATTGCTTTAGTTTGTGTTTCTCTGATTACTGAGTTTGAGCATCTCTTCATTGGCTTGGGAGACTTTGGGGTCTGCTTCTGTAAATTGCCTATTTATTCCCTTTGCCCATTGTCTTAGGCTTAAGGATGCTGGTGAGCAGGAAGAACTCGTTGTCATCGGTCCTGCAGGTTCCTGTCTTGGAAAGATGGGTGAGCTTTTCCCAGATAAATGCCACGAGCTGCCATCCGGTTCCAGCAGGGTCTGCTTATTCATGAATGTGGTGGGGAGGGGGGGCTTTGCCACAGTGAATCATTCAGCTCTATTCAAAGGGACCCCCAGTTGCAGGCCCTTCACTCACAGCTCGGCTGCTATTGCTGGCATGCAGGTGGCCAGTGAAAGCTAGCTCCACTGAGGGGTACGTAGAATAAACATTAGTGAAAGGGCATCAAGGAGCCCCGGTGGCACAGTGGTTAAAGCGTTCGACTGCTAACTGAAAGATCAGCGGTTTGAACCCACCAGCCTCTCCTCTGAAGATGCAGCAGTCTGCTTCCATAAAGATTACAGCCTAGGAAACCCTACGGAGGGTCCTATAGGGTCGGTATGAGTAGGAGTCGACTCAATGGCAGTGTGTTAAAGGCATCAAAATGAGACCATATACCTGAATAAAACATGCTGTATGTACACACTGAGACACTTCACATTGTTCACCAGGACATCACAACAGGGGTAAAAGTAGCTCCTGCTTGGCTCTGAGCTGGGAGGTCAGCAGCCGGCTTGTTATTGTTGTTAGCCGGAGTGGAACTGGCCCCCAAATCAGAAGCAATACCAGTAAAGCATATAAATATATATATAGAGAGAGAGATTTATATCACAGAAATGGTTCACACGGTTATAGAGGCTGGAACATCCCAAGTCTATGGATCAGGATAGAGGCTGCTCCTGATGCACATAGCCATAGGGGCTGGCAAACCCAAGATTGGCAGGTCGGTAAGCAGGGCTCTTGTTCACAGACTGTGAAGACTGATGAATCCCAAAGATCACTAGGCAAGGCCGCAGGTAAGCTGCTAGCTCAAGTCCCAAGAACCAGAGATCAGATGAACAGGAGCCAGCTGCAGGATCCAGAACGAGCAAAAGCCCACAAGCCTTGCTAGAATATCCACTAATATTCAATGCAGTCCACTCGCCCAAGGAAACTCCCTTTCAACTCATTGGCTACTCACAGCAGATCTCATCGTGGAGGTGATCACATAATATCAAATCTCATCATGGAAGTGATCACACCATCATACGACTATCAAATCACTGAGAATCATGTCCCGTCCCAGCCAAGTTGACACACAACCTTAACCATTACACCCATTTTTTCCTACTAGGGTTGTTTTGTTATTGTCGATTTGTAGGAGCTCCTTGTATAGTCTTAACATTTAATCCTTTGTTGGGTTCGACTGCAAATATCTTCTGCCAACTATCATGCCTACACTTAGGTCTTTTGCCAGCCAAAGCAAACTAAAGCTCAGACACAAGATACAAGATAAAAAAAAATAGGTATAAAAGACAGAGGAGAATGGCAAGTGAAGGAAGTAAGATGAAATGGGAGGTAGGCTGCAGAGTTCAAAACTAACATATTAAAATAAGAAGATGAAAATACAAAATATTTACAGAATAAAGACAGAAAAATTAAAATAAAAACTGAAATGAGATTTTTTTATACCTAAAAGTACAAAATAAAAGTTAGAAACAAACAAGTAAGATTGTAAAAAAAAAAAATTAAAATAAATGTTCAAGTAAAGACACATTCTAAACGTAAAAAAATTAGGAAACTCACATTTTTATTCCTTTTAAAACTTCATGGTAAAAAGAGAAATAATACAGAGGTCAGAGAAGCAAAGATTAAAGGAACAAACATAAACACAAGTAAAAACAAGAAACAAAGAACAGCTAAGAGCAAACAGCAGTAACAGCAGATACTAAGCAAACCTACGACTGTACTTCAAATCAGAACAAGCCTAAAACAGAAAACAAAGCAGTGGGTATCAAGAGAAAAAGGCTAAAATTAGCAAACTAAAGGCAGACTCATAAGTCCTTATCAGCTGTCCTGCTCTCAGGCCCTTGGGGTCCCAATGTGGAGGACGACAGCAGCAGTGGGGAGACAGGAGCCTGGGGTACCTTTAGATCATAGATAGGTTCACCTCATCAGTCTCAGGCCTGCCCTGGGCTGTGGACAAGGCCCCAGATGCCTTGGGCAGCTGCCAACTATGGGCCTTACACCTGGTCATGGAGACTCTGGGCATTAACCACAGTGGCCACACACTACCACACCACACCCACTCCCTGGTGACCCTCCCTGCCTCTCTGGCTTGCTCAGAGGCTTCAGTAGAACCTACAGGTGGCAGGTGAGGCCACGTACACCAGAGAGAGGGCTGGGGAAACGTTGCACAGGAATCTCCTTGGCCCTGCTTAAGCAGACAAGAGGCAACGTGTTTGAACAAGTTCAATACCACCCAACAGTGCCCAAGGTAACATCTCTGAGATTCGCCAGAGGGAGCAATGACAGTGGGGGCCGAAGGGCCACAGTCCTCTCCAGCTCTGCCATGCAACATCTAGCTGTTTACCCAAAGTGGGCAGCTGTTTGTAAAACGATTTGATTGGCTATTTCCAGTTTCAATGGCTCAGAAAAAATAGATTAAACTGACAGGCAACTCAGAGTTCCACCATCCTGTTTCATCACAAGACTGGAAAGCTGAGGAAAAATCCAGATGACTCATTGGAGGGGTGGAAAATAGCTGATCTTATCTTAGGGTGAAGTAAGGTATATGGGGGCTGAGAGCTGCTAATTTGAACCCTTCCAGTGAGATATAAAGACAGGTAGTTGCCCAGAGCCTCCAAAGTTCACTTGAAATTCAGGTGCGTGGCAATTAAGATACATTTTCTCAGACCAATGATGCTTGGCGCTGATGTTGCCAGCTGGCCCACTCTTATCCCACAACCCAGTCGTCCTCAGACCTGGGGACTGCATCAACTGCTTTCTCTTTTCTCACTTTGAATCGGTTTTTAATTGGGACGCTGATGTAGGATTGTTTGCATTTTATTTTTCCAAGGAAAACATTAAAAATATAAAACTACCATCTAATTTGCCATCATTTCCTAAAAGAAAGGACATTTTAGCACCAAAAAAGCTCAGACTAAAGGATGGTCCTTTATATAGAATAAAGTTAAGTTTTAAAAAATGCTCATTATTATGCATTCTTCACTTTTGCATGATACTCCGGAAAACTCATCGCGGGCCAACATTGGTGCTTACGGCCACGACGTGCCTGAAGCTGAGTTCCAACACCACTGATCACAGTGCTTTGGGAGAAAATCCAGTGGCTTGTGTTGGGAGCCAAAGCTCGTGTTTTGCACAACTGTGCAAAACCAAAGGCATCCGCTTTCACTGGACTCTGATGTTCCCCCTGACCTCCCAGGGACAGCTCACCTTCCTCCCTGGCTTGGTGTCTGCATGTTTCAGCCCTCTGTCACATCTGTCTCACCAGTGATTCCCAAGCACACCGCATCATCCAGGGGAGGGGACACTTTTAAAAACAGAGTCCCAGGCCCACCACCTGGGGGTCACGTCTAGTAGCTCCAGGATAGGATCTTACCATCATCAGATTTAGGTGCCCCAGCCTTCTACCCCCACCACCCAACACCTCCCCCCCGCAATATGGCCCTTGCTCAGGCTATGAAGTCACTAATGACCAGCTGTCAGCACTGGCTCCCCGAAAGCAGAGTTGAGAGCAGGGATGGAATGCTGGGGGAACAACCAGAGACTGAGGGCAAAACCCAGTTCACGAAGGGATTATGGCACTGGTGGCCGGCTGTGCCGACACAGGACCGTGGAGGCAGGGGACTGTGGGACTGGGTTCACAGCCAACGTGGAAAGCACAGCTGGCAGGGATGGACAGGAGAGCAGAATGTGAGCCTACCTCTGTGCGTTCTCAAGGAGAGCATCTTGTTGTAGGGAAGCCTCTCTCGGATGCTGCCCTGGCCTCGAACAACGTGGCTTCTGCAGTCTGTCTTCCTACCTCCATCCTGGTCCACACATCCATTCGCTCGTCATCACGCATCTCCACACCACCCCTGTGCCGTACACAAAGCCCAGGTGTCCAACAACCATTTGCTCACTGGACCTGGTGACTGGCAGGAGCACTGAAGCCCCAGGCTGGCTGAGCCAGGGGACTCCTGTGATGGCAACATCCAGCCCACAGGGAAGCCAGCTGCGGGAGAGAACGGGCAAGGTCTTTGTGAGCCACAGACGTGGGAAACCCCCATCTCTGGGCCTACAGGACATCACTGCCTCCAGAGTTTTCCAGCACAAGCTCTCCTCCAACCCCAGCCCTCACCAAGCTCCTGGCTTCAGAAGGAAGATACGGCAATGTAGTGGGAAATGTCACTAACAGTATGTGAAAACTGTGTGCAGCCCAAGGGGACAGATTCCTGACGGATTACTTTGGGGACAAAGTCTTGTGAGTTGCTAGGCCATCAGGCCCTGCTGGTCATGTCTGGGTGCTGAGAGTAGAGCCAGGGCCTTGCACATAGGCCTCTTGTCTCTCAGCTGGCTGGGACACCACCCCACAGTGCTCTGTGGTTCCTGATGTAGATCTAAGGGGCCCTTGACCAAGGCCACAGGATGCTGCAGCTGCAGGCCTCTGACAGAGGGTCCATTCCCACCCACAATGGGCTGTAACACAACACAGGATTCGAAGCTCAGAGGCCTGCCCTGGTGAGGGTTGCCCCCAGAGAGGCGGTGGCACAGGGGGAACGGGTGTGCTCAGGATCAGAACCCCAAAGCCAGGGTGACAAGCAAAGACGGGCTTGCTCCAGCCTGCTCCCCTGCGGACCATTTGGATCTCGGTCTCAAACCCCAGAGAGTGTGGATCCTGCACCCTTTCCCCTGTCGACCCCAACAGAAGCTTCTTAGGATCAGTGCCAGCCCTAAAGCCAGACTTCAGAAACAGTAAGTTACTGACTTCTCTACAGAGAGATCCCAATGGGAAGCTGGCAAGCATTAACTCCTCTTTGGGACTTCATTTAAACAACCCCCCCGCCGTGGTTTGCGAATAAGGTCTCAAGGATATTCAGTCACATAATCTTGCTTTACAGGGCTTCCTGGGTTCGTGCACCCCAACAGCTGCTGTATGCCACAACATCAGGCTTCTTAGCTACCGGAGACCTGCACTTGGAAAAATTAATTGGACCGTCTTAAAATAGAGACCACAAAAGCTATGGATGGGAGGGGATACATTTATTTTAGGTATAAAGTTTTACTATTATTAACAAGGTATCACTATTATTTACCTGTTTATAAAATGAAAATAAAAATGACATACATGTTTGGTGCCAAAAGTGGCACATCCAAACTGATGTCAGTACAAAAATAAATTTTCAAGCTACGTGTTTTTAAAATAAATGTCACTGACACAGTAAGGGGGTGGGGGGAAGGGTCTGTGTCAGTCACTGTGTTGAAAGCAGACATCTCCATGGCAAAGAAGCTGGGGGGCAACAGTGACACCAGTGCCTGCTGGAACAGCCACCCCATGTGTTCTTCCAAGAAACCAAGCAAATAAACAAACAAAACACAAATATGCAATAGCCTCTGTTCCTGAGCTACAGAAGTTTAGGCCATCTAAACTGATGTGAATCCCTGCTAAAGAAGACCCCTGGGGGTCTGCGCTGATAAGCTTTCACTGTGCTCTGCTGGTGGCAGCAGGACACAGCATCGCACTCTGAGAGGAAGCTCAACCCACTTGGGAAAGAGAGAAATCCTTTGCTAACAAGCAGCAGTGCACAGTCCTCTCTGTCCCTCGCCAATCCCTTGGCAAGTCTCCCAGCCGCAGAGAAACGGGGACACGGGCAGAGGAAAACCAGAAGCTGCTTGGTTTGGAAGGCCCTGTGCCTGCCAGACACACTCCTCGGTGATTCTGGCAGAAATCCTCAGTTTCCAAGGTCTCATCCCTTCCCTGATCCAGGCTTTTTCACCCCTGGCAGCGCGGATACAGCCGTGGTCCTGGCAGGTCCTCTGTCCTCTGTCCATCCCACATGCCGCATCAGCCTTCAGTGGCTAACATTCCTCCTTGTTCCCGGTCCAGCTGGACCACGGCTGAGTGCCTGCTCGATGTGCATGCTGGGATTGCGAGCACTGAGTGAGCCAAGGGGCACCGCCTGCCTACTCCCGCCTGCCTGGGTGCGGTGCCCCATGATGCCTGCCAGTGCAGCGTGATGGCTGCCCATGCAGAAACTCATCCAGGATCCCGGCGAGGAAGAAAATGCTGAGGCGAGTGGGAAGGAAGCGGCTAGTCAACAGGCTACGGCCTCAGAGCAGCTGAAGGTTCCACGTGAGCTGATGCCAGCTCACCCGTGGGGCTGGGTGGTCAGCGGCATGGTGGAGAGGACACCAAGCAGCCCCTGTCCACTGTAGCCGAGCTCTGCTCACAAGTCCTGGACCTTGGTCCTTTTGGCTTTCAGGGACAGGTGCTGCAGGAGAAGAGAAAACATCAAAATAGGGGTCTGTCAGACACATAAACCAGACTTCCACATAATTCACATGGTGTTGCTGTTCCTTGCCATTGAGTCAGCTCCACCTCACAGAGGCCCCGTGTATAACAGAACAAAGCACTGCCCAGTCCTCACCATCTTCACGATCCTAGGTGTGTCTGAGTCCACTGTGGCGACAACCGTGTGTTTTGAGTGCCTTCCAACTGTGTGTTTTGAGTGCTAGCACTGTCTTGGGCAATATTCTGTTGTGATCCATAAGGTTCTCACTGGCTAATTTTTAGAAGTACATTGCCACACCTTTCTCTTCCTAGTCTTTCTTAAGTCTGGAAGCTCCACTAAACCTGTCCACCGTGAGTAACCCTGCTGGTAGGTGAAATACCAGTGGCATAGCTTAGAGCATCATAGCAACACACAAGCCACCACAATACGACAACCTGACAGAAATGGGTGGTGGATAATTCACACAGAATCAGCCAAATACAAATCTTCCATCTGTTCCACACCTTCTCAATAAATGCTGTGCCCCTCGGAAAGTAACAAGAGGAAAAGAGCGCAAGTGACCGACAAAGGAAAAGGCCTTAAGTAAGCAGATAGCAGCCCCAAGGCTGAGCCCGGTCACAGAGGGCTGTGCAGGAAGTGTTCGATGAAAGGTCTGCTTTCTGAGACATGGGCAATAATGAGTCCCCTCTGCCCCAGCTACAGCACGGCACTGCAACCAGATGCCTGCACTCCAGGGACTGGGCTCTGGTTGGACAGCACCTCACATTTCCAAGAAGTTCCTGAGAATGGCCAAGGAAAGGCATCCTCTCCCTAGGAACAAGGAGATCAATCAATTTATCGAGCACCTCAACATGGCAGGTACCTGTGAAGGCTGGAGACAAAGACACGGTCCCTGTCCTATGGAGTGTACGGGTGCACTGGAAAGACAGGCAGGAAGAAGATGCCTCCCAGAGACACATTTTTCTTTTCAGAAATGTCTCTCTCTACCAGTAGAAATAACATATGACACATGGCATTATAATCATGGGCATCAGATCAGAGGGGCTGAGGGATAAAATGTTCTTTAGCTTCTAAGGTAAAGCCCAGAGTGCTAGAACCCTAAAATATGCATGTCAGGCAGAATGTGTGAATCACCAACTGTGATATCCCTGAGAGCCCATTAATAATCATAAACAAACAGCAAGAGCACCTTAGATGTGCTGGCCTAGCACACAGTGGGATCCTCACGTGAGGAATTCCCAAACCCCTGGCTGCTGGCAGAGCAGGCCTGCTGTTCCCCAGCAAGCTCAGTGCCTGAACCCCATTTCTAAGCACACTTACATGGCTTCAAGGCAGCAATCCCCTTTACTGACAGAGAGAACTTCAGGTGCTAAAAGAGTATGGGGTACTAAAGAAGAAACACTATACCACCACACGTAACCTCCAGATACCTAAGTGAACAAGACACAGGGCTAATGAGCTTCAAGAATTCAGACTCTCTATCCACTTATGCCTGAGAAAGGATCAGGAGAGGTCTTTGCAAAGGTCCCAGGTAAAAGGATTCCCCTTAGATTCCAAAGATATCTCCAAAAGGCAGGGAAAACCATTAAGAACTGGAAGGCACCTGTTCTCTCCCTCCCAGCTGCAGGTCTTGCTGGATTTCTCTGAATTCTCTCCTCCCTGCACATCCCCTGAAGCAACCCCTAGGACAATGGTAGACATCCCCCCCCTTAGTGTGGGAATGGAAGGTGACAGCATCATGCCTGCGGGACCATTTTTGGTGTTCATTTCTGGGAAGAATGTTGTGTATAAACAAAGCTGACTCTGGACCATTTCAGGCCTCTTTACAGAGTGACACACTCAAAAACAATGGAGATGGAAAGTCACCACCGGCTCCAAGAACAGAGCCGGGGCTGATCTGTGGGCTGTGGACAGCCGCGAGGCCCTGCATGGTGTTCAGCAAAGGAACAACTACCATACATGGGCAGCCACGGAGATCAGGAGAGCTCTTGGAGAAATCAATCAGTTTGGGACAAGTTAACAGCAGAAGTGTCTTTGGACTATTTAGTTGAGGAGAGGCCAGGTTTCAGGGGGGAAGGAGGGCCTGAGGACCCTCACCTGCACAGTGAGGCTGTTTAACTAGGTGATTGCTAAAGGTCACAGCCCCTCTAAAAATACTCCAATCACAGCCATGATCAAAGTGGAGATGATGGGCTGAAAAACAGCATTTGGAGAGAAAAAAACGCAAATGCAGAAATTTAGGCTTGTCATTTCCTTCAAACTTCTGAAGCTCTCTGCTCTTTAACTTCATGGCTCTGACCTAAAGAAACTGTAATTTTGAGCTGGGAAGGGAAAATGACTCAGCTTCTAGGCTAATTCTGTTCTCTAAGAGTCTAAGTGGATCCAAGACAATTTCAGGCTGGTTTATCCTTCCCCAACCGCATCTTATTCCTTTCACGGGCACTTCATTGCTGCGCCATTCTTCTCTAGCTTTTAGTTTGCAGCACTTCTCCCGAGCTTCTGGAGTCTGCTGCTTTCCACTTGACAGATTTTGAAGAAATACATTTTCTGTCACTTCAGGTTTATTCTCATCTGCCCGACCCAGCAGAGACAGCATTCTCTACATTTGTATCAGTCCCTGCTATAAGGTCAGATTTCCAGCTGAAATGTCTCTGCTAGGATGTGTGAAGAACTACATAAGTTCATTTTTGTTTGATTGGACAAGGTTAAAATATTTTAAGAAGATTTAAAAGAAGCAATTTCCCTTGACACTGCCCTTTGGGTAAGGGGTGGGAAGAGGGGGAGTATTGGGGGGTTGAGGCGATCCTTCCATGCATAGGAACTCAAATTGAAATAAACAAGTGAGGCAGGGCTGCGGCACTGGAGAGTGTCATCCACAGCAGGCAGCCGTTCCTCAACCCTGCTGATTGCTCCAAGCAGGAACTCAGGTCCAGTGTCATCAGATTCAACATTTCTTTCAAGAGAAACCAGAAATCCATTATCTGATGTGCAATCTCCCAATTCTTAAACATGGCAATTACGTTTTGGTTTGAAAACACTGCACAGTCCAGATCCCACCCTGATGTTGTAACAGGTTTCAGACTTTCCCTTCTGCTGCTTTTTCAAGTTCTGCTGTAAAACTGGACAAAATATCTGAGGCAACCATTTGCAGGCACTGGATTATACACGACACAGGGCTGTGATCCCCGAGAAACAGGAAACACACAGGTGAGTTCCACATTCATCCCAGCTCTCTGCCTGACTTTCCAAACCCTGGCACAAGGAAGTGAAGCCTAAACAGAAAGCAATAGTGTGGCTAGACAGAGGAAACAGAAATCAAAGTTCAAGGCTGCTGAGGCAGCTGACATTTGCAGGATGGGACATCACAAAGGCAGGAGCTCCAGGTACCTGCAGAGAGCTACCCTTAAGTCTTTGGCTGACTACTAAACTGTACATTGCAGGCCAAGAGCTCATAAGGCTGGCAGAGAACTGTTACTTAAGAGCTGTGAGCTGAACGGCGATTCTGGAGGTTTGTACAATGCTGGAAGACACTGGACTTCTAATCAGCCAGGGTGGAAAGACCTCACTAAGCATCCTAGACAAGAGTAGGGCTACTCGAGATCTGTCCTATTAAAGACAAAAATCAAGCCTCCATGGAATCAAACTAATCTGCCAGTAAACGAACTGTTAATCAGAAAAAAACCTCAACATTCTTTAAGAAAAGCCAATAAATCCAGACTCTTAACAACATAGCATCTGTAATGTCCAGTATAACAAAAAATTACTAGACACAAGAAGCAGGAAAATGTGGCCCATATAAGGATAAAAAGCAGTCAAAAGACAAAATAGACCAGACATGACAAAGATGTTGAATTAGTAAACAAGCCCTTTAAAAGACCAATTATAAATATGCTTAAAGATTTAAAGGAAAAAGTAGATGTAATGAGTGAAACATGGAGACTCTAAATAGAGAAATGGAAATTTAAAGAACCAAATGGAAATGCAAGAATGAAAAAAATACAGTATCTGAAATAAAAAATTCTCTGGATAGGCTTAAAAGCAGATCAGACACAGCAAAAGAGTTAATTGATCAGTGACCCTGAATATAGGTCAAGAGAAACTATATAAACTGAAGCATGGAAAAAAAAAAAAGAAAAATGATCAGAGCCTCAGTGACATGTGAGATAATATCAAGAGGTCTAACATAAATGTTAACTGGAGTTCCAGAAGAAGAACGGAGAGAGATATTGGAACAGAAAAAAATACTCTAAGGAACAATGGCCCCAAATTTCCCAAATATGATAAAAAAAAAAAATCAGCCCACACATCCAATAAGCTCAAAGAAACCCAAGCAGAATAAACACAAAGAAAAGCACATCATAATCAAAGTGCTGAAAAACCAAACAGAAAAAAAAATATCTGAAAATCAGCCAGAGAAAAAAGACTCATTACATACAGTGGAACAACAATATAAATGACTGCTCATAAAACCACGCAAACCAGGTAACAATAGAATGAACTCCTTAAAGTGATGCAAAGCATACGTTTCAAACATGGAGATGAAATAAAAACATTTTCAGATAAATGAATGCTGAGGGAATCTTTCACCAGCAGAAATGCACTAAAAGATACATTAAAGAAAGTTCTTCAGGGTAAAGGGAAAAGATACCAAAGGGAAACCTGGATCTATACAAAAGGATGAAGAATGACAGAAATGATAAATATGTGGGTAATATCTTAATTCTTTTAAAAGACAGTGAATTGTTTAAAATAAAAATAGTAACAACGCATTCTGGGGTTTATAATGTATGTAGAAATTAAAATACAGGACAACAGCACAAAGAATGGGATGGGGATAATTTGAAAAAATACCACTGTAGATTTCTTACATTATAATCTAAGTGGTACAATACTAACTCAAAGTAAACTGTGATAAATTAAGGATACATATTATAATCCTTAAAGCCACCACAGAAGATAAAACCAAGAGGTATAAAAAGCAAATAAAAGAAAGAACATGGAGTATCAACCCAATTAATTCAAAAGTAAGCAGTAAAGGAGGAAAAAAAGGAACAAAGACTAAATCGGACAAATAGGAAGCAAACAGCAGGACAGGAGACTTTAATCATATCAGTAAATATATGAAATGCAATTGGACTAAACACTCTCATTAAAAACACAGTACAAGTCAAACAGAGTGAGTCTGTGGGTCATATTTAGCCAGGAAGTTTGTGAACTCTGATTTACCTGTTGTCATGCCAGCCTTTCAAATATAACCAACTCTCAATCAACAATCTTGTTAGAAGAATGCATAGTCTTTTATTAATTTTCATTTTTTACAATGAATGGAACTTTTTTTTTGCTAAAAATGAAGAAGACCACAAAACTATGAATCTGCTGTACAACGCTCACTGGCCTGCTCATATGTGGGCCTGTCAGGGAAGAGAGCACACACACAATAATGCAGGTGCTCGGCACCACCCACAGTGCGCTTACACCACCTGGGCTTTAAGCTTGCACACATGTTTATAGTCTTTGTGAGGCAACCCTCATTACAGAATATTTGTACCACTCCTTAAAAATGGGCCCAAAGTTGATATAATTTCTTTGCAAATGGTTCAGAAGAACAAAGGGAGAGAGGAAGAGCTGGAGAGACCATTTCCTTTTTGTCTTATGGAGTTAAAAGGACTTAGTTTTAAATGGACTTCACTATGAAGGAAATGATACAGAGCTTTTACCCAGAATGTTCTGGGGATCTGGTAACCAAATTAGAGAATAAATGTATATTTACAAAATACAAAGCAGATAACAGACGGTTTGAGGGAGAGGCTCTGTTCATTCCTACCGTTCCTTGTTGATAAAAGTGTGGAGCCAGCTCCAACAGCCAAGCAGATTCAATAGCAGTCACATCTCTCATATAATACTTGGAGGTTTGTATAACTTCATTGTAGACAACCCTGAAACAATAAAGAAACACCAGCTGACTTCCTGTATCTTATGATGATAATCAGGAACCACAACAATTAGAGATGATGAGTTGTTTTTGCTTTAACCTTTAATAGATGTCTATTCTATAAACCATTTATATTGCTCACTTAAGCCTCATGGTCCTGAATGGTGGGCTCATAGTGTGTCCATTTTACAGGGAAGACTCTTTAAGTCCTGCATGATTTCCAGGACATCTCAGTCATCAGCACAGGAACTTTCTGGACCCTCGGTCTGCATTTACAGAACTCTGAACACAGCTAATGACTTTAGCAAATGCAGAAATAAGAGGCAAAAAAAAAGGGGGGTGGGGAACGGGGGCTTACCTAATTCTGAAAAAAAAAAAAACCAAACCCGTTACTGTTGAGTCAATTCCAACTCATAGCGACCCTGTAGGACAGAGTAGACCTGCCCCATAGGGTTTCCAAGGAGTGCCTGGTGGATTCGAATTGCCGACCTTTCGGTTAGCAGCTGAGCTCTTAACCACCACACCACCAGGGTTTCCCTTATTCTGAAAGGGACTGAGAATTGACTATAAAGAGACACAAGACTTTCTTGAATGATGAAAATGTTCTGTATCTTAGTTGGAGTGAGAGTTACACGAGTGTACACATTTGTTAAAATGCATCTTTGTATATAAATTACACATTTAAAAAAAAAAAGAGGGCTTGCCTGAGGTTAAAGGTCACAGACAACCAAAGAGCCAAGAAGATAACACCAGATCTCAGGAGCACAGAAAAAGAGTAGGTGTGGGGATATTAGCTTCTGAGGTATCTGGAGAGTTGATTCAGGGCTGCCCTCACAACTACCAACACACCAGCCACGCAGCTGCCCAGGCCTCCAAAGCCAGTGAGTCTCAGCTGACGAAGTCTCGGCTCCCAGTTAAAGGGAAGGGCCCTCTGCAAAGAGGCAGTGAGCGAAGGAGCGCTTTCTCTGCCTCCTGGACAGGCTCTATTTCCACTATCCTTTCTCTGCCCTTCACACTCCTTGGGAATGAAGCAGGAAAAAGCAAAGCCTTTTTCTTTTAGGCAACTTCTAAATTTAATCACCTGAAAGTCAGCAAGCCCTTAAAAAAGGATCCAGAATTGAGGTTTGGCTTCCCTCTTCAGCTTATCCTGCACACAGATGGCCACTGGGTAACATTTCCAAAACCCAGAACTGACCAAGTCATTCCACAGCTCAGAAGCTTCCACTGGATTTGCACTAATTACAGGATAAAGTCTAATTCCTGGTCTAGGGGAGTAGATCTCAAACTTTACCACCCATCAGGATCACCTGGAGGCACTTAAAACACAGCCTCCTGGGACCACTCCCAGCATCTGATTCAGCAGGGCTGGGCAAGGCCTGAGTATCTGCATTTCTAACAACTTCCCAGGTGATGCTGATGCTGGTCTGGGCAACACACTTTGAAAACCACTTGTCTAGGGTACAAAGTACAACGAACCTTTTTGCCTTCTAATTTATCTATCTCCCCTCCCTCTCGCCACAAATGCCCTACCTCTTTCCCAGGACTTCTCCATCTGTCTATCTGTGGTGAAGAACAAGTTGCTGTTTTTTCAATTTCCAATCCCCTGTATCTCAATATTTTTGTAAAACACAATATAAATGAATTACTAGAAAAATGAAATGAAAAAACAAAAAGACACACAAAACACAAGCCCAAATTTATTATTACTAAATCGGGCAGACACAAACTTAACCTGTCAAATTGCCACAAAAATTTCTAAATGCCTCCAATCAACTTCTGTACTTACCTTTTCACAAGCAGTTACAGACCGAGCCTTTGAATTGCACTGGTCCAGCCATACCAGTGATTCCCCATTTCCCAAAGACCTGAGGTTCTTGGAGTAGCTTTGCCGCTACTTCCTCAGTCTGGGATGCCCTTCACATCCTTTTCTGCCTGGAAAACTCTTGTTTCCAGGTCCAGGTCAAATGTTTTCTCCTCCATGAAGTCAATCCAGACTCTGCCTAGCACATGACGTGCCAACCCCAACACTTCACACATTCCTCTGTCAAAGCCCTTCCCCTAAGGTTCTGAAAGCTGTGCGTCTCCACTTCAGGGCAGTGAGTTACCAAATTAATCTCCTCAAAGCTGTGGTAGCACAGAATCTAGCATCTGGTCAGTGGGTGAGAACAAATGTTTGCTGAGTGGGTGAGTGAGGAGATGGCTAACACTGTTTGCTTGAGAAGGTCGCTGATAAAGCAGAAACTCTATAGAAGATGCAATGTAACAAAGTCAACCAGAGTGTAGGGAGTACCTGTCCTCCAGGCCTTGTGCCAGGCTTGGGGGCCCAGAGACAGACAAGCACTAGGCCTTGCCTTCCAAGCAGTTACAAGGCCGAGAAGTGGCAGGGACTTACCAGCGAGGCGGCTTCTCTGCATAGAGGACTGATGCAGGGTGGATGTGCAATTCGTGGTCATCACGGGTAGTCCTGCAAAAAGAAAGAATTGTGTCCAAAATACACGTTAAACACCTAAAGCAAGACTTTACTACAGATAAGCTTTGTTTTGTTTTAACAATATTTTATTGTGTTTTTGGTGAAAGTTTACACAGCAAGGTCGGTCCCCCTTTAACAATTTCCACACAAATTGATCACTGACATTAGTCACATTTTTCACTTTGTGTCAACATTCTCACTGTGTTCCAGTTGTTCACGTCCAGATTCCCTGCCCCTTTATCTTCTCACCTTTGCTTTGGAATAAATGTTGACCTTTTGGACGCATACAGACCTTTTTTTAGTAGAGCACCAATCTAGTAGGTAATATCCTTTAGTTTGTATGTCATTCTGCTTTTCTGCTAAAAGGTGATCTCGAGGGGTAGTTTTGGTTCAAGGTTTGAAGCTCATCTCAGAACAATAGTCTGAGGGAGTCCTCTGGTCTCAGTGGTCCAGTTAATCTGGCCATTTTTATGAATCTGAATTTTGTTCTACATTTTTCTCCTCCTCTAACCAGAATCATCTATTGTGGCCCCAGTCAGATCAGTCAGTAGTAGTAGCCGGGCACCATGTAGTTCTTCTAGTCTAAAGGTAGTTGAAGTCATGGCTTGTGCAGACTTGTTTCATCCTGTGATTTTGGTTACCTTCTTACTCTTTTCCTCCTGACAAGTAAAGACCAACAGCTGTATCTTAGATGGCCACTCACAAGCTTCTAAGACCCCAGACACTACTCACTGCACTAGGATGCAGAACATGAACTTTGAGAACTGTATTACGCCAACTGACTAAGTTGTCCTGAGACTAAGGTCTTAAGTCTTCAAACCTAGAAAACCAATCTTGCAAGGTGTTTGGTTATGTCTGAGAAGTATCTGTAATTGTGTCTTCCATGAATATGTGCCTGCACACACATATCTGTACTTACATGTACATACAGATACTTCTATCTGTGCACGCTTACCCATAAGCCTATACACATACATATGTGACCATACACTCATTTTTTGGCTATTGTTGGTGGTGTTGCTAAATTAAATATGTCAATTTCTTTAGTACAAGCATCCTTTTCTCTTGAGCACTTCTTAGTGACATCATTTACTTTGGTCAAGCTGCACTCACTACACTCATATTCAGGGCCACTTTTCCCATCACCAAAAATAACAAATATTTACGATGTAGAGCCTGCTTTTCCCTCCTTCCCCTCTCTCCAACCACCACTGAACACTGGTCTCTTTATATACGTCTATTCTTGTCTTCTTGTAAAAAAGGGATCATATAATATTTGTCCTTAAGTGCCTGACTTATTGCATTTAGCATTATGGCCTCCAGGTCCATCCGTATTATGTTTCACAGTGAGGTGTGACTCATTACTTTTGTGTGGTCTCTCCATGGTCTTGTAACTCTCACCTAGGTGACTGGGCAGGACTGTCTGATGGGGTAACTGTGACCCACTGGGGAGATCGGTCAGTTTTGCCTTAAAAGACAGCCTTGGGCTGTTGATCTTGATTCTCCTCTCCCCTTGTAAAGTTAGAGGAGATCAGACACCACTCCCCACACCATTTTTACACACGAATTCATCATTGTTCTTTATGGTTGCATAGTATTCCACTGTATGTGTGTACCACATTTTGCTTATCCATTCATCCACTGATTGTTGTTTCCATTTTTTTTTGCTATTGAAAATAAAGCTGCAGTGAATGCTGTTGTTGTTCTTAGGTGCCGTGGAGCCAGTTCCAACTCATAGCAACCCTATGCCATCCTCACAATTGTTGTTATACTTGTTATGCTTGAGCCTACTGTTGCAGCCACTGTGTCAATCCATCTTGTTGAGAGTCTTCCTCTTTTTCGCTGACCCTCTACTTTACCAAGCATGATGTCCTTCTCCAAGGACTGGTCCTTCCTGATAACATGTCCAAAGTACGTGAGCCAGAGTCTCACCATCCTTGCTTCTAAGGAGCATTCTGGCTATACTTCTTCCAAGACAGATTTGTTCACTCTTCTGGTAGTCCATGGTATATTCAACATTCTTCGCCAACACCATATTTCTAAGACATCAATTCTTCTTCACTCTTCCTTATTCACTGTCCAGTTTTTGCATGCATACAAGGCAACTGAAAATACTATGGCTTGGGTCAGGCGTTCCTTAGTCCCCAAAGAGACATCTTTGCTTTTTAAAACTTTAAAGAGGTCTTTTGCAGCAGAATGGCCCAATACGTCATTTGATTTCTTGACTGCTACTTGCATAGGCACTGACTGTGGATCCAAGTAAAATGAAATCCTTGACAACTTCAGTCTTTTTTCTGTTAATCATGATGCTGCTTATTGGTCCACTTGTGAGAATTTTTGTTTTCTTTATGTTGAGGTGCAATCCATACTGAAGGCTGTAGTCTTTGATCTTTATCAGTAAGTGCTTCAAGTTCTCCTCACTTTCAGCAAGCAAGGTTATATCATCTGCATATCGCAAGTTGTTAATAAGTCTTCCTCCAATCCTGATGCCACACTCTTCATACAGCATTCTTCTTCAAATACTGGTGCATAGCTTCCAGCATCACAGCAACACGCAAGCCACTGCAGTACGGCAAAATGACAAATGCATGGGGCAGTGAACTTATGAGTGCACATATCTGTTCATGTCACTATTTTTAGGTCTCTAGGGCATATCCCTAGGAGTAGCATTACTGGATCATAGGGTAGTTCTGTTTCTAGTTTTTTTGAGGAAGTGCCATATTGTTTTTCACAGTGGTTGTACCATTTTACATTCCAACCAGCAATGGATGTGGCAGTCTGCTCCATAAAGATTTACAGCCTTGGAAACCCTATGGAGCAGTTCTACTCTGTCTTAGTTGCTGGGGGATGAATGGGAGCTACTGCTCACTTCGTTACGTTGCCCCACCCCAGGCAGTGTTTCATTCTGTTGTACTTAGGGTCTCCTATGAGTCAGAAATGACTCCACGGCACCTAACAACATCATCTATAATGTTTATCTTCTGTAGATTCTCTTTCAAAATAATTTCCTGGAGGACAGAAATAATATATGTTATTACGTCTAGAAAACTTTTTTACTAAGCAAAGTTAAATAATAAGGATAAAAACTATATAAGGATAGGTAATAATAAGAAAAGAAAGCTCAGTATTTGCCTATCAATTTCTCTTAGATAATATTTTAAATTCCAGCTCAGATGTGATTTCATTTAATTGAAAAAATATTTACTGAGCAAACATCTATGGGTAAGATCAGATCACAAAAGAACAGTAATACACTGGGCGTCTCTGTCTGAACTACAATAATGGAGCGTTTCTGTGGGTGCCCAGGGTCCTGTGCATCAGAGGCAGCGCTTCCAGCAACATACCGAGTTCAGTGCTACACTCTAATGCCAAGCCCCCATGGTCCTGGCTGCCCTACCAGGTGGTGGTCAGCTGATTGACAATGACCTTTGTCTCAAAGGGACTTTGTCTCAAAGGCAGCCTATTAAACCAGTTACTGTTCAGTCAATTCCCACCCAGGCGATCCCATGTGTGTCAGAGTAGAAGTGCACTCCATAGAGTTTTCAATGGCTGACTTTTCAGTAGACCACCAAGTCTTTCTTCCAAGGTGCCTCTGGGTGGACTTGAACATCCAAGCCAAGCGCATTAACTGTTTGTACCACCCAGGGACTCCTACGCAGCCCATATTTTTGTTGAGGACACTGATGAAAGAACTTTTAAAATATTGGTAGAAAATGCTAAATAATACTTGCGAAAGGGAAGGGGAATCAAAATGACAAGTTAACAATACTCACTGGAGAAGATCTCAGGCCTCTCCAGAGAGGGTCTCACCTCCAAACAGGAAGAGTTGCCTCAAACACGGACAACTCAATGTTGGGAGGGGGAGCTCATACTATGAGCAACAGAATCATGGCACTGACAGGCTAGAACACTTGGCCTGGAGTAATGAATAGAATATACTAGAGATAAATGTAAAGTGCTATACTTTGGTTCAAATGGTCAACTACTGGGATACTAGATGGAGGAGACCTGGCTGCCAAAAAAACCCAATGCAATTCTGGACTCACTGAAGCCCAGTGTCCAGGACAAGGGCTATTGTGGCTGACCCTAAGCTAACAGGACTGTAATATTTTTTCAGGGGAAAAAATTAATGGCAAATCAGTATATGGAAGAAAGCCAAAGAGGATCTGAGGAGAAAGCCTTTTTGATTGCTCCCTTATTAGAAGAACAGACAATTATGATGGCCACATTTTAGACAGGCTACAGTGAACTTATGGGACTAAAATGAGCTAAGGGATAGAAGAGACAAGACTAAAAGTAACAATTCAAAGAACGGGAATGATGTACTTTGGAGGAAAAATGGCTAAGCTATGCTTCAGCTTTCACTCTGTTCAAATATACTAACTGCTATTAGGAGGGGATCAATTACCAGTGGTTTTCTTTGCCTAGAAAATGGAACTGGAAGAAACAGACCATAGCTTACAGCGGGGAGCAGGTTCACATCACATAATCAAACAGTACAATATTTGCCAACCTCCTAAGACATGAAACGAGGCTACAATTTATTGGGGTAGATGGTGGGGGTGGGGGAGCAGGAGGTCAGTCCTGCAGATCTCTAAAATCATCATGAACCACCCAATGGCGAGAGTAACTTCTCTGGGAAACAGTTCTTTAATGGTTCCTTCTAGTCATATTAGTCTATTATTAGAATTGAAACATTACCAGTGGGATGGATCGCTTCTATATGGCTTTTCTTGCCATGGTCTTATAACTCCCATCAAACGACTAGGTGGGATTATACAGATAAGGTGCTTGTGGCCTGCCAAGGGTATTGGATAGCTTGCTAATAATGTAAATAAGGTGTACGGTACCCTTATGGGGGTGGGACTGTATAAATAAGGTATATGAAACTTCAGTGAGGGGATTGGTCAGTTTTGCCACACAGCTAGGCTTAAAATGAGCCATCCCAGAGGCGGAAGGGGGGACCTCACTACTACCAAGAAAGAAGAGCTTGGAGTGGAGCATGTCCTTGGGACCCAGGATCCCTGCACTGAGAACCTCCTAGACCCAAGAGACAGAGAGAGAGAGCTGTAACCCCAAAGACGGTGAGAAACAGCAGCAGCAGAGGCAACAGAACCAGGAGACCAGCAGGAGACAGCACAGTAGCTTTCTTAGCCCATGGAGCAAGAAAGCTGAGTGTCTTCAGGCAGGAGGCTTGCTGGCAGAGTGGAGTGCCTCTGAGCACTTGGAAGAGCTAGGCACACCAACCCACAGAATGAGAGCTGAATGCCTTCCAGCAGGAGGCTTGCTGATGGAGTGGGGTGCCTCTGGGCACTTACCGGTAGAGCTGAAGAACTTTTTAACACTTGCCCGAGCAGGGCTGAAGTGGGGCTGAGGGGTGAAGGGGCTAAGGGGCTGAGGGGCCAAGGGGCCAAGGGCCAGAGAGAGGCTTGCCTGCGGGCACAGCTGAGAAAAGGCTGTCCTGACGGAAGAACTGTATCCTAAGTGTCCTGATCCTAAATTGTAACCTGTTACTTCCCTAATAAACCCCATAACTGCGAGTATGGTCTGTGAGTTCTGTGTGGCCATTGCAACAAACTACTGAACGCAGCAGAGGAGTAGAGAATGCCGTGGGAGGGACAGCTGGTGTCAGAATTGGTAAAAAGGTTAGACAAAGGAGGTATGTCTGATCTCCACCTCATAGGAATCAGCTTTGAGCTGAGGCTGATGGTAATTCTCTCTCCCCCTCATGAAATTAGAGGTCAGAAGCCCCCACCACGTCACCAGTTTTACAACTAGCCTCCAGACTTGTAATTGTCATCCTTCTAAAACAAGCAATACAAACTGTAGAAGGGCTGAATATTTGAAAAGTATTTCCAGAAAGTTAAAACGTTTTGATTAAAGCTTTGTAGCTCCTCAATTCATTTCTGAAAGGTGGCATGTTATAAATTAAAAGTAATTACTTAATTTCTCTCCTATCCCTTCACATCAGATTTCTTTGGGGTTTGGGTCACTTTTAAGATTTCTCCTTTAACAAATGACTTCACAAAATATCATGTTACCTATAAACTCCAGAAGAATGAAACCTCGCAGCATTTGCAAAGAATCCCGAGACAATGCACCTCAGAACCGGATCCGGATCACCTACACAAGTAACAGAGAGGTGGATGAGACCCTTGCCTGCCAGGTGCTCTGTGTGCTCAGGGCTGCACTGCAATGCGCCATTACACACTGCTTCACAACCTCTCCCAACTGTCTCCTGAACCGACCCCAGCCCTATGCTTCCCGATGCCAGGTACCTGCTCTGGCCCCATGTCAGGAGGTCAAAGGCTGCTTTGTGAGAAACAACGCCAAACTGTTCCTTTAGCATGGGACCCTCTAAGCCCACCCCTAGCCCACAGATGACTGGACCAAAGCTGGGCACCAGAACCTAACAGAGCTACTCAACAGACTGGCCAGTGACCTCAACTACTTTTTCAGAGAGTATCTTGTGGGAATGATGTCCTTTCCATAAGACATAAACTGGGACACTATGCAACATTATTTCTATGATTATAAGGTGCATTGTGTAATTCTTCAAAATTTCCAAATATTCTATTTTAATTGGTGTCTCCTGCTACAGTAAATGTCTTCCATGAATTTAGATGACGTCCATAGTATACATTCCAAATTATTGTGCAAAAGGATGTCATTTTTATTGCTTATGACATACCATATTTCATCAAATCTAAGACTCACTCTTTTTTTACACTTTAACTCACTGAAGTAGGAATAACATTTTACAATTATAACTGGCACCATTTTTTCTTTCTTGTTGCTGTTGTTGGGTGCCGAGTCAATTCCAACTCATAGCGACCTCATGTGACAGAGTAGAACTGTCCCATAGGACTTCCTAGGCTGTAACCTTTATAGGAGCAGACTGTCAGGTCGTTTCTCCTGAAGAGTCGACGGTGGGTTCAAACCTCCAGCCTTTGGTTAGCAGTCAAGCACTTAACCACTGTACTACCACTAGGGCTCCTTTTTTCTTAGTGGTATATAAAATGATGTGTCTTTTATAATGACATATTAGATCCAATGAAATATAGTATATCGGCAAATAAGCTCCCAAAAGGTGGTACAATTTACAAATCCACCAAAAACGTATAAGATTGCCAGTTTCACCGCACTCTTACTGGCAATGTTTTGGCAAAGCAGGTACTTTCTTTCACTTTACATTTATTTCATTACTACCTGTAGTTCTTGTGTGAATTTTCTGTTCTAGTCCTTTGCCCACTTATCAGCTTGGAAACTAGTGCTTTTTTCTAAACAGTTTAAAGAATTCATTCTATAATGAAGTTTTAAATCTCTTCTCTCGTCTGCTGAAAATATTTTTCACTATTTGCTATCTTTTTTTTAACGTCTAGAAGTTTTAAATTTATATGGAATGTATTTAATCTCCAAGATTTTCTCTATTGTTCCCAAGCACAGACTGGTAATTCTCAAATCTACATTTTTAACCACGATTTCTAATCCAAGGTTTAGTTCCTTCTCTCCAACTGTCCATAAGAAAGCTCCACGTAGAACATGCACTTTTAACAGGGGCAATATTGCTTCCAAAGGGATGAAAATTGGTTCCTGGGGGGTGGGGGGAGTGTCTTAGACATTACAATCACTTGTGGCCCTCCAAAACTCAACCCTATCCAAAAAAGTCTTATTCCTTAGTATTTAATTTCTCTTGTTAACCAAAAAAAACAAACCCCGAGTCAATTCCAACTCATAGTGACTCTACAGGGCAGAGTAGAAGTGCTCCACAGAGTTTCCAAGGAGTGCCTGGTGGATTCGAACTGCCGACCTGGTTAGCAGCTGCAGCACTTAACCACTACACCACCAGGGTTTCCTTTCTCTTGTTAGAGGGAATTTAAATTTAATGTAATTTTTCTCCTGGTTGGGGGAAGAGGGGCAGATAATGAAAAACAGGTTGAAAAACATATGACTGTCACCTGTTAGGTGACAGGAGCTCAAATGGCTTCTCCCCTCATAAGCTTCCTGTTTCCATCAATGACACCAACATTACCCAATCACCCAGATTTGAAAACTTGAGATTATTTCCAACTTTTCCCTCCTATAAGCTCATCCACTCATCGAATATTCTCTGAGCATTCGACATACTCTTCACTCCCAGCATTTGTCTTCAAAGTCCCCCTGCCTAGCAGGCCCTCTGCCACTGTTTCCTAATTCAACCAGTCCCCCAAGGCTCCACTTGGCTTCTACCTCCCCCTTGAGGCCTGCTGTGAGACCCCCACACCAGCCCCCTCTGGATTCCTTCTTCCCTGCACTCCTACTATATTTGCCATTGGTGTCTTCACAATGACTGAAACAGCTAAGAGAACTGACCATCTTGTATTGTAGTTTGTCTGTTGGTGTGAATCTCTCCCTTCACTGCCCTGTGAGTAAGAACTACGTCTTCGTTATTTTTGTAACCACTTGCTCTTAACATAAATGCAAAATAAGGCTCTGGAATAAAACTGCCTGGGTTCAAATTCTGACTCCACCATGCACTCACTGTGTGACCTTCAGCAAGTTGCTTTTTTGCCTCTTAGCCTCATCTTCCTCATCTATAAAACGAGGACAACAACAGCACACGTTTCACAGGGTCGTTGTGAGCATTAAGTGAAACACTATATGAAAGCCCTCAGAACAGTGCCTGGCCTATAAAAAGCACTTGAAGAAATGTTACCAAATACTAGTGATACTCGAGTGCAGCAGAGTACCTGGCACATAGTAGGCATGCAAAAGACAGCTGCTGAATGAATGAGCAGATGTGTTACTTCCTCAAAAGCATGGACTTCTGAGCCACACAGAGCTCTGGCTCTGCTGATTACCAGCTGTGTGGCCCGGTACTAGTATAGTCTCCCTAGGACTTTATGACTCGCCTTGTAAAATAAGGATAGTTTCACCTGCATCTCACAGAGTGGGAAATGAAGCAAGCGTGTACTTGTAGAATCCTGCCACAGTGTAACCTAGCGTGTCCTCAATTAACGGTAGTCACGTTACTTCTAGCGGTACAAGACTAGGTCTTACACAGCACTTCTCTGTCTTACCCTCAGTGACTGCCCAGCCTAAACACACACCACTTGCTTTAATAATACTAGCATTTTAAAATAAAATATAATTTATACATAAGAGCTGTAAGTATCATGCACTTAAAAGTACTTTTCTTACAAAGCTTACGTAGGAAAATTAATTATATACTGTGTAATGAAGTGAATATTAGGATTCTTTAAGTGTTATCAGTGGCTGTCAAATATTTTTAGTAAGAGTAGCCCTCAGAAATGAAAATGGGCCTTCTTGGAAAAAATACGCTTTGATATGTTAGTACTCACTTTACACCAGCTTTCCATCAACACAAGCAATTCAAAAAGTGAAACCAAGGTTAGGTGCACAGCACGCGGCACGGCCCACATCATCCCGGCAGGACTGTAAGAAGGCAACTAACCAGGGCAAGGAAAGGGAAGTTACTGGTTATGGCAGTTTATTCTTACCTTCACTAGATTTCTTGGGCACTTGGAACTTGACAAGAAGCTTTTTCAATTGTTCTCGCACCGTTGCAGCTCTGACAAGGCCCTTGTAATTCAGGAAATGTTCCTGACACCACTGCGAGTTCTTATTGTGCTACAGAGCAACCCAAACAGGAGAATTAGAAAGACACAGAAATGTTCTCGACTAAGGCCACAGTGTGAGGGTAACCGTGGCCTCTTCTCCCATTTACTGGTTCAACAGGACAAGATCTTCAGATCATAACGGCCCCTTTTACCCTCTCTCTCAACACAGATGCTGACAACCCTCTGACTGGCTGTGCACCCCACCCTCTACACAAAAGGGTAAATGTGAACTTAATGATGAGCAGAGTTGCATTCCTATCTTAACTATGTACATGAGAGAACTATTAAAAGGAACCACTAACTTCCCTGTGGTTCTTTGTAAATCAACTTTTCTTCCTTGGCGGGCTTGAGTTTATCACTTTTTTAGATTATAGACTTGCAATATGCCACTTGCCAATTTAGAAATAATTTGTATATTACTATTATTTAGCTCTGAAGTATGATTTTGCATCAACAGTGCTTAATTGTTTTCTGCATTCTTAAGTATGACTGTCATGTCTTGGATTAAATTGTTGCTGTGGGAATGTGCCTCTGAAATTATGCTGTAAGCTAAGGGAGAAAGTGTTTTAAATAAGAAAATGTAGTTCAGAGACAATTTTCCAAGAAGGCAACTACAGAGTAAGGCAATGGAGACCTGACCCACATTACACTGTTAGAGGAAGCTTCCGACTATGGATGGTACACTGTACTCATACAAACAAATTTTAACTGATTTAACCCATAAATCTCAAGAGAGATAAGTGATTTTTCTGAAACTGTTCTTTATAAAACAATCTTCCGCAAATGCCTGATAAATAGAAAAATTTCGTATTTCTCCTCTCCTAAACAAGTATTTAAGAAATGAGCATAAGATAATGAAAACCTGAATACTGAATTTTTCCCTCATACATTTCCTTTATATCAGAAGTTTTTTCCTTCATTTTCAACAGCCTTATTATTAGATCCCTTTCTAGCAATTTTTAGTGAGACTTTTAAGCTGTATTATTTGTCCTTAGTTTTCTAGAATACTAAGAACAATAAAAATTAACACTACCTATGGTTAAACACGGGTAGGGATTGTGAATATACACGGATCTTCGCCTAAATGTCTTCTCATGGGCTGTCAGGTAGTTGGTAGGAGTGGTCGCTATGTGAAGTCTCAAACTCACCACAGACAGCACTGAAGATTCAACCCAAGACTACAAGTTACTTTCAGCGCTATTTACTTGACAGAACCTCCCATTCAAATCCTGCCTTCGATCCAACAACACTGGATGGATGTGGGACAGCGAGCGAGAGTGTACTGTTGAGTGCTAAGCAGTTAGCTGCTGTTAGTACAACACATCGCCAGGCCCTGATGAAAAGCAGTAAGTGATTCGTACGTTCTTCCGGGCAGGAGGCCCAACACACGGACTAGAGTAGAAGTACTGGCAATATCTAATGGGAAAATAAAAGGGTCTTTTGGCCATTCCTTTATGAACCGAACTTCTAGGATCCCAAGTCCCCTCAAGTGGGTGGGTGCGTGGAGGGGGCCTTGGAGCTGTAGCTGTGCTTACTTTGATGAATGCTTCATACACGTTGAGCATAGTGAGATGATCACCCTCCTCCACAGCAAATCTTCGGTGCACTCGAATCTGTAAAGAATAAAGTAATGTTTAGAAGTTGACTCCTGTGGGGCGCCTTGTACCAGGAGGTAGCATTGCACGATAAACAGCCATGGGTTATGGAGTCACAAAGAACTGGTTCGCATCGTTCTAGCTCTGCCACTTCCGAAAGATCTCAGACTGGGTACTTAACCTTTCTTGACCTCAGTTTTCCTATCTATAAAATTGGTAAATTACCCTTTCCTATCAAGAATGCTGTGAGATTAAGATAATTTATTATAAGTACCTGGCACAGGTATCAGATAAACGCCAGTGTTCTTGTCTCTCCCCAGCTCTGTCCAGTTGATATCATCTTTCAGAAGAACTCCGCCTAGCCCCCAACAGAATGTACACCCCAGGAGGTCCAGGGGCTGACTACCTGGCACATGGTAGACACCCAATATTCCTAGGCTGCCACTGGCTAACAATCTTTCAGACTCCCTTTCTTAATTTTCCTTTCTGTAAGATCCTGGGCAATGCCATCTGCTCCCATGGGTTCAAGGAGCAGCATATACAATATATATGCAAGTATACAAATATACTTATTAACTTCAGAATTTTCTACTTGTACCAAATACCACAGACTCAATCAGCCCTCCTTCCTCCCTTCCTTCATTCATTAACAGATATTTACTGAGCACCTACTATAGACCAGGTACTGTTCTAAGCATCTGGGATATACCAGTGAGCAAAACAGTGGTGGGAGACAGACAACAAACAAATACATAAGCAAAGTATATAGCATATTAAGTGGTATGATGTGCTAAGAGGAGAAAAATAAAGCAGGGAGTAGGGATACAAGGAGGAAGAGAAAGTTACAGCTTTAGACAAGAGTGGCCAGAACTTCAGTTTTCTCATCTTTCAAATGAGTTTGCCTGCCCTCAGGTAGGAGTCTTAAAAAGGTTAAAAAAAAAAGAACCCAGAGAAGATGGACCTAGCCACATGGGCATGGAGGCAGGAAAACTCTGAAATCCACAGTCATACAACTGTCAGGGAAGATGATGATTCATAAGAAAGCTTCTCTCCTCCTCACTACACATCCCATTCAGCCCCTCCGCGGGCAAGGCTGCCACTTCTCAGACCTTAAACTCATCGTTGACCTATCTCTATTAGTACACCTCACCTCTGGGGTACTCTTTAGTCATAACTTTTTCTTCACAGTATTTCCAGCGTTCACCCTTTGCTGTCGTCATTGAAGCCTAGGTTTTGTCACCTCCTTGGCTCAGAATGACCCACCTCCAACCCCCCGCCATGACGTAGTACAGCATCCAGAATCGGCCTGCTGTGCCCACGTAGAGCCTACTCCTTGCGTCACTAATGAGCCTACCAAGGTTTCTACCAGAGTACTCTGAAAGAAGGAAGACTGAAGAAGGATTGATGCCTTTCAATTATGGTGGGCAAGAATATTGAATATACCATGGACTGCCAGAAGAACAAACAAATCTGTCTCAGAAGAAGTACAGCCAGAATGCTCCTTAGAAGGGAGGACAACAAGACTTCGTCTTATGTGCTTTGGACATGTTATCAGGTGGGACCAGTCCCTGGAGAAGGACATCATGCTTGGTAAAGTAGAGGGTCACTGAAAAAGAGGAAGACCCTCAACGAAATGGACTGACACAGTGGCTGCAACAATGGGCTCAAACATAACAATGATTGTGAGAATGGTGTAAGACTGAGCAACGTTTTGTTCTGTTGTACACAGGGTTGCTATGAGTCAGAACTGACTCCACAGCACTAAACAACAACTCTGAATGACAATTTCCCTCATGGGAAACTGGAAGTCAGTAATGCAATGGTTAAGATTTGGGGCTTTGGGCTGTGAAAGCCAACTCTACCACTTCTGGCTGTGCAACCATGAGTCAGTTACTTAACCTTTCTGTGCCTCCATCTCCAAAAGTTATCCTAACAGTATCTACCTCCCAGGACTACAGTAAAGATAAAATGAAAGGATGCACACAAAACGCTTGGCACAATGTCAGGTACACAGTTGTTGTTAGTTGCTGTCGACTCAATTCCAACTCATGGCGACCCCAAGAGTGCAGAGTAGAACTGTGCTCCACAGGGTTTTCAAGGCTGTGACCTTTAGGAAGCAAATCACTAGGGCTGTCTTTTGAGGAACCTCTGGATGGGTTTGAACTGCCAACCTTTTGGCTAGTAGTCAAGTGCTTAACCATTTGTGCCACCCAGGGACTCCTAGGTACACAGTAACACTCACAATGGGAGCTGATATCATTTGTGCAGCTCCTAGGGACAGTTTTAATGGAAATCCCACAGTGAAAGAGACTGTACAGATAGCTTAGGGAAAAGGTGGGACTTACTGCCTGGGACTTCTGGTTTGGGGGGATCACAAAGATATTCTGGATCTGCATCATGGCCGCAATGCTTAGGATTTCCTGAGAACAGCCAAAATTTCCTATAAAACAAAAGGCATATTTGACTTCAAACATTCAATGTGTCAATGAGGAGTGAAAGACATTTCCCAATTTTTTCCTTGCATTGTACTTTAAACTAAGAGTATATACTTCCATATAGTTTTTTTTTTCTTTTAAGTTTATAATATATAAACACTCCACCCTGCCAAATAGACCACCCGATCTGTGGGCCACATGAGTGGAAGCCTTGAAGGATTCTGAAGAGCTGCTACTCCACTGTGGAGCTATAACACTGAGGGACTCTAGCTATAAGCCAAGGTAACATCTAGACTGGACCCAGCTCCACACCCGCTCCCTACTCTCTTATGTGGGATTTAGGATGCTGGCAGTAAGGGAAACGGGGCAGGGAACATGTGGGCTGTGTCCCTTCTGCTGCTTCTCTGCTCCCACGTCCTTCTATCAGTGACCTCCCTCTCAACAGGGCTCATCTCGCCTGGAAGCCCTGTGAAGCAAACACAACTATACCAGGGAAGCACTCCGTGGGCTGCTGGCTGCCAGCAGCACCAGGGAACAGAGTCTGCAGCAATCAACAGCAGACATCCAGAGCAAATCACACTACCCAACCTGCTTCCCCACACCATCCTGCCTCAGAAATGACATACTCCTCCAGCACCACAGTTAGATTCCAGTTTCTCAATGTAAGGCTAAGGGTATCTGGTTGTCCCAAAGCACAGTTACAGCTAACTTTCACTGTGCTTAGTCTGAAATATATCTTTCATAGATTGCCAGTTGATGTAAAAGTTAGGCAGAAGAAAAAATTAGTATTAGCTTTCCCAGGAGGGTTTAAAAAAAAAACAGACTACACTCTCCAGATAATTATGACTTCTAAACATAAGAAGATCTCCAGGTTATATGTGTATCTCTTAACTCAAATCCTCACAAAAATCTGAAGGTGTCAGAGGCGGGCCCATAGGAAACAAACAAAATGTGTTTGCTGAATTAATGACTGACGCTGAATCACAAGCCAGCCACACTCCCCAAATCTGACAGCTTCACATGACAGCTCCTTCACTACTATTGTGCCCACTTCCCCAGGGTGCACAGAATTCAGAGAAAGTCCTCTGACAATCAAAATAAAACCAATCAGAGCTGTCAGTCTCCACCCACCTGATTCAAGCAGCATTTTTGCAAACATGGGATTCAAAGGAAACTCCGCTATCCTCATGCCAAGCGGTTCAGTTAGCCGACAGTCTTTGTCCAGACCTGTCGGAAGAACAAAACTAAGAATCAGAGGCGTGTGCCATTGTAGCGGAAGAAGATGTACAGTTGCTGAGAGAACAAAGGACGATGTATGCTAAAAACGGTATCCAAAAGATGATTCATGCGCTCCCAAGCTCAATTTGACACCAAGGTACTGTTAAATTACAAGAAGGATCTGCCTGAGCTCCTGAATACATAATTTTAAAAAAACTGATACTTCCAGTGACTTCTATTCAAGGACATTAACTAGAAGGAAATGGCCTTGCAGCCTCCTCTTGCTCCCACTCTCCCCTCAGCCACAGCTGCCTCACCTGTGTCCCACTACTCCACAGAGAATGCCCTTTTCCCACAGGCCCAGCAACTAGACGGTGTCAGATACAACAGTCTCCATGCAGCATCTGACTCTGCTGACCAAGGCCTCTCCCCCAGCCTCCCTGCCCCCTACTCCCTCGCTTTTCCACCACCTCTTGCTACTCCCTCTCAGTCCCCTAGATCTCCTTCCACATCCAGTCCCTTCCACGCCGCAGACACCCAAGGATGGTATCCTCTGCTCTCTGTTCTCACGCTACATGAACAATCACAAGTTTGGCAACTCTGAAACTAAACGCTAGCCCAGATCACTGTTCGGTGCCAACACCAGGCCTGTTTATCCAACTGCCTCCTGGGTAGTTTACTGAACTGGGCAGACTCCTTCAAATTTCAAATGTAAGTATTTCTAACTCCCCACCTTCCCTCTTTACCACTTGCCAATGTCCAGGTATTAGATTCCCAAGATTCCCAGGATGCCGTCTTTTGTTTTAGTGATTAAAACAAATGTTGCAGAGCTCAAGATAAGACAGACAAGGTCATTTCTCTTTTGTCTCCACAGAGCCAACTCTTTAAAGGTGGTAATTCAGCTTCAGACTAGATTAAGTTGGGCTTTTCCCAACTTTATCCGAGTGGAGAAATAGAAAATATTTTAAATTTTGATCCACTGGATGAGAAGAAAATCAGTTGAAATGAAAAACTCCTATGCAGCCAGTGTTCTCTCATCCTGGTTACAGATGGTCCCAGGAAACTCTGCTCTCAAGTTCCTATCACGCGCTTGAGAACAGAGGCCAGAAGTCCATTCCGATATACACCCACTCTGGATCGACCTTGTACAGATCCCGCTAAAGGCAAATCACTGAAGACCTTTCAAATCTGTAACTGGATATTCCTTCACAGAGAAACAGCACAAATATAATTGAGTTTTCAGTAGTATTTATAATTAGTCTGTGTGGTATTTTTAAAATAACAGGCTCCAGGGTGGAGTTTTGGGTCCAGGTATGAAATGAGGCAGCCAGAAAATTTCCTCCCTCCTCTGAACCAGGTGTTTATGGCACAACTTGATTCGCTGAAAGTAACTTTCCTGACCCCAGGGCCCTCACTCCCACGTGGAGCAACAGCAAGGAACCGGAATGGAAATTGGGAGACACAAGCCTGATCCAGGGCCACTAATGGCTGCCTGGGTGATCTCGGGCAACTCTCTTAGGTTATTTGGACTTCATGTTCCTCATTCTTAGGAAAAAAGGGTAGGAATGAGTGACCTCTAAGACTCCCTGCTAGGATTCCTAAGTATGAAGGTAAGTTAAACAAGAAAAAAGAAATAAAATAAGCTGTCACATGGGAGATGATGGGAGTTGAGAGTTAACACTGCATATGACCCATCACAGAAATGTCAGACTTAACAGTCAGTGCTCATTCTTAGCTCAAAAGAAACCTTCATGTGATCTGTCATACATAATGATAAAAACTTAATAAGTAAAGCAAAACTGGATAAGAAAAAAACGTGGAAAAGTATACCATCCTCACAGATCCTTTTTAGACAGTAACACTGAAGAGTTTTACAGCCAAAAATACATACACAATTAAAGTGCTACTTGGTAAATGTTTTCATACTGAAAAGCAATTGAAATTATCTTTAGCACTCAGAATGAACCTCTGGAAATGAGTGGTTCTCCTATATTTCTGTGGTAATAAAAATGACCCTTGTGATAAAGCAGTACAGTGAAATGCTAATGGAAGAATCTAGGCAGTGGGCTTATATGTGATGACTATACAAATTACTTCAACTTTTCTTATGTTTGAAATTTTTCATAATAAAATGCCATGGAGAAAAAAAAAAAATGAGTCACGTAAGAGTCAAACCAGTATTCTGGACAACATAAAAACACTTAAATCAACATTCTTGTTCCTGTGATCCAACAGGTATTAACATTTTATTTAAACATTCAAAAAGGTTACTTCCTTCTACCAAGACTGACTTCAACAACTTCTAGTAATCAAAGTTCTGAAAGTTAGGAAAAGCATAAGGAGGTAACAAACCTATATTTTTTGTTTGTTTGTTTGTTTTAACTCCAAGAGGGTGGTAGATGATAAACATGCAAATAAAAAAATAAGGTTCCAGCAGTGCCCAGGGACCACTCCCGGCAGAGGTGCCGCAGGCAGGGGAAGGTGGCTGGGGTTTAGCTCCAATTCTGCAGGAGGACATCACAACAACTAACACCCTGGCTGGCTTGCACAGCCCTGAAGCCACCTGGAGTCAAAATGACCTATTTAATCTGGCCATTAAAGTAGAGAGTCAGTCCTTACCTATGTGAAAAATTCCTATATGAAAATCAAAATACCAGAAGATATGCATGGAATAAAATTTGGTTCCTTTGGTATTAAAGTAACATTAACAACATTCATGTATCTTTCCAGTGTACAGTGACTTTGCATGCATTATCTAATTCTTACACAATGAGAGTAGGTATTATTATTTCCATTTTACATAAAAGTGAGTCTGGACTTTAGATTCAGGTCTCCTAACTCCCAGCCCAGCTGCCAAATGAAAGAAGTCCCCAGATAAAGTATTATTGAAAATCAAGACCCCAGGCCTGAGAGTCCAAGAACTGGGTTCATCCACCGGGTCCTGGATGTACAACTGGCAGACTATTAGATTAATGTGTGTGTGTGTGTGTGTGTGTGACCTCAATTTCCTCATCATAAAAATGAAGAAACTGACACAAATTCTCTGCAGTGAAACTGAACATTTCTAGTTTGAACAAAGAACAATGTAAGGTTCTGGGAAAATCTGAAAAGATAAACCATGGCCAGAAAAATTTCAGTACTGTTCTGCTTGTGGAAATAAATTTAGTTGTCTCTAGACCCTTAGTTGACCTTGAGGCTCTCATGAATTTAATTTAGAAACCATACTGGTATAATGAAATAACGCATAAGAACACAGCAAACATTTTAAAGGAAAACGATCATTTTTATTAGGCATCAAAAGTACCACTGAACAACACAGTTGACAAGACAAGTCAGTGGGGAAAGAACAGTCTTCTCAATAAATGGTGCTGGATCAAATGGATATCTACATGCAAAATAATGAAGATGGAACCTTACCTCACACCATACAAAAACATTAACCCAAAATGGATCATAGATCTAAATGGAAGAGCTTTAAGTGTTAAACTCTTTGAAAAAAAAACCTAAGAATAAATCTTCATGACCTTGTGTTAATGATTTCTTACATACAACACCAAAAGCACAAGTGACAAAAGAAAAAAGTGATAAATCAGACTACATAAAAACTTAAAATTTTTGTGCTGCAAATGATACCATCAAGAAAATGAAAAGCTTTGAATTGGTGTATGTTTTGCTGTATACATTCTCAACAGCAACAATAAAATTTTAAAAAATAGTTATTCCCATTAAACTTCTTCAACTAAAAAAAAACAGAAGTGAAAAGCTAACCAACAGAATGAAAATATTTGCAAATCACATATCTGATAAGAAATTTGTACCCAAAATACATAAAGAATTCCTATAACTCAATAATAAAAAGAAAAATAACCAAAGTAAAAATGGGCAAAGGATTCGAATAGGTATTTCTCCAAAGATAAACAAATGGCCAATAGCATATGAAAAGTTGCTCAACATCATTAGTCATTAGAGAAATGCAAACCAAAACCACAATGAGATACCACTTCACACCCATTAGGATGGCTATTATCAAAAACAAGTATAACAAGTGCTGGCAAGGATGTGGAGAAACTGGAACCCTTATACACTGCTGGTGGGAATGTCCACCAAAAACCTGTACACAAATACTCATAGCAGCATTATTCATAACAGCCAAAGAGTAGAACCAATCCATATGTCCATCAGCTTTCAAACAGATGAAAAAAATGGCATATATCTGTACACTGGAACATCATTTGGCAATAAAAAGGAATGCCATGGTACCACATGGATGAACTTTGAAAACATCACGCAAACTGAAAAAAGCCCGTCACAAAAGACCATATATTGTATGATTCCATTTATATGATATGTCCAAATTGGACAAACATATAGAGACAGAGAGTAGATTAGCGGGTGCCTGGGGCTGGGAAAAGGGGAACAAAGAGAATAGGGGGTGACTGCTAACGGGTACGGGGTTTCTTTTTTGGGTGATGAAAATATTCCAGAGTTAGATTGTGGTGACGGTTACACAACTCTGTGGATATTCTCAAAACACTGCACACTTTGGAAGGGTGAATTTTATGGTATACGAATTAGATATAACTCAATAAAGCTATTTAAAAAAAAAAAAAAGAGTAACACTCAAATTTCAAAAGACAAAACCTCCACTAAAACTCAATACAAATCAGATATATATTCACTTGGGGTAACATTCACAGAAGAGACACGTACTTCCTGCAGGGTGAATTCAAAGTACGATTTTCTCTGTCTTAAGGTAAAGACAATATTTTCAAACCACAGCGAATAGAAGTTCTTCCATAACAAGATGTTTCCTTGTTCAAACACCACTGGCTGGTAATCTACCCAGTTCTCCATAGAGAACTCCAGGAATGAAATGAAGGGGCGTTAGGGAAACACGGAGCTGCAGATTTCAGGATAGGGAGGGGGGCAGGTAAAAGGTCTGAGAGGTAACATCTGAAATACTGAAAGTGAATCACTGATCTTCTGGATAACTCTTAAAGAGTGTGGCCCTGGTAACAGCTATTAATAGCTTTTGATGTACTGGCCAAACAACCAAACCAAACCCAAGGCCGTCGAGGCAACTCTAACTCATAGCGACCCTATAGGACAGAGTAGAACTGCCCCATACAGTTTCCAAGGCTGTAATCTTTATGGAAGCAGACTGCCACATCTTTCTCCCTCGGAACCCAGCTGGTGGCTTCAAACCACCAACCTTTCAGTTAGCAGCCAAGTACTTAACCACTGTGCCACCAGGGCTCCTTTGAGGTACTGGCATGCTTTATAAATTCACTGTCATAATAGGACTTCGTGTGATAGTAATCTAATTATGATCTCAACTTCTTTTGATAAATAGTGTCATTAAGAGGATTATATATATGAGAAAAACCTATCCTGTTCCTAAAGATACTAAGAGCCTTCAAGTAAATAGAAACTAACTAATATCACACAGGAGACTATATGATAAGAGAGAAACAGACTTACCTCCCAGAGCATAGAGTAACTCCAAAGCTTGAACCATTGACTGTGCTGGAGGAGGCTGTAAAAAATAATAATAATTCTCCTACGTTAATTTCTTTGGACAACCAACATAAAAACATGGTCATTTCTTGCTCAAGTCCACTCTTCCCTCCAACACACCCCATTTTTCCCAGCCTTCATGCTTCTGTTCATGTTGTCAGTACCCTTTGATGTGTCCTTCCCCTCCTTCTCAGTATTCTTAATACTACTTGGCTTTTAAGGCTCAGCTGGATTAAACACTTCCCCTTGAAGCCCTCTCCCACCCTCCCCTCTATCAGAAGTGATGGTCCTACCTCCTCATTTTCCCTAAACTCTCCTCCGACATTTCTAATTTTTACTTCATCTCCTCAACCGTCTCCTGCCCTGGGAGCCCCACGACACTGCAGTACCACAGATGACTGTGCTCTCCATCACCCAGAGCCCAGCTCCAGACCTTGCCCATGGTGGGTGCTCTACATATGTTCAATGTGATTTTCTGGAAATAACAAAAAATGCTAGACAATCTGAAGTTAAGCCAAACTGATAGTGTGACCTTCAGGCTGAGTCTCTTGATGCTTATCAGCTCCTTTCCTTTCACAAATCTTTACTGAACACCTGAAGTGCAGGCTCATTATTATTTTCTCTCTAAATGATTTGGTTTCCAGTAAGCCAGGCAATTAAATCACAGTACTTTTTCAAACTGCATAGCTTTTTTCTAAATGCATTCGCATAACAAATTTACTTTAAGCACTCCACTGTTTTAGCCCAATTTTACAGAGAAATAAGGGCAATAACAATAAGTTAGATGCATTTGAACAAGACCATACAGGCAGATGGTGGCAAAGCCAGAGACTGAACTCAGGTCTCCATCATTCTTCCACTATACCCCAGCCACTGATCACCAAGGAAAGCTGTACTTTCAAAAGTTGTACCGATTGTATTCACACGAGCACACACTTACGAGGGGAGGGACTACACCTATATGAGAGGAGGGACTACACCTAATTGATTCACTACAAAGAGCAAATCATTGTTGAATAAATCATGAAACTGCTTCAACAGTCTTTCCTCAGTGGCTATGACATCTTCCTTTATCAAGAGCATAATACACAACACCTAAACAGAGGAGCTTAACTCCTCTAGGAATCTTTTATATTGAGAATGTATGTGGTAACAGGAAATAGCAAAGCACTGAATTTGGTTTTAAATAATTACAGAACAAAACTACTAAGGTCATCTTTGACTCCTCTCAATCCCTGGCCCTATTTCTAGTCAATCACCACATCCTATGAATTCTGTTCCTCAAAGTTTTTATCAATAAAAAATAATTTTACCCAAAAAAAAAACACAAAAAAAATCACACACAGCATTTTCACTTAAACATACATTCACTAGTATTTCTCTATGACCTCATCTGATTCGGGATCATATGCAAATATGATTTTAAGATAACTGGAATTACTGTGTATGTATAATTTTAGTATGTTTGTCTCACTGTATGTTTTTCTGTTTTCACTGCTTCTTGTCCCCACAGAAACTTTACAGTGATCTCTTGGGTCACTGCATAATATTCCATCAAGGTCCTACTCCATAAAACAAGTAATTTTCTTATTACTGGGCAATTAAGTTGTCTTTAGTTCTTTGCTATTGTAAGTAACACTGCTAAATATACAAATACATGTACCCTATGATTTCAGAAGCCCTGGTAGCACAGTGGCTAAGAGCTCAGCTGCTAACCAAAAGGTCAGCAGTCCAAATCCACCAGCTGCTCCTTGGAAACCCTATGGGACAGTTCTACTCTTTCCTATAGGGTTGCTGTGAGTTGGAATCAACTTGATGGCAACGGGGTTCTATGATGTCAACTGTAAAAAACAATGTTAGGGGAAAATAACCATAAGAAAATATACGAAGGTCAATTTTATGTATTTTTTCAGTTTTCAATTGTCCAAAAGTCTTGTTAGGGTTTTCATTATTTATCATTTTTAATATAAAATGATGCTATAAACATCATCATATATGTACGCTTTTTTCTTCTTTTGAATTATTTTTTCAGGGGAAATTTCCACAAGAAAGAATACCAAGCATTTGTATGGCCCATTAAATACTGTCAGGAAGTCCTCCAGAAAGACAGAAGCAGAGTATAAAACCACCAGCAATACGTGGGGAATTTAGTTTCCCAAATTGTGTCAGCTTTAGAGTTTATCATTTTTCTTTATGTCTGATCATTTAATCAGTGTAAAGTAGCACTTTACAGCTATTTCAATTTGCACTGATCTCTCTCCCAATGAAGCTGACACATTGTAACGGTAGCTGACTACTTGCACTGCTTCCTTTTCTTTACTGGATATTTGATATATTTAAATGATGTTTGAAAACGCTCTATATTTTTTAAGACGTGAATCTGTCATTTTTTCCATTATATATTTTCCTTTAATCTTAGATGCGGGGCTTTCATAAGTTTTTAATTTGCATACACTGTCCATCTTTTCTTTATAATTTCTTGTACTACACACCAGCAGTCAAAGAGGACATTTTCTTCATACTTACCATAAACACATAATTTTTTTTTTTTCTCCTTTTCCTTTTCATTTCTTGGAATGTGGGGTGGTATTTTTACATTCTATTCTTTCATTCATCTTATTTATCCTGACATATGATAATAGGGACTTTATTATCCAAAATCCAAACTTATCACACCACATATCAATACAGTTGGGGTAGATAAAAGAGTTAAACTACGTCTTCAGATGATAAAAATTCAATAAGAAAATATAAGTGAATATTTATTAACTGACCTAGATATAGGGAAGGACTTCATACCACAAGAATGACAGAAGAAACTACTGAGGCAAAGATAGGAAGATTTTACTACGGAAATGTTTAGAATGTCTATACATTTAAAAAAAAGTAAAATGCAAATAACCAGATAAAATATTGCAAGAAATATTACAGATAAAAGTTAATGTCTTTAATATTTAAAGAACTCTGGAAAATCACTAACACCAATTCTAATAAATAAATGACTTGACAATTCAGAAGAAATACAATGATTTCTTGAGTCCTTAACATAAATTGTTTGAAACATAAATACATGTTTAAATCATAAATTACAGGTAATTCTCTTTCTCTCTTGCCAATCAAATTAGCAAACATGGCACAATGGCGGCACAATGAGTTGGGCGTTCATGCGCTGCTGGAGTCTATGTAGGTAAAGTAATCTGGCAATGTACAAAACAACTATGGCCCTTTGAGCCAGTAATTCCACTCCTAGAAGCCTGTCTTAGGAAATAACCAGAAACACAGACAGATACAGGATCTTTCCCACAGCTCTACCAAACCCCTCTTGACTCCCCCAAGTGTGATACACTTGCATCTAGGCCTACACGTATCCGCCATCATAGAACCCTCTACCCCTCCTGACCTGGTGAAATCCTACTTGGGTCTCAGGTTTTACTTTAGACATGACTAACTGAGCTGGGGGCCCTGCCTCTGTGCTCTCCCAGCACCCTGCAATCATCTCTCAGGGCAATGGGCACCCTGTACTGCAACTACCCATGTACTGGTCTCTACGCCCCAGCAGACAAGAACAGGAATTATGTCTGAACCAGAATTGCATCGGCCTTGCCTGGCTGTACTCCCCCATTCCCTGCACAAGGCCTGGCACAAAGAAGGCACACAACACATAAGTTGAATGAAAAAAAAAAAAGAAAAGAAAGGTGCCTCATTCTGTAAACAATGTCCTGGCATCCCCTGGGAACTCTCCAGCCCCCCTGCAGCCCCAGACAGAAGGCAGGACTTACCGACATGAAGTGGAACCTGAGGACATTGTCAATTCCCAGCGCCTTCAGCTGCAGGATGACAGGCGCCAAATTGCTGCGCTGCATCTCAGGAACGGTGGATTGAGGCAACTTATCAAAGGCTTCCTCTGAGGAAAGGAAATGAGAACTACTTGGGATCAAATGTCACAATCAAATGCAGTCATTAAGTCAAAGGGACAGTTCTCCTTCTCCAACTTGAACAACCAAAAAAAAAACAAACCAAACCCGTTGAGTCAATTCCAACTCATAGTGACCCTACAGGACAGAGTAGAACTGCCCCATAGGGTTTCCAAGGAGCACCTGGTGGATTCCAACTGCCCACCTTTCGGTTAGCGGCCAAACTCTTAACCACTTCGCCACCAGGGTTTCCACTTGAACAACAGGCTCTAGGATTCAGTCACAAAACATGACTATGATGTCATCATATAAAGTTGTTTATACATTGATGAAAGACTATTCCATTTAAAAAATGATTTAGATAAATATATTCGAACAATACACCTACATAAAAGTTTGTCCTTTCATGTTAGAATGCTTTTTGAAAGTGCTTTTAAGTTAATCAACAAAACATTAAATCAAAGCAACAAGTTATTGCATTTTACACAAATAACACGTTTGTATATATATATTTTTTTTTTTTGCCAACTGTACCCTCCCCCAACAAGGTATCTTCATAAGCACGCTATGCTAATTTTTTTATATGTTGCTGTACCCAGAATATAACAAATGACCAAATCTCATAAAGGGCAGAAATTGTCCACATCACTGAGCCCAGTACACAAGGCCACACCCAGAATCCAATGCTGCCCCAAACAGATTAACGAATGCTTACATGCCCCATCAGGAACAAAGGGTGACCTCAAACAGGAAAAGTGGCACAAGGCACAAAGATCCCAAGATGGGAGGGACAGGAAATAAGCTAGGGAGGGGAAGAGACTTTGGGGGGCCTTTTTATAAAAGCTAAATGAAAAGGGTGGGAAAATAAAGAGGGAGGGAGAGACTAAATCATTTCTGTATGCATTCAGAAAGCTTATACATTATATAGTCTGTTCTACCCACAAAATTCTTCCACATCAATATTTTAATTGATGCATGCACTCTTTAAACAACACATCAGAAGCCCAATTGCTATTTAGATCATAAAGCTTTAGTTAGCCAGAGAAAAAAAGAAAACCAAAACAAAGCAGAAGATATCATGAAGAAATAGCACTATCACTGAAAAACTTCAAAAAGGTTTTCACTGAGAAAACAGATAACCAATATTCTGTGCACCGATTGACATAAATTGCCAAATATATGGGTCTAACTGAAAGGTTCTGGAGGACAGAAAACAGCAGGAAGTTCCAAATAGGATGTTGTTGTTGTTGTTAGGTGCCGTCAAGTCAGTTCTGACTCATAGCAACCCTATGTACAACAGAACAAAACACTGCCTGATCCTGAGCCAACCTCACAATCATTTTTATGTTTGAGCCCATTGTTGCAGCCACTATGTCAATCCATCTCATTGACGGTCTTCTTCTTTTTCAATGACCCTCTACTTTACCAAGCATGATGTCCTTCTCCAGGGACTGGTCCCTCCTGATAACATGTCCAAAGTACGTGAGACGAAGTCTCACCATCCTCTAAGAATACTTCTAAGAAGCATTCTGGCTATACTTCAAGACAGATTTGTCTGAATTTCAAGGGCATTTTGCATACAGAGTTTTAGTAGGATAACCACGCTTTCCAAGCATGCTGCTGACCAAGGAAAAAGCAAAGTTATCAGATAAGAGTACAGCGCTGCTGAGAAGACGCTCCAAGGAAGTAGGGGCTTCCTAGGCATTCAGCGATACTCAAACTCCGCTGAGGGTTCGAGGGTAGGAGGCATTGAGCCAGGAGCCACAGGCCATGCCTTTGAGAAGCTTCAATTATATGAAGGGGCATAGGAGCAAGACCAGAAACAGGGTTCTCCAAGGATGAGCAGGCTAGGTCCCAATGAGGTCCTCCCAAAGAGAAATGGAAGCTCAGCAAAAGAAGAAACCACAGCTGTTGGAAGAAAGCATCTGAGGTAGCTTCATGAGGAAGTAGCCATTTGAAACAGGATTTGAAGGATAAGGAGGATCTGTTGGGCAAAGAGGAAAGAGCCAAAGCAACATTATCAAAGGTATGCATGGTGGATATGGAAAAGCAGAAGGGGTGTCCAAGAACAGAGCGGAGTCCAGATGGGCTGCAATGTACAGTAAATGCAGGCAGGTAGCGGCAAAAGATAAGCTGAGGGAAAGTCCTGGAAGTTTCCGGGAAATTGTGCAATGCCTGAACAGGAAGCAGCCAGCTCAGAGCTGCACTGTCCGAAGGTTCATCGAAGCAGACTGGCTGAAAAAGCCAAGTAGCTGGTGGCAAGCCCACCCTTTCACTGTCAGATGGCCCCTCCCCAACTCTATCTCCACTGAAATTGCTCCTGTTAAGGGAGCCACGCCCACTGCCATCGAACTGATTCCAACTCATAGCGACCCTATGGGACAAAGTAAAACTGCCTCATAGGGTTTCCAAGGCTGTAATTTTACGGAAGCAGACTGTCACATCTTTCTCCTGCAGAGTGGCTGGTGAGTTCAAACTTAACCACTGCGCCACCAGGGTGCCCTTAAGGGAGCCAATGACCTTTTAACCAAATCCACCTGCCTATCTTTAGTCTGCACTCTACTACTTGACTTCTTTGGAGCATGAGATGATGCTGGCCATCTCCTCTTTAAAAACATCTTAGGACTTTCTCCTCCCCTGCATTTCAGGATGCCTTTTAGTCCTGGTTCTCCTCTTTCCACTCCAATCATTCCTTCTTAGCATCTTCAATGGCTGCCCTTACCTCCCTGGCCTCAAGTTCTGCTTTTTTCTCACCTCCATGAATACACCGTACCTCCTTCATCCTTCCCAAGTATCTGTACATGCCATTCCTTCTGCCTGGGGTGCTAAAATCTAATCCTCACTGCAACTTCCTCAGCTGGATAACTACTGGGCCCCCCATAAGATCAGGCTCAAAGATCAACTCAGTCATGAACCCTCCCCAACTTCCCAGCAGGATAACACTCTCCCTGCTCTCTGCTTCCAAAGTTCACTCTTTATGGCAACCCTATCACACCACAGGTCTGCCTCCACCACCAGACTGTCAGCCATGTGGCAAGGAACCAGAACTTCCCTAGCTCTAGATCTCCCAGCCCCAGCTCCATGGCTATCAGACAGCAGGGGCTCCATAAACATTTGCAAAAAGAAAGGATTAAAGAAAAAGATATCAATGACTAAACAAGGAAAATAGTAACCAGAAAGGAAAGAAAGAGATGAATAACAAAAACAAAACCTCTAATCTGCTAAGTGATTGCAGGTGGGTATCAGACAGAGGGCAGAATTAAAAATGACCTGTGGAACAAAGGAAGAAAGAGAGATAGAAACAAGAGAAGGAAATGGAATGTGTGGCTAATTGCCCCCATGAACAACCCGCCTCCTTTGCCATGAGACCAGAAGAACCAGATGGTGCCCAGATACCATGATCGAACATTTAGATCAAAGATTCTATAGAAGAATCCTGATCAAAAAGAAGAAAATGCAGAACAGAATTTCAAATTCTCAAGGAATCCAGAATTTCTGGAGCCATGGAGGATGGATGAATCCCCAAAACGATTGCCCTGAGATAATCTTTAAACCTTAAACTAAAAACATACCCTGATGTCTTCTTAAAGCCAAACAATAGTATAGCTTAACTAGTAAAAAAAGGTCTGTCTTGGGCATTATGCTATTTTAAGATCTATCTATAAGGGATCAAACTGACAGTAATTCAAAAGGTTAGATAGGAAAATTTGGGGTTAGTGAGATTATGTTAATGGAGGAGGAACAACTCAGAAAAGGAGGATGAGAATGGCTGTACACTGTACAATATCACTGAATTGTACATGCAGAAACTGTTGAATTGGTGTATGTTCTGCTACATACATTCTCAACAACAAAAAAGTGACTTGAAAAATAAGTCTAAGCAATTGGCAGAAATCTTGACACCGGACCCCACAAAAAAGAATTGCAAAGAGCAAAAGTGCAGCTCTGGGTATATGATCTGTTGATAATTCTGTCTTCAAGCTGGAAAGAAAGCTGGCTAAGGGCTGGGAAAGTCATTATCGTGATTTCATTCTGCTCCCTCAGAGCCTAGCATGGCTTACAGCACAGAGCAGGAGTTTACTAAATATTTGCTTTCTATGAAGGCGTCTCAGGATAGATACTGCCATTTTAGCTCTGCAAAGACATTCTAAACCTAAGGTGAAAATGGAACCCAACGTAGGCACATTAAGCTAAAGAAAAAGTAAGAAAGACAGAACCCAAGACACATGGTCCAAGCTACAAGGTCATACAACTACAGATAGGCTAGGCCCAGACATTAGGTTAGAACAGGCTCAGCAAATAGCTGGTGACTCATGAGCCAGCTTTGTCCAACGGGGAGCAGAACAAAGAAGTGCCATGTTTACATAGGTAACAATACACAAACACCAGAACAGAAAAAGATAACCGGGAGCTTCTAAAAATCAAACATTTATGCTCATCAAAAGACTTTATCAAAAGAGTCAAAAGACAACCTACAGACTGGGAAAAAAATTTTGGCCACAACAAATCTGATCAGCATCTAATCTCTAAAATCTACAAGATGCTGCAAAACCTCAACAACAAAAAGACAAATAACCCAATTGAAAAATGGGCAAAGGATATGAACAGGCACTTCACCAAAGAAGACATTCAGGCAGCTAACAGACATATGAGGAAATGCTCATGATCATTAGCAATTAGAGAAATGCAAATCAAAACTACAATGAGATACCATCTCACCCCAACAAGGCTAGGGTTAATCCAAAAAACACAGAATAATAAACGTTGGAGAGGTTGTGGAGGGACAGGAACATTTACACACTGTTGGTGGGAATGTAAAATGGTACAACCACTTTGGAAAGCGATTTGGTGCTTCCTTAAAAAGCTAGAAATAGAAGTACCATACGATCCAGCAATCCCACTCCTTGGAATATATCCTGGAGAATTAAGAGCCATCACACGAATAGATATATGCACACTCATGTTCATTGCAGCGCTGTTCATGACAGCAAAAAGATGGAAACAACCTAGGTGCCCATCAATGGATGAATGGATAAACAAATTATGGTATATTCACACAATGGAATACTATGCAATGACAAAGAACAATGAGGAAAGGGTGAAACATCTTATAACATGGATGAATCTGGAAGGTATTATGCTGAGTGAATTTAGTCAGTCGCAAAAGGACAAATATTGTATAAGACCACTATTATAAGAACTCAAGAAAAGGTTTAAATGCAGAAGAAAACATTCTTGGATGGTTACAAAGGTGGAGAGGGAGGGAGAGGGGTATTCACTAACTAGAAAGCAGACAAGAATTATCTTAGGTGAAGGGAAGGACAGCACACACTACAGGGGAAGTCAGCACAACTGGACTAAACCAAAGCTAAGAAGTTTCCTGAATACAACCAAACACTTCAAGGGACAGAGCAGCAGAGGCAGGGGTCTGGGGACCATGGTTTCCGGGGACATCTAGGTCAATTGGTATAGCAAAGATTTTTAAGAAACTGTTCTGCATCCCACTTTGGTGAGTGGCATCTGGGGTCTTAAAAGCTAGTGAGTGGCCATCTAAGATGCATCAATTGTTCCCAACCGATGTGGAGTAAAGGAGAATGAAGAACACCAAAGATACAAATAAAGTACTAGCCCAAGAGACAGAAAGGGCCACATAAACCAGAGACTTCATCAGCCTGAGACAAGAAGAACTGGATGGTGCCAGCTACCAGCAATGACCGCCCTGACAGGGAACCCAACAGAGAGTCCCTGATGGAGCAGGAAAAAAGTAAAAAGACCAGGCTTAATGGTTTGATTGAGACTGGAGGAACCCTGAAAGACATGGCCCCTGGACTCTCTGTTAGAACAAAACTAAAACCATTCCAGAGGCCAACTCTTCAGACAAAGATTAGAGTGGACTATGGGACATAAAACGATACTCATGAGGAGTGCACTTCTTAGCTCAAGTAGGTACATGAGACTAAATGGGCAGCTCCTATCCAGATGCGAGATGAGAAGGCAGAGAGGGTCAGGAGCTGGTTGAATTGACATGGGAAATCCGGGGTAGAAAGAAAGAGTGTGCTATCACAGTATAGGGAGAGCAACTAGGGTCACAAAACAATGTATGTATAAATTTTTGTATGAGAGACTAACTTGAATTGTAAACTTAAAGCATAACAATAAAAAAAAAAAAAAAAGTGCTATGTTTACAGTGAGGAAGGCAGTGGGGGCCAGATTGCAGAGGGCCTTGTAAGGAAGGGGGGGGTCTGGATTTTATATTAAGTTCTTCCCATTAAGGATCAATATTTATAATATTCTTCAATGCCCAGGCTAACTATGAGAAAGTCAAAAACCCTTCAGGAAAGCCACACTAACCTGTATAAAGTCGATAACATTTCCCTGAGCGGTTACGACCACCACGCCCTGCTCGCTGGTTGGCTGAGGCCTGGGACACCGGGACCACCACCAAGCATTCAATAGCTGTTCTGGGATTGTAGGCACGGAGTTTCATGAAGCCGCAGTCAATCACATATACAATCCCGCTGATGGTGATGGAGGTTTCTGCCACATTGGTGGCCACTATCACCTAAATTCCCCACCGAGAAAAGAGTAAGGATAAAAGTTACCTGACTCTTTTCACTTCTAATAAACCATTAAAAATCCCAAAGACTTAAAGACATTTCCAACATTATAGACATTGTGAGAGGCAGTTGGTTATACTGCAAAGGCAAGAGTTTTGGAGTCAGGGGTGCTGCACTTGAATTCTCCCTAACTGTGTGACCTCAGACATGTTACATGACCTCTTGAGTATCAGTTTCCTCTTCTATAAAATATTTACCCTGAGTTATTGCAGGGACTAAATAAGAAATATACATAAAGTGAGAAAAGCCTAATACTTGGTACGTAATAAATATTCAACAAATGTTAGTTGTTCCCTTTGCACAACTAAAGTAAATCACCACCTTGTACATGTATATTCATTGACTCGCTCAGACAGTAACTATTTTCTGAGGGTCTGTGCCCTGCCAGGCACTGTTCAAGGAGCTGGGGATGTACTGATGAACAAGACAGACAGGTCCCTGTGCTCCTGGAGTTCCCATTCTAGTGTGAGTCTCTGGGTGGAGAAATGGTGAACACAAACAAGGAGATAAATTCAGGGAGTGACAAATACTGTGAAGGAAGTCCAGCAAGATAATGTTATAAGACAGAGGCTGGAGGGTGCTACTTTAGATTCGGTGGCCAGGGCACACCTCTCTAAAAGATGACTTTGACCTGGGACCTGAGTAAGAAGAAGCCAATCATGTAGAGATTCAGGATGAAGAAACAGTTCAAATGAAGAGGAAACAGCCAGCACTCGGCCAGAACAGATTAAGAGGCAAAGTAGCACAAATGAGGTTGGGGAGGCAGGCAGGGACCGGATCATGCAGCGCCTTGTGGGCCACCATGAAGGGTTTGTATTTTATTCCAAGTACACGGACAGCTGCCACTGGAGGGTTTTAAGCAGCAGGGGACATGCACACACACGTATATACATGTCACTTAGGGCTTTTTTCAGGTACTTCTACATCTATATTTTATAAAAATCTTCCTAACATTTTTGTGAAGTAGAGAGTCAAGATTTTATATTTACAAAACCATCTTTCTAACGTTATTATTATTTGTGTTTTACACCTAAGAAAACTGAGGCTTTAGGTTAAATAATTCATTCAAGGGTGCAGCGTAATTCAGGCATGAAATCCAGGTCTCCTGCAATTCATGTCTGATGAATAGGTTTGAGTTGGTCCATCCTGATAACCAAGAGACGGAGCAAGTCCTGCCAGTTGTTGGAGACTGCTTGTGGATCTCTGATCACCCCTCACCTACTTTACACTCTGCCACCTGATGGTAAATAGCTACTGCAAGCTGACTGCAGGCCTGTTCTGTGTATTCCTCCCCCAATGGAAAGGGAGAGCAGAGTAAGGCCCACACGGATGATGAGCAGTAGGCAGACTAGCTGCCTGCTAGCTCCTTCACACTGAGGCTTCCACCGCACCCTTCTCCACCCCAATTTCAAGGTGAGGTATTTTAAAGCCACACCTTGAACTAACTAATTTAAAGTTGGCACTACAGGCAAACTGATGTTCAAAGCAAATGGTTTAGAAGTCATTTGTAGTCATTTATCTTTTGTTCCTGACTAATCACAATGCACCAAAACAGTCCCTCAAGCCAAGACAGCTTCATGTCACAGGGTAAATTAGGCAGGCAGAAAAAAACCAAATAAAGGTTACCATCAGGGTGGCCCTTCTATGGGGCAGGTTTATAAATCTATGTATAGTTTCAACAACAATAAAAAAAAATCTTTCCAGTACATAGCAAGGGGCACCAATATGATTATAGGTAGCTGCAAACACCCTGGGTCATCGAGATATTCTTACCTTCCTGACACTGCGTGGCACTCGTTCAAACACTTTCATTTGCTCAAAGGAAGGCAGTCCTGAATACATGGGGAGAACTCGGAGGTGTCTCTTCATCCCAGTGCGAGCCAGCTCTCGAGCGTGCTCGATTAGCATAGACACAACAGTTTCTACCTCTTCCTAAAAACATGGAACCAGGAACCAAAGAATCTGAGATCAGTTCAAAGCATGCCATTTTATCATACTGAAAGAAAACAAAAATTGGGGTCAAGATTCTAACTTTGGTCAGATTCATGGATTTCAGTTCTATCGCAGTCCACTCTGGGGAGGCATTTAATCAAATACTACTGAACAATGGTGCCAATGGCATGAATATTTGTAACTGTAATATGAGTTATTGAAATTTATACTAAACACAATGAGTCCCTGATAAATAAAAACAATAACTATTTTACGTAGTTTTTACATACAGTGGCAAACAAAGCATTTCATGGGTGTGGACAAGCTGTGGCACATAAAATCACAGTAAGCTCTCCCCAGAAAAGATTACTGAACTGTGGAAAACGTTTGACAGTGGAAAAGATTACAGCAGAGGGTAGTTCGGAACAGTGCTAGAACCCTGAGTGAGCACGTGGGCAGTGCTTGTTCAGATGTTTTTCCAGTAAGGTGGTCACTTCCCACCTCCAGGATGAGCCATAAGGGTGCCACTGGGAAAGGAGGCAGGTGGCAGCAAGATGTGCCGAATGCAAAATTCAATTTCAGCAAACAAAACTGTCTGTTGACTGAACTCCCTAATTTATTTTGGAATCTGCTAATAAATTTAAAATACAATGAACCCTCTGCAGACAGAACAGGCAGGAGCCAATGCCTCCCTGACGATCTAATCAGTAGATAAATGACATCAATCCAAAAAATGTTCAGGGAATTACACAACCACAGAACACAACAAAACATGAAATAAATGGGTAAACAAAGCACCAGGCGTCTGTATCAATTTTGGCACTGCCGTAGCGTGTCTGCTGATCACACAGCAAAGGTCCAATGGAATTACCTGGCCAGTAAGAAATGCTAATATGTCTCCATCGCCCTCTGTCTGGTGAATTTTCATCACAGTTTCCACAGTTGATTTGATATAATCTGGAACAGGACTGAAAAAAATGTATGGGATAAATAAATCACTATGATATGCTCGTAATGATATAGAACAATTACCCTAATAATCTGGCAGCAAAGCCTCATGAAAGTTAGTTTGGGCCTGCCCAGCAGGGAATTAGTATATGGATGAATGAAATATTCACTCTTTTTTTTTTTAAATGCAGCATTAAAAAATAATCCATAATTACAAGTAAACTATGATTTTTAGCTTTATTTGTAAATAAATAAAATATAATAAACACATGCAAACAGGCATGCTGTCCTTAGCATGCGAAGATCCCTGGCAAGTGAACATCAGGGCTGTGGCTCCAATGCTGAACCCCACAATCTCTTGAGCCTATTTTCCTTCCTGACCACTGGATGCATGGATGGAGCTGATGGGTGTTCTCTACAGCCAGAACAACTCAGAAGACAAGCCCACTACTCTCTGGATTTACCAACCACTGGACTAGGCTCCTAGTCTTTGTTTGCCCAGTCAGTAGGTAGATGTAAGAATTAGGATGGCCCCTTTCCTGTCCAAATGGGAGTCCCTGGGTACAGCAAACGGTTAAACACTGGGCTGCTAACCAAAAGGTTGGTAGTTCAAACCCACCCAGAGGCACCTTGGAAGAAAGGTCTGGAGATCTGCTTCCAAAAGGTCACAGTTATGAAAACCCTATGAAGCACACTTCTACTCTGACACACATGGTGTTGCCATGAGTTGGAACCAACCAATGGCAACTGGTTTGATTTTGGCTTTCCTTACTGTCCGAGGAGGCTCCTCCCAGAAAAGCTGACCGCTTTCTTGCTAAGGATGTAAAGAGCTAAGAACCAAATGATTCAATTCACCAATTTGACCCCAGTTCTGAGAACTATTAAGTTTTACTAGAATGTTCTCTCCACCAATTTATACAAACTTACACATCAGTTTCAAGAGTTTAAACTAAATCAGTGGTGACGCTGAGCAGGGTTCCAGAGTATCAAATTGATGAAGGGAGACACAAAGCATCACGAGCGTGGCAAGGCACCCTTGGGGCCGTGTGCAGATGCAGTTTCTCATCATTCCACATGACAGGTCTAGTTTCTAACCACCATCACTAAGGATTCAAGTATCATCAAACCTTTGCAGATAAAAGATATCCACTGGAAACGTTCGCCCTTCCACTGTAAGGATCACACACGTATCTCTGGTCGGGTCACTGGTTTCATTTTGATTAAAGAAATCTCGAAATTTCTAAAATTAAAAAAAAAAATCAATTCTTCATTCCTCTTAAAAAACAGTTCATAGTAATTCATGAAAAGAAAGAAAATATAAAACTGACAGAGCAAAGGTGGTAGTGGGGATTAGATATGTAATACAGACTATGGGTTGCAAAAGCATAAAAAACAAATTCATATTTTTTTATCGCAATTTTTGGGGAATCACATTGCAATGACAGACTCTTTGCTAAAGGTTTGATAAGAATAATAAAGACAAGATGTCAAAATTGCATTTACTATGCATCTAAGTTAACGTGTAGCTATGGTATTATTTATCTTATTCCTATCCCCTGTATTTCACTTAACTGAAAATTAAGTCAAAAGGTATAATTCAGGTTAAATCAGGTTGATATGTAGCTCCAATCAGGAAAGCATAGACCTGAACACACAAGGTATCAATTTATAAAGGAAACTTTTACTTCCGTGAACTCTTTAACAGTAAGTATGTACCACGGACTGGCAAAAGAACGAACAAATCTATCTTGGAAGAAGTACAGCCAGGATGCTCCTTAGAAGCGAGGATGGCCAGACTTCATCTCATGTGCTTTTGGACATGTTCTCAGGAGGGACCAGTCCCTGGAGAAGGACATCATGCTTGGTAAAGTAGAGGGTCAGCAAAAGAGGAAGACCCTCAGTGAGATGGACTGACACAGTGGCTGCAACAATGGGCTCAAGCATAACAGTGACTGTGAGGATGGCACAGGCCCAGGCAGTGTTTCGTTCTGTTGTACATAGGGTCGCTACGAGTCAGAACCAACTTGACGGCATCTAACAACAACAACATGTTCCTGGCACCACAGTTACACATCTATATTTACTATAACCTTCCCAGTAGATTTGAGGCCACTTCATGGCAGGGACGGTGTCTTCCTCATCTATATATGCCCTACAGGAGCTAGCACAATGTGTTATATGATTTTGTAGGTCATCAATTAGATACTTCTCTGACACTCCCACTGTAGCCTGTTGAGAGAAGTGGCTGTCAGCAGTTCCTCCCAAACAGGTGGCCACAGTCTATACAGTGGCACCTGGCCACCAGAGCTGCAGCCTGTAAGGAGGACTGGGACAAGCTCTGGCCAATGATGGGAAAGGGGGAGACTCAACCAAAGATCCCTCTTGGGGATTGTGAGCCCAAGATACATAGAGAGCAGGGTAAGGGTCTGCAGTAGCAGGATCAGGTGCTGAAACCAAGAAGAGCTAGGTGACTACGCTGTCAGAGGAGCCTTGACGGGAAGCTGCTGAGGGTACACAGACATCCTGTCTAGTGGAATATTCCATTATTTGATTCTGAATGACCTTCTCTTTCCCCGACTATTTCTCAGTTTCCCTGAGCCCTTGCTGGGCTTGACTTTCTGTTCTTCTGTGAGGCCTGGCGATACGATCCCAGGTCCTGTCTTCCTTATTTCCCCATGTATCTTTACAAAACATGCCCATCTCGGCTCCTTGAAACCCAGGAGCCCAGGAGGTGCACTGATGAACTGCATCAAATACAAAGTGAATGTACTTGGAAGAGTACTTCTAAAAGAGTAAACTGGATTTAACTACAAAATACTGGCATGCTATACATTAACCTCAAAGTTGTGGAAGAAGATTAAGCACAGACATAAAAGTGTTTTATGCCACCAAAGAACTATGTTGTCCTATGCAGAATTCCATAGGGCACCATTCTTTACTTAATTTCTTTTGGGTAAATTCACTTCAAGTCACTTCAACCCTCCTGCATTCCTATGATATGCACAGTACAGGCCCATTAGAAAGGATGAGCAAGCAAGTGAGAACAGACCCCCATGCCCCAAAGGAGAAAATAATCCAGGGGGAGACTGACGTGCAAAGAACCAATTATAAAATAAACCCTGAGCAGAATGACTAAATGGCCAAAAAAGAGCTGTAAATTACAATCTGAGAGAGTGAAAAGATCAATAATTGCTGGCTTTAGGAAAGGCTTCATAAAGGAGGCAGCATCCCTGGGCTGAGCCTTAAAGGATGACGAGGCTGAGAACTGGCTGGGGAGGGGAACAGACACCCCTTCCCAGGATAAGAGCAGAGTGTGGGCTGAGACGTGAAGAGGCCTCTGGCTGAGCAGAGCCCGAGGTCTACGGCAGGCCAGCCTCACCACTGCATTCTCTCTACAAAATGGACATACTGCTAACTCTCCTGCAAGGCTGTTGTGCAATTTAAATAGAGTGCGCGTGAAAGTACTTGGCACAGGTGTGGCCTAGAATGGTATTCAGTGAGTAGCCGAAGGGGCCTGAATGCCACCCTGTGCAAGCGCTTTATCTGTTGGGCAAGACAAGGGCGGTAAGGAAGGGCATGATTTTATCGTCCTGTGCTCTGGGTGCTGACTCTGGAGATGAGCAGGGGAGATAAGACCTTGGAAGCAAGCACGCTAAGGAAGTTATTCTAATGTAATGATTCAGGGGCAAACCGCACAGGGGCAGCATTAAAGCAAAGCATTTCAGAGGTAAAACTGACAGGACCTGGCAATTAGTGAGCGTGCTCACCATACATGCAGGGTGGGGAGAAGGAGGGAATGACCTCTTAGTCAATCAGGGCTAAAAAATTCCCACAGCAACAGAGGCCTCAAGCCTGAATGACTATAATGAGAGAGGGGCTGAGACAGAGAAGCAGAGAGCCCAGGTTTGTAGAAGGAGGTGAGTTTAGCAATGCTCAGTGACTGGGCAGCTGCTGGGCGGCAGAGGCTGGAGCCCAGGAGCACAGTCACACTGCCACCAGCACACAGTGTCAGCTGAGTCAGGGGCCATGAGGGAGGCGGCCTGAGAGGAGGGGCAGCAAGGCCCCAGAAGCTACAAGGCAGAGGAGGAGGAAGATTTTACGAAGGGTTTGGTGGACAGAGCTGAATGCTACCAAAAAGGCAAGTGGAACAGGGAGGAAGATGGTGCCTTAACGATTTCGTTGGAGTAGATGGCTAAACCTTAGCTGTTAAGGAATATGAAATGCTGGAAGAGTAAAGATATGGAGCTACTCTTTCAAGAAATAAAATCCAACATTTGCTGAGAGGCCTTAAAATCTTTATCCTTAAGATATTTACCATTCATCTTTATTTGGAAATACAAAATATATACACACAGAAGCTATAGGCTAGAAAGCAAGTAAGTATAGCACCAACAGTGCATGACTCTTAGGCAGAACGAAGAAACAGGAAGAGTTAAAGGAGTTCAACGCATCTGGAAGAGAAGAATTTTGAGTTTTATGAAGCAAACGCAATTTAAATGGTGTGGACATCTGCTGGGTGTCTCTCCAGTTCACAGTAATTCCCTTTCCTGGTAGCTACTCCCACCTGACCCACAGAAGTGGGCTCCCAGCAGCCATGTCTATACCAGGGCTTCAAACCAGCTCCTTCTGGTTCGAACCCCTGCTGAGAATTTGCATTCTAACAACTTCCCAGGAAGCTGTACATAAGAATCATCTGGGGATCTTGTTAAACTGTAGATGCTGAGTCAGTGTATCTGGGGTGCAAATGCAAATTCTCAGCAGTGAACTTGTTAGAAATGCAAATTCTCAGCATGAGTTCCAACAGAAAGGAACCAATTCGAAGCCCTGGTCTATACAATATTCCCAGCCGTTGGCCAACACCCCTTAGCCTATGCAGATTGGTTGGGGGTTGTGGGGGAGTACCTGACCCCAGCTGACCCCAAGATCCTTCCCCAGGAATCTGGAAAGAGCAATTAGTCTCTCTCCAAGTAGCTGGACCTGTGACAAAAAACTGTGGGAGCTGTCAGCAACGACATTTTCTACCATGTGGATGGAAGCAAATAAAAGACAAACAACAGCATATGACACGATGGTAATAAACACTTCGTAATTATACCTGGTCGTGTTATCTAGATGCTCGCTTAATTAGGCTTACATTAACAAGGCAACTAAACTAATTACGGCAACTATTTGATTAGCCCCCGTCCTATTCGGCTTCCCTCTGCCTGCCAGCTGCAATCGCTGGTGTCTTCATCTGCAGGCTGGGCCCGGCCCAGGCCCTGAGAGAAACCAGGGCAGGCAGATTATCAGCAGACCTATTCTTCTGGGCAGTGAGGCTTGGAATTAGTCTGACTCTCACAGCTCCAGAAGCTGGAGGTACCAAGAATGAGCTCTGGGTACAACTGTGGCTTCTAGGTCAAAATGCTACCTAAACCACACCCTGCCCAACCCCGACTCACACTCTTTCCACTTTCTTCCTCTTCTGCCATTTCTCTTCTTCACTCTCTTCCTCTCACTTGTGAACCCATATATCACACCCCACAGGGACCCCTGCCCACCCACACAAAGTGACCCACACACATAGATCCCTCCACCCCACACACAGATCACCCCTCATACACACACAGACCTCAACTCCCCCCTAACAGAGAAGGCACTAGATATGCAGGTGAGGAAGGGATAAAGCAATTAATGGTCCTAGCCCACGGAGGGCCCAGCTGAATGGTACTGAAGCCCCAGCATGCCTCGCATCACAGCATACCCAATCTATAATGAATTTTCTACATTTTATCTTCCCACGTGTTATGGATTGAATTGTGTCCCCCAAAATGTATGTTGAAGTCCTAACCTCTGCGCCAGTGAATGTGACCTTGATTGGGAAATAGAGAGTTTCTTTGCAGAGTTATCAGTCAAATTCATGAAGTTATACCGGAGTAGGGTGGGTCCTGTCATGGATTGAATTGTGTCCCCAGAAAATATGTGTATCAATTTGGCTAGGCCATGATTCTCAGTATTGTGTGATTGTCCACCATTTTGTCATCTGATGTGATTGTCTTATGTGCTATAAATCCTATCTATCACTATAATATTAATGAATTGGATTATCAACAATTATGTTGATGAGATCTACAAGATTAGATTATGTCTTAAGTCAATCTCTTTTGAGATATAAAAGAGAGAAGCAAGCAGAGAGACAGGGGGACCTCATACCACCAAGAAAGTAATGCATGCGGGCAGAGCCCTTCCTTTAGACTCAAGGTTCCTGTGCAGAGAAGCTCCTAGACTGGAGGAAGACTGATGACAAAGACCTTCCTCCAGAGCCCAACAGAGAGAGAAAGCTTTCCTCTGGAGCTGATGCCCTCAATCTGAACTTCTAGCCTACTAGACTGCAAAAGAATAAATTTCTCTTTGTTAAAGCCATCCACTGGTGGTATTTCTGTTATAACAGCACTAGATAACGAAGACAGTCCTAATCCTAATCTCTTCCAAGTGGCATCTTATTAAAAAGAACAGACACAGGGAAAGACAGACACGATGTGACGACAGAAGCAGATGCATCTATAAGCAGCAAAGGAATGCCAAGGATTGCTGGCAGCCACCAGAAACCAGGAGAGAGGCATGGAAAAGTTCCTCTCTCAAAGCCCTCATAAGGAATCAGCATGGCCAATACCCTGATTTGGACTTCTAGCCTCCAGTACTTCGAGACAATAAACTTCTATTCTTTAAAGCTACCCACTTGGTGGTCTTTTGTTATGGCGGGGAAGCCCTGGTGGCACAGCAGTGAAGTGCTACTACGGCTGCTAACAAAAAGGTCAGCAGTTCAAATCCACCAACTGCTCCTCGGAAACTCTATGGGGCAGTTCTACTCTGTCCTACACGGTCACTATGAGTCGGGATCGACTCAATGGCAACCGGGTTTTACGGGTTATGGCAGCCCTAGGAAACTGAGACATCACTTTAAAAAATTCCATCTATATCAACTACTGTAGACAGAACTGAAAGAAGTTATTTTTTGAAATCCCTATGCCAAGCCAAAAGACCATAAATAAAAGATAATTGTGAGCAATTATTAATTAACAATGATTTGAAGAAAAGACTTAGACATTATAGTTTCCAAACACAACAGAAACTGTAGGCTACATATCTATAGCCAACTGATTTTTCACAAGGGTGCCAAGTCCATTCAATGGGGAAAGAATAATCTCTTCAATAAATGGCGCTGGGACAACTGGATCTCCACATGCAAAAGAATGAAGTTGGACCCATACCTCACACCATAATATGAAAATTAACTCAGAATGGATCAATGACTTAAATAGAAGAACTAAATCCATAAACTCTTATAAGAACATATTGTGGTAAAACTTCAACATCTTGTTTTTGACAATGGATTCTTAGATATGACACCAAAAGCATGAACAACAAAAGAAAAATTTAGGGGTATCAAAGGACTTTATCAAAAAGTGAAGGGACAACCTACAGAATGGGAGAAAATATTTGGAAATCATGTATCTGATAAGGGTTTAATATCCAGAATACATAAAGAACACCTACAACTCAACAACAAAAAGACAATCTAATTAAAAAATGGGCAAAGGACTTGAACAAACATTTCTCCAAAGAAGATATACAAATGGCCAATAAGCACATGAAAAGATGCTCAACATCATTAGTCGTTAGGAAAATGTAAATCAAAACCACAATGAGATATCACCTCAGACCCACTAGGATGGCTATTATCAGAAAACAAGTGTTGTCAAGAATGCGGAAAATTGGAACCCTTGTGCATTGCTGGTGGGAATGTAAAACGGTACATCAAAAACATTTGGCGGTTCCTCAGAAGGTTAAACGTAAAATTACCACATGACCCAGCAATTCCACTCCTAGGTATATACCCAAGAGACTTGAAAGCAAGAACTCAAACAAATACCTCTACACCAATGTGCACTGCAGCATTTTACCCACAATAGCTAAAAGGCGGAAACAACTCAAGTGTCCATCAACAGATGAATGGATAAACAAAATGTGGTATATACATACAATTAAATATTATTTAACCATACAGAGCAACGAAGTACATGCTGAAACATGCTACAATATAGATGAACCTTGAAAATATTATGTTGAGTGAAGTAAGACATAAAAGGACAAATACTGCATAATCCCACCTATATGAAATATCTGGAACAGGCAAATACATAGAGACAAAAGTTTATTAGTGGTTACCAGGGGTTAGGAGCCCTGTTGGCACAGTAGTTAAGAGCTCAGGCTACTAACCAAAAGGTTGACAGTTCAAATCTACCAGTCACTCCTTGGAAACCCCATGAGGCGGTTTTACTCTGTCCTATAGGGTCGCTATGAGTCGAAATCGACTGGACAGCAACGGGTTTGGTTTTTTGTTTTTTTTTTTAACCAGGGGTTAGGGGGAGGAAGGAGGATGAACGAGAATTATTGCTGAAGGGATACTAACTTCCTGTTTGGGGTGATGTAAAACTTTTAGAAATGGATAGTGGTGATGGTAGCACAACACGGCAGAAGTAATTAATGTCACTGGATTGTACAATTAAAAATGGTTAAAATGGCAAACTTTTTGTTATACATATTTTTTACCATAATAAAATTAAAATCAAATTACAAGAAAAAAGTTTAAGAATAAGTTTAAAAAGAAAGAAGACGCTCTGTGTAATGGAGCCACGGAGGAGATAAGAGAAGGTGAGGTCAGGTATAGTCCCTGAAATAGTCCTCCGGCAGGTATCATGAAGGAGATGAGGATGAGCTAAAGAGGACAACAAAGGGACTCAGACCCAAAAGTCAGCATGGGCAGACCTAAGACAACAGAATCCTGTAGCCTGTGAAAAGGCCTGAGAAACCATCCCAGACACACACGCAAACACCTCTCTTATCCATGCTGAGCTTTTTCTCTCTGCAAGTTGTTCTGCATCCCTGAAGCCATGGGGAGGTCAGGAACTCGGTCCTTTTCATATCTCACCTGGATTACAGAACTGGCTTCCTGAATGGTATCTCCAACTCCACTCTTGTTTCTTCTACACAGCACCCTAAGTGATCTTTCTAGAACCCAAATATGATCAAGTCACTGCCCTCCCTCACATCTCTCATGGCTCCTGACCCAGTACAGGATGGAGCCCATCCTCCTTTGCTTGGCCTGTAGGCCTTCCCTGATCTGACCCTGCCAGCCTCTCCATTTTAATCCCCTATTGCTTCCCATTCAGTTAAAATTCATTCAATCCGAGTGCCTACTCTATACCAGACAGACACTGTTGTACAGGCACAGGATAAAATAATAAATAACACAGTCAAAATCCCTATCTTCATGGAGCTTACATTTTAGTGATGGGAGACATACAATAAACAAACACTTGGAAATGCATGTTAGGTAATGATAAACACTAAAAAGAAAATAATATTAAGAGTAAGAGGATAGAGAAAAATAGGGCACTGTTTTAAGACAGGGTGCTCACGAAAGGCCTCTCTGAGGAGATAATGTCTGAGCAAGACTGGAATGAAAAAAGGGTTGAGCCATGAGAACACCTGGGAGAAAAATGTTCTAGAAAGAGGGTCCCCACCCCAGAGCAGAAACATGCTTGTGTATTTTGACGAACAGCAAGGGGACCGAAGTGGCTGGAGTGTAGGGAGTGCTGGAAGAACTGCAAGGAGATGAATTCAGAGAGGTGGCTGGGGGATAAATCACCCCGGACACCTTGAAGACAAGGTAAGACCTTACACTTGATTCACAGCTCCTGAACGCATGGTTTCGTGCCCCTGTGCCTCTCGGCAAAGTTAAGATGCCTTTCCCCACCCTTGCCCAGCTGGCAAACTTCTGTACCTCCTCCTTCAAACCCAGCAGTCACCTCCTCTGTGAAAGATTCTGAACGCCCCTACCCTGATGTCCTTCAGCACCTCCTTGGACTGCCCCAGCACCTTGAACACTCTTGTACTGAATACACTCATCACACTGAGCTGGAACCATCTATCTATGTGTCTGTTTCCTCTGAGAAGTCAGGGAGTATAGGAATCATCCATATCCAGAACTGTGCTTAACATGTATAGAGCAAGTGGCCAAAAATATTTGTTGAGTTTAATTACTATTTTAACTAAAATGCTAGTTATCAAGGGAGAAAAATAATGTAAACTTAGCCCAGAAATTTATAACACTTATATGTACAGGGGAAAACTCAATTGCACAAAAAATCTAAATATATATGCTATAAACCAAACTCACTGCTGTCGAGTTGATTACAACATATAGCAAGACTATACTACAGACTACAACTGCCCCATATGGTTTCCAAGGCTGTAATCTTTACCGAAGCAGACTGCCCCATCTCTCTCCCACGGAGCAGCTACTGGCTTCGAACCACTGATCTTTCAGTTAGCAGCTAAGTGCTTTTAACCACTGCACCACCAGGGCTTCTATATATGCTATCGTCATAATAAATTCAAGAAATATAGCCTCATACTGAAAAAAGTAATAAAAAGAAGCTGCCTATGTGGGGAGAAATATAGTATGTAGAGAAACAAGACAAGTAGGTAATTATAAACTCAAATTATTTCCACCCACATAGAATCTAGGACATCAGCTGGCCCTATAAGGAAAGTAGGCTATTCTGGCAAGGACAAGTTCTTGCTGGAGGTAACTTCCCTACAATGTGTCCACCAATTCCAGTGTGAGATCTTACCTCTGCATCCAGAGTGGCTGAGGCCACAATCAAGCGGAGATCCCCTCGCTTTTTCTGAATCTACAAAAGAAGGCAGCAGGAAATAATGACCACGCTGAACTATTTATGGATCAAATAATTTGATGTCTGGAACTACTATTCAAAATAATCCAGTGCGTGTATTTTTCTGGTAGAGAGACGGGCCTACAGAAGAAACAAGACTGAGCATAAATTAATCATGGTTAAAGTCATAGGCAAAAGGAGGTTCATTGTATTTTTTCTAATTTTGCAAATGTTTGAAAATTTCCAAGATAAAAAGATTTTTAAAAAAATGTTTCAGAGGAAGTATAAAGGAACTTTAAGACCTGAATTTGAATTTACTTAGAATGAAACCATTTTTCCCTGACACCTTGATCTCTGTATAGTCAGAATCTATATATATATGGTTAAGTATGAAATCATACATCGAAAGCAAACAAATAAAAAATGGTAACACTAAGACAGAAATATGGAAAAAGTTATTAACAAGTATTCAAAGAAACATACATAATCAACAGGCTTATCAGACATGATCAAATAAACGAATAGTGAAAATATATAATAATAATGAGATCATTGTTTTCATCTATCCCATTGGCAAGGATTTATTTTTTTTAAGGCTAATAGTATTGGCAAAGGTTCAATGAAACAGGTCCTCTTATATACTGTTCCTGGGAAGGTAATCAATTGGTGGGATAATTCCTAGCAGGCATCAGAAAGTGTTTTATTCCCCTTTGTCCAGGGAATAAAATAATAATGAAAATAACAATAACAACAGCAGCCAACATATACTGAAATATGTGCCATTCTAGGGCCAAAACGTACAGTTGTGTAGTGTATGCACTGCAAAAAGATACCTGGCTGAGTCTGGTGGCATCTGGAATCTAGCCCACCCTCCACTAGCTATGGACATCGTTCCAGAGGAGGCATCTTTTTCTATTCTGCACAAAGCCACCTTATAGGCTAGTTGTAACCCTGAGCCAGGCACCATTTTGAGAGTTTGACATCATGTCATTTAAGCCTCACAACTTAGGATCTAGATCAGGTCTGCACAACAGAACTCTCTGCAACCATGTAGATGTTCTATATCTGCACTGCCCAGTACAGTAGCCTACTAGTCACCTGTGGCTATTGTGCCCTTGAAATGTAGACAATGTAACTGAAATATTAATTGCATTCTATTTTAATTAATTTAACTCTAAATAGCCACAGGTGGCTAGTGGCTACACTATAAGACCACAGGACAGGACAGATATAAAGAGTATTCTTATCCTCATTTTAGAGATGAGTAAATGGAGTTGCAGAGAGGCTAGGTAACCTGACCAAGGTTACACGGCCAACAGAGGGGCAGAGTCAAGGATCTGAATTCAGGAAGTCTGGCACAGAGCCCAGCATGCTCTTTATCACCTGCTCTATCACCTCTTTCTAGACTCCTGTGATTGGGAATTTGCCCAAAGAAAACAATCAGAAAATATGGGGAAGGGTAAGAGTGACGCAGAGCTGAAACAAGATTGGTCATGAGTTACAATTGTTGAAGCTGGATGATGGGCACGTAAAGGTTTATTATATTCGTCTCTCTACTTTGTAAGAAATTTAAAATCTTCTATAACAGAAAGTTAAAAAAGAAACAAAAGCAACACATTTAACTACGAGGGTATTCATTGCATCATTATTCAAAACACTTAAAATCTGAAAAGCAAATAAATGTCTAATAGTAGAAAAAGAGTTAAATACTTCATGGTAGAGACATGTGATTATATAGCCATTAAAAATAATGTCCTCAAAGAATATTTAATGACACAGGAAAATGATCTTGATGATCCTGGTGATCTTTAAGGGAAGAACGCAACACAAAAAATTAGAAAATACAATACAATCCCTATTACACTTAAACAGGTATGTGCCACACACACAGACACACACAGAAAAAAGAGAAAAAAACATACTGACATTTTAACAGTGGCGTCTCTGAGTGAGTGGAATATGGGTGATTTTAATATTTTCCTTTGTATTTTGAAGGATTTTCCAAATTGCTATAATTACTTTCGTAAACGGGCAAAACACACAAAACAGAACAATAAAAGTGTGACAGAAAAGTCATACCTTTTTTAACAAGCCAATGGCAATGTCGGTGTACAAGGTCCTCTCATGAGCTTCATCCAGCATGATGGCACTAAGAATCAAGAAGGAAGATGTCAGTGAGCATTCAAACAAACCACCCCATATTCTCCTACCCAGACCACCAAAGAGACATGCAATCGCCTGTATCAAAAGTAAAACAAAGTAACTCCTGGGACAATGAGGTATTCATAAACTAATAAAAACAGTGGCCTTAACACATCTTTGTGAAGAAAATGGTCTATTTATTGCCATCTCCAAAGAGTTTTTATCACCATCACTGGATTCCAATAGGATTTAACATCTGATTTTAAGTTACAATATGACACGTAACCCCACACAGCACATAAAAATCAGAACAAGGCCCAACCCCCTGAAGACTGTTAAGCTGTAGAAAACAGAACAAAGAGGCACATGATCACAGCTGCATCACGTGTATACCAGGCAATCATAGGTGACACCCCTTCCCAGAGAACTGAAAAGCCTGTGTGGGATACCTAGTGCTAAAGGGATACACAAAGACACACAAGGAGGGAGAAAGTGATCAGTAATTATTTGGACCCTGCATATTACATTCAACAAAACAGTGTGTAGTTCTAATCTGCGCTAAGATTCCGCAGTCACAACCAATCCTGGAATATGACGGGCAAGATAAAAAGAACAAGTTAAGGACGGTTTAAATAATGACAGGAGTCTTAATGTGCCCACTGATGTCTGTAAATGGCCTTGTTACCTAAATTCTAAGAGAAACATCAAAGGTTGCAGCAGCCAAGGTAAGGAGAAAAGCTCTGGGGCAGTAGAATGCAGATGCAAATCCAAGCTATAACACAACTATTTGTGTACTTTCAGAACATTAGGAAAATCATCATAGGAAAAGCACACTTACCTATATTTTGTTAACAAAGGGTCAACCATCATTTCCCTGACCAGCATTCCATCGGTCAGAAACTGAAAAATAAAAACACGGAGTTTCAGAAATAATTCATTTACACTGTATCATAATGATTAAAAAAAAAAGGTTCAAGTGCAACTAAATGTGTACAACCTCTTCACAAGCATGTTTAAAGACAACTCCCCACAAGGACTGTGAGGAAATGCACCAATGTTTTAGCACTAGAAGTGTCCACAAACAAAACTTCAAACATGGGATCCTCCTGGAGCCTGCAAATCTCTTAGCAGAACTTCACCTGCATTTACCATCTGAACATTGGCCAGGCCCTATTTCCTCTGAGCTTTTCTTTACCACCGGTACTACAGACGAACAGGCGGTGAAAACAACCTGTGTCCGCCCAAGGGAACTCTGTGAGTCTGACATAGTTGTTCTTCAAAGTTCCCAGAGACTGCAGACTTGCAGCTCTTGAGATTATTAACCCCGACTTCAAATTATATTATTTTATTGAGGCGGGATGCGGGGATGGGTTTGAAGGAGCCTGCTGTGCAGTAGTTAGGTGCTCAGCTGCTAACCAAAAGGTCAGCTGTTCAAACCCACAAGCTGCTCCACGAGAGAAAAATGTGGCAGTCTGCTTCCGTAAAGTTTACGGCCTTGGAAATCCTATGCGGCAGTTCTACTCTGTCCTACAGGGTCGCTATAAGTCAGAATCAACTCAGCAGCAACAGGTTTGGTTTGGATGAGACTGTGGCTAAGAACATGGGCTGCGGTGTCAGACTGCTGGGCTTCAGATTCTGGCTCTACCCCTTACTAGCTGTGTGAACCTGCGGCAAGTTACTTACCCTTTCTGAGCCTGATTCCTCATTTGTAAAATGGAGGTAATAAGAGATCTACCTCACAAGGTTACTGTCAGAATTAAGTGAAATAGTATATGTTTAGCACAGAGCCTAGCACAGAAATAGTGTTCAATGAATGTCAGCTATTATTATTTAGGATTAATGAACATTTATAAAATGCTTTAGAAATATATGGTAACAACTGGACATTGTTACTCTCAATG
>NW_004443944.1:25203831-25212637 GCF_000243295.1 Trichechus manatus latirostris
GAAATATATGGTAACAACTGGACATTGTTACTCTCAATGAATGTCAGCTATTATTATTTAGGATTAATGAACATTTATAAAATGCTTTAGAAATACATGGTAACAACTGGATGTTGTTACTCTCAACCAAAAACAAATTCAGCACTTTAACAAAGCTAATGTTTCCCTCACGTGTTATACCTTAGTGTTTTTACTTTTTTGTTTTATTTTAAGAGCAGGATTCATTTCCATAGTTTTCTTGGTAACTGGTATCAGCTGCCACATACACACATGGAGAGAAAGTGAGAACCCTGCCACCAAAAAAGAGATCGCTGGTCAAGCACTGAGCTCCTTGAAATTACAATCAAATGAAATACAAAAGCTTTGCATGAACAACTCAGCAAGAATCATTTGGTAATCTAATTCACTGAAAATTATTTGAAAATAAGGTAATTTAAATACATTTGACAGTATAGGAGAATATTTCCTTCATCTAGCAAAATGAATGTCAAAGCCCTTGGTTCTGCAGACGAACCAAAATACAGAAGTTTAGAAAACAAGGTCCATATTTTTACAAATCATTACATTGTTCACTTAGTTCACCTGATTATTTTCAATCTTCCTCTGCTACAAACTGAAAGGTAACTGCGATTCTAATTAGCAATGTCATTTCTGGCATTTTCACTCAGTGTTTTATACTACTATCCAATTAGACTTCAATTCCAGCATGGTGGGACACAGGAGACATTCTGGTGAGTTGATTATTCATTGATTAGTATTGATATGAATCATTTTAATACTAGCAACTAGGTCAAAGGACACACATCTAAAATCTATTATCATATAAAAATAGAAAGTTCTAACTAGTAATACAAACAGCAGTTGTGAAACCTACACTTTAACAGTTTATACCATACCTTGTCCCTGTTTTTAAGTCTTTTACAGGTATGTTCCTGTATTTAGACAGCTATATGAATCAATGGAAAACGAATAAAACACACATGACAAAAGATGGCTTAGAGTCCTGGTTCTATCACTAATGAGCATATAACCTTGGGCAAGTCATTCAGCCTCCCAGGCCCTCAAACTCTTCCTCTGCAGAACAAGGGCTTAACCTGACTTTGAAGGTCCTTTATGGGCTAAGATTGAAGGATTCTTTCAAAGTGCTCTTTACCTCCAAGCTGACTGAATTCCCTGAGGGCCAGGATGATTTCAGATACCTTCTGCCCTGGTATCGGTGTCCTATACAGCAACGATGGTTGCTTTTTTTTAATTATTCTCAAAAAAACCTTCTTCCTTATTTACAACAGGAAAAGCAGCTTCAGCAGTTCACCTTAATTCTTGTAGCCAGCGGGTCAGTGCAGTCGTCAAAGCGGATGCAGTAGCCCACCTCGTGGCCCAGCACTGCACCTCTTTCCTCAGCTACTCTCCCTGCAACCTTTGGGAAGAAAGATCATGCTGAAAACAGAGACATAGAAATTACTGCGCAGAGCACATACTATGGCAAATCTAAAGGTCATTTATTTTTTAAATAGTATGTGAACACAGTGGAAAATGAGAAGAAAAGGAGCAGGTTATTAGACAGCAAGTGTGATAACCTTTACAATTTATTAACTTACATATTTATATATCTTACTTCATTCTATAATGGATTTCAGGCAACTTCCAAGAACATAAACAATAAAAATGGCATCATGTAAAGATGTTACAGACCAAGATAAAGAGAATTACATATGAAATCTGAGATGAAAGCCAATGAGAACATTAAAACATAGATAAGCCATATTTATGTCGAGCCACAAATTCAGTGCTAAGTTTCCTGGTGGCCAAAGCAGTTACAAGATTCACTCTGTTCCTAAAGAAAGAGCACATGAGCCAGGGACCACTTTTCATGTCTTAAGATAAAGCACCTTCCCCTGGCCAATGAAGGCAGAACAGGAGTAATCACATACAATACTGGACCAAGTTCATTTTCTCTTTGAAGGCAAAAGGATAATGTTTCAAGAGCCAGATAATCTAAAACAATTGCAACATAGTGTCCCAGCTACCAAAATCATTAAAAGGCAAAAAAAGGACCAGAACACAGGTTAAAAAAAAGGGAGGGATAGATAAACAAACTACAGTACATATACACAATGGAGTACTATGCAACAATAAAGAACAATGATGAATCTGTGAAGCATCTCACAACATGGATGAATCTGGAGGGTATTATGCTGAGCGAAATAAGCAAATCACAAAAGGACAAATATTGTATGAGACCACTACTACAAAAACTCATGAAAAGGTTTACACATAAAAAGAAACAATCTTTGATGGTTATGAGGGAGGGGTGTTGGGGGGGGACACTAAATAGACCATTAAAAACAACTGATAAGTGGTAACTTCAGTGAAGGGTAAGACAGTACACAATACTGGGGAAGCCAGCACAACTTGTTCAGGGTAAGGTTATGGAAGTCCATGGACAAACTCAAACTCCCTGAGAGACTGGATTACTGGGCTGAGGGCTGTGGGACCATGGTCTCAGGGAACATTGAGCTCAACTGGCATAACATAGTTTATAAAGAAAATGTTCTACATTCTACTTTGGTGAGTAGCATCTGCAGTCTTAAAGCCTATGAGCAGCCATCTAAGATACTCCACTGGTCTTATCCCTTCAGGAGCATTTTCATTTCAAGAAAATGAAGAAAACTAAAGACACAAGGGAAAAATCAGTCCAAAGGACTAACAGACCACAACTACCATGGCCTCCACCAGACTGAGTCCAGTACAACTAGATGGTGCCTGACTACCATCACTAACTGCTCTGACAGGGATCATAATAGAGGGTCCCAGACAGAGCTAGAGAAAAATATAGAACAAAATTCTAACTCAAAAAAAGACCAGACTTACTGACCTGACAGAGACTGGAGAAACCCCGAGAATATGGCCCCTGGACATTCTTTTAGCTCAGTAATGAAGTCACTCTGGAGGATTGCCTTTTAGTCAAAGATTAGACAGGCCCATAGAACAAAACAAGACTAAAGGTGCACACCAGCCCAGGGGCAAGGACTAGAAGGCAGGAGAGGACAGGAAAGCTGGTAATAGGGAACCCAAGGTCGAGAAGGGAGAGTACTGACATGTCATGGGGTTGTTAACCAATATCATAAAACAATGTATGTACCGTTTAATGAGAAGCTAGTTTGTTCTGTAAACCTTTACCTAAAGTACAATTTTTTAAAAAAAAAAAGGTGGGGAGTAGATGAATGAAAATATTAATAAAGGATCCAAGATAACATAATAAAAGTAAAAGCAGCAATCAAAATAATGTTATGAAGACCATAAACTATAGATAGAATTTCACCCACCAATAAATGACAAATAAAAAGTGAGCGTAGAAAGAGAAAAAAGAATCCAACAGCAAGATCTCCTACCTCCCATAGAAGGCTGTTCAAAGGTTATTAATTTATTAATAATATATATTTTAAATAATAAACAGAAAAGTAGAATAATGCTTACTATTCAGTTTAATTTAAAAAAAAAAAAAAAGTTTAAAGTTCATTATATAAGCTACCTAACTGAAAAGAACCAAAGGAAAGGAGTATTATAGAGCCTTCCTGGGGACCCAGCGCATCAACCCTCATGTGAGGCAGGTGTTTATTCTCTCTCTTTCACAGTTGAGACACCCTCCCCCCGTAGTCCCTGGGTCCTGAGTTTGGGACGTAGGCTGGCACAGGGGTTGTTCCGAGGCAGAGCTTACTGATACAGCCGTTCTGGCCCAGCAACTCCAGGCCCAAGAGCACAGAGGCCCCATGTACCCAGCTATCTGAGCCGAGCACACGCGCTATCTGTCCATCAGTGTTTGAGAAACTGAAGAGCGGATGAGGATCAGAAGTGGCTCTGCCTAATTACTTGAAATTACAGATCTAGAAGGCCAAAACAGAATCAATCATTGAACGACTGGTCTACAATTGGAATAACACCACGTAGTCTTTCAGAATGTCTTATGAAACCAGAAATGCATCCTACACTGCTCTACCTCTGGAGGTTGCATTTCCCAATAACCAGCATTTCACCAGGACACTTTTGTTATTGCCATTGTCTCGATTTCAATCCTACAGACTATCATACTATACAACTTGCAAAACAGCACAAATAGAGAATATGTGCACAGAGATACTAACAGCTTTTGGGGGGAAATAGGCTTATAAGAGTGAGTATAAATGAGTCAATCTTGTCCATAAGATATAGTCATTGTATGAGTCTGTAAGATAAAATTCAACTTGTTTGTTCTCTTTCGTTATTTGTATACATTTGCCATGAAAAGTATGTGTTTCACTTTCAAACTAATATTTTTTTAAATTCTTTATCATTTACAATCACACCACTTGACATTTGAAAAAGGCTGTATGCTACTAGATTTTTAGAGACTTCTATCTCTACTGTTTAAGTTTTACTCCCAATAACCTCATCAGTTGCATAGGAGAAATATTATCTTTTTGACGGAAGCAAAAATGTATAGGGCAAGGGAGGAAAAAAGGAAAACAAATTACTGAGCACCTACTATGCACCAGGTGCTGTGCGCCAAGCTTTCACACGCTGCCTCTCATCAAATATACACACAGCCCATGAGGTGGGCAGGATGCCTTCATTTTTACAAAGGAGGAAACTGAAATCAGACTGGCTTTGGGGCTTGTCCTGCATCACAGGTCAAGCCAGGGCCCAGTGTTGAAGTCAAACTCAGACCATATAAGTCCAGTGACCACACTTATTACTAACTGCCTCACATACAGATACAAGCAACAGCTTATACAATCTGTTCTTAGGGTTTGTTTTCAGATGTTAATCTGCACACAAAGTACTTTCTGAGATGAAAGCACAAGAAGTACTTTCTGAGATGAAAGTACAAGAAGTACTTTCAAACTTGACAGCTCTGTTAATACTATATGGTAAATTTATACTCTGCCCTTTCAAGAGACATCTGGTTTCACGGAAGTTGTCCACGGCTACAAATTCGGAGCTAAACGCACACTGATTCAGAGCTGGGATTCCAAACCACAACCAGGAAAAATGGCTCTAATTTTTAGGTAACTGGTTCATCTTTCAGTGACCATAAAAGGCTAGCTCTAACACTGAGGTCTAGTTTTTACACACACGAGACTTATAAAATGTTTAGCAATAATTTCTAACTTGAAGACCATGAGAAAACAGACTTTGGGAAAAAAGATTATATAATAGTTAAAATTCAACACAGAGCAAAAATAACTTGGGGAAATAGAATTAATTTCTTGTCTGGTAGAGATGGCAAAATAAAGGCATTTTTGTCCCCACTTCTCTCTAAAAGCTAATTAAAAACAACAAAAGAATTAAAATATATTATGAACAAAAATTTCCATCTTCAATGAAAGAAGGCAACAGCCACAAGCCCAAACCATAAACTAGGAAGTACACCTGCCAAATACTGTTAAGTCTGAATGGAGAAGAGAGACGTAGGCCTCCTGACAAGAGCAGGGTACTGGCTTCCTTAATCTAAGTGCCACCACCCTAAAAGGCAGAGCCAACAATCCTTGTATTTGAAAGACAAGAAATTGCATTGTGATTAGGCCCGGAAGACACAAGAAACGTCTCAATGGAAACCCACCCTGACAGCAAAGAATCACAGGAGAAGGAAACTGAAGGAGACAGGCAGTCAGGTCAGTTCTATCGTTTAAAACCCCAGACTCCAAAGCGAGAATGACTACAAGAAGTGAACACAGGTAGGAGAGGAGGGAGGGTGCCAACCATGATCAAATTCCAAATCAGAGAGCCCCAAGGAGTTTTATCCTGGGCCATAAAGACCTCTCATCACTAAGGAGCACACCACGAATCCTTACCCTCCTCTCCCACCCAGCAAAGGAGGTGGAGAGTTAGTGAGAGGCTGCGCATTATCCAGACTAGCACAGCCCCTGCCTGTCCTCACAATTCTGCAGCAATCAGTAGTCCCATACAAAGATGAATAATTATCATAAAAGTACTAACACAAAACCAGTGCATGAAGTTGGCCAAGAAAGAAGGAAAAAAAAGGAGGATAGAAACATGAGCAAAAAACCAGTTTCAAAAGAGACCAGAGCTTATTAGTGGTTACCAGGGGTGGGAGGGAAGGGGAAAAGGAGAGTCACTGCTTAGGGGTCACTGAGTTTCTGTTAATGGTGGTGAAATAATTCAGAAGAAGGTAGTGGTGATGGTTGTACAACATAAGGAACATGATCAACGTCACTAAATCATACATGTAAAAACTGTTGAATTAGCAAATGTTTCGTTATATATACTTTTACCACAAGAAAACTTTAAAAATAAAATAAAAATTTCAAAACATTACCCAAAGAAACAAAAGCAGAATTTGGCCAAAGAAACACATTTCAAAGAAATCACAAACTTAAGCTAAAAACCAACTTAAGAAAGAGACACAGATTCAAATAAGAACGGAGAAGAAACAAGGTCTCAAATTTCAGGCTAGAAGTCAATCTGTGGAGTATTCCAAATCTTACAGCTTGGACTGTAAGACAGAGATCTTTCCAAAATTTGAGAACAATCCCAAAACTTTACACAATGCTAACAACAGCAAGTTACAAAGCTGAATGGAATGTTTCTAGAACGTCAATAACAAAGAACAACTTTAAATCAACCATACTAGAGGAAAGATTAAAATATTGATTTACTCTCTCTATAGTAAAATCATAGAAAATCACTGTCATGTAAAAAAGTGATCAAAGGGAATGCAGGCAAAAACCGCAGGGAAATAAAAAGGTTTACAGAGATGCCAGGAAGTTAAGTAACAAAAAATACTACGTTATTTTTCTGGATTTTTTTAAGTTTATATTACCAGCTTTTAAAATTTGTAATATAATATCTTTTCCTATTCTAAATATTCTCTTCTCTATTAAAAAAGAGAGAGAAAAGAAAATCTTCAAAGAAGTCATTCCGAGGCTCAGGTAGAGATGTAAAGGAACCAAAATAGAATAAATTTTACTAAAAACAATCAGGAAAATGGTGGCTAGGGTTGAAGAAATACCACAAAACAAACTGGAGAAGAGCAGATGATCCTAAAGATGAGGATTAATACTGAAAAAAGACAAAAAGATCTAACATGCACTTAATCGGTACTCTTAGAAAAGAGAATAAAACAAATGAAGCAAAAAAGAATGCCAAGATACAACAGAAGAAACTTTCCCTGATATACAAATAGATTTGAATCTAAAGATTGGCAATTTTTCCATTCTTAGGAAAAACTGCAACAGGACAATCAGCATCAAGACATATCCTGGTAAAGGAAAAATAAAATTCAATCTAACAAGCATTCAAGCTGAAAAAGGAAGCCAGGACCAGGGCGGGTGCGTAGAAGACCCACATGACCTCAGACTATGCAACTCAACCCAACTCACTACCATCAAATTGATTCAGACTCATAGAGACCCAACCAGAACAGAGCAGAGCTGCCCCATAGGGTTTCCAAGGCTGTAATCTTCATGGAAGCAGACTGCCACATCTTTCTCCCACGGAGCGGTGGCTTCAAACCACTGACCTTTCAGTTAGAAGCTTACCCACTGCGCCACAAGGACTCAGACTATACAGTGGGCTACAATGCCAAAAAGCAGTAGCGCAATGTCTATACAGTCACTAGGAAACAGAATGTGAATCAAGAATTTTATATCAGGAGGCAGGGCCAAGATGGCAGAGTAGTCAGACGCTTCCGGTGGACCCTCTAACAAAGACCTGAAAAAAACAAGTGATTCGATTATATATGGTAATCTGGGAACTCGGAACATCAAAGGCAGAGTTGAGAAACCGGACTGAGCGGCACAGGGACAGAGAGATGGTTTGGAAGCAGCGAGGAGTTGCCAGACCTGACCCAGCAAGAGCCTAAGCCCTTCAGGCCTGATCAGCTTGGAGGCTGAGTGGTGAGGCAGGCAAGCAGCTGTGCTCAGGAGGCATATTCTACACTGGGAGAGACCCAGCGCCAGAATCTACACGGCCACCCAGAACCAGCGAGAAGCAGCCCTCATCAGCGAAAGATAAGTAGATGTGTACGGCTTACCGCGCAGGTCAAAAACAACCCCCTTAGAGAAAAACATCTCTCCCATTTACCTCCCTGCTCCCTAATCTGCACTGGGTCCCAGATTGGCTTCAGCAACTGCTAAGTCCCCTGGGCCAGAAGTAGGATCCATCACACACCCATAGCCATTCTCCGTGTCTTGGAGAGGGAACAAATTAACAAAAAGAGGAAAAAATAAACTGCTGGCTCCCCTAAGCCAGGAACCCAGGGTAGGCACAGCTCCTTTGCCTAGTCATAGGCATAAGGGATCTACGGACTTTGAGTGCCTTTCCCCCGGCATAGACTTGTGTGGACCCATCTCAACAGCGTAGGCACTCATTACCGCAGTACAACAGGGTATATACCGGAAGTCTAACTTCAACTGTTCCAGCTGTGAAGTGGCACATTCTTCGTATTTGACACTGCTATGCCCATAAAGCAGGGTCATCACCTACCCACGTCAGGGGCCTGAGGACTGGTGGCTCCACTCACACCACCTAGCCACCTGCGATTGGGGCTCATGAATAAGAGGTGCCCCCCCAGTCCTTACAGCCAACAGCATTACGTGTTCGTAGTCCGGCTGCCAAACCCACCAACCTATGCGCTCTAGGGAACAGGGACACGCCTTCCTCCTGGACACACGGTGGCAGCCGTCAGCCCCCTGCCTTGCTCAGAGTGTGTCCCCATGCTGCAGCCAGATGCCTGTGCCTACACCAATCAAGCATGTCTGTCTAGGACTGTAAGTGAGAGCCTACACCACACACTTGGTGGCTATCT
>NW_004443944.1:25213074-25214194 GCF_000243295.1 Trichechus manatus latirostris
CTGCAAGAATCCATAGAGAGACAGCAATCAGAAATCCAGAAGATTAACAATAAAATTTCAGAATTAGACAACTCAATAGAAAGTCATAGGAGCAGAACTGAGGCAATGGAAGTCAGAACTAGTGAGACTGAAGATAAAGCACTTGACGCCAACTTATTTGAGGAAAAATCAGATAAAAGGAATTAAAACAATGAAGAAACGGTAAGAATTATGTGGGACTCTATCAAGAGGAATAACCTACGAGTGACTGGAGTACCAGAACAGAGGGGGATAACAGAAAATACAGAGAGAATTGTTGAAGATTTGTTGGCAGAAAACTAGCCTGATATCATGAAAGATGACAAGCTATCTATCCAAGATGATCATCAAACCCCAAATAAGGTAGATCCCAAAAGAAAGTCACCAAGGCATATTATAATCATACTTGCCAAAACCAAAGATAAAGAGAGAATTTTAAGAGTGACTAGGGAGAAACGAAAAGTCATCTACAATGGACAGTCAATACAAATAGGCTTGGACTACTCAGCAGAAACCATGCAGGCAAGAAGGCAATGGGATGACATATAGAAAGCCTTGAAGGAAAAAAACCGCCAGCCAAGAATTATATATCCAGCAAAACTGTCTCTCAAATATGATGGCAAACTTAGGGCATTTCCAGATAAACAGAAGTTTAGGGAATTTGCAAAATCCAAACCAAAATTACAAGAAATACTAAAGAGAGTCCTCCGATTAGAAAATCAGTAACATCAGATTACAACCCAAGACTAGAACACAAGAAAGAGCAACCAGCTATCAACCCAGACAGGGAAGTTACAAAAGTAAATCAAAGCTAAAGCACTGAAAATAGGGAAACAGATGCAATATGTAAAAGATGACAATATTAAAACAAAACAGAGGGACTTAAAATATGTAGACATAGATTTTTCATACAAAGAGGAAGTCAAGGTGATATAAAGAAATAAACGACTGGTATAAACTTAGAAAAATAGGGGTAAATATTAAGGTAACCACAAAGGAAACTAACAATCCTACAAGTCAATATAAAAAACTAGAAAAATATAAAGACTCAGCAAACACAAAATCGACAACAATGAAAAAGATGAAAAGAAAATACATAAAG
>NW_004443944.1:25214294-25257820 GCF_000243295.1 Trichechus manatus latirostris
ACAACCACTTTGGAAATCGATTTGGCACTTCCTTAAAAAGCTAGAAGTAGAAGTACCATACCATCCAGCTATCCCGCTCCTGGGAATATATCCTAGAGAAATAAGAGCCGTCACACAGATATATGCATACCCATGTTCATTGCAGCAGTGTTCACAACAGCAAAAACATGGAAACAACCTAGGTGCCCATCAACAGATGAATGGATAAACAAATTATGATACATCCACATAATGGAATACTACGCAACAATAAAGAACAATGATGAAGCCGTGAAACATCTTATAACATGGAGAAAGCTGCAGGTCATTATGCTGAGTGAGTTTAGTCAGTCACAGAAGGACAAAATATTGTATAAGATCACTATTATAAGAACTCAAGAAAAGGTTTAAACAGAGAAGAAAACATTCTTTGATGGCTATGAGGGTGGGGAGGGAGGGTGAGGGTTATTTACTAACTAGATAGTAGATAAGGATTACCTTAGGTGAAGGGAAGGACAGCACACACTACAGGGGAAGTCAGCACAACTAGACTAAACCAAAGCTAAGAAGTTTCCTGAATACAACCAAACACTTTGAGGGACAGAGTAACAAGCACAGGGGTCTGGGGACCATGGTTTCAGGGGACATCTAGGTCAACTGGCATAACAAAGTTTATTAAGAAAATGTTCTGTATCCCACTTCGGTGAGTGGCGTCTGGGGTCTTAAAAGCTAGCAAGTAGCCATCTAAGATGCATCAATTGATCCCAACCCACCTGGAGCAAAGGAGCATGAAGAACACCAAAGACACAAGGAAAATACTAATCCAAGAGACAGAAAGGGCCACATAAACCAGAGACTCCATCAGCCTGGGACCAGAACTATATAGTCACCGGCTACCACCGGTGACCACCCTGACAGGGAACACAACAGAGAGCCCTGGATGGAGCAGGAGAAAGGTGGGGTGCAGAACTCAAATTCTAGTAAGACCAGACTTGGTCTGAGACTGGAGGAACCCCAGAAAGCATAGCCCCTGGATTCTCTATCAGCGCAGAACTAAAACAATTTCTGAGGCCAAGTTTTCAGACAGGGATTGGGCTGGACTCTGGGACATAAAGTGATACTCATGAAGAGTGTGCCTCTTGGCTATCAAGTAGATACAAGAGACTAAATGGGCAGCTTCTGTCCAGAGGTGAGATGGGAAAGCAGAGAAGGTTAGCAGGTAGTTGAATGGACATGGGGAATCAGGGGTGGAAAGGAGGAGTGTGCTGTCACAGTATGGAGAGAGCAATTAGAGTGACATAACAATATGTATAAATTCTTGTATGGGAAAAAAAAAATTTATATCAACAAAGCAGTCCTTCAAACATAAAGGCCACAACCAAATATTCTCAAGCATGTAAAAAAAAAAAAAAAAAACTTACTGAACGATAAAATTCAGCCAATCAAGAAATAAAGACAGACAGAATGGGCCACATAAACCAGAGACTTCATCAGCCTGAGACCAGAAGAACCAGATGGTCCCCGGCTACTACCAATGACCACCCTGATAGGGAACATAACAGAGAGTACGTGACATAGCAGGAGAAAAGTGGGGTGCAGAATTCAAATTCCATTAAAAAGACTATACTTAACGGTTTCACTAAGACTGGAGGGACACCAGAAGGCATGGCCCCTGGACTCTCTGTTGGCCCAGAGCTGAAATCATTCCCGAGGCCAACTCTTCAGACAAAGATTAGACTGGACTATGGGACATAAAATGATACTCGTCAAGAGTGTGCCTCTTAGCTCTAGTAGATTCATAAGAATAAATGGGCAGCTCCTGTCCAGAGGGAAGATAAGAAGGCAGAGAGAGTGAGGAGTTGGTTGAATGGACACAGGAAATCCGGGATGGCAAGGAGTGCTGTCATAGTATTGGGAAAGCAACTAGGGTCACATAACAATGTGTGTATAAACTCTTGTATGAGAAACTAACTTGAATTGTAAACTTTCACTTAAAGCACAATAAAAATTAAAAAAAAAAAAAAAGAAAGAAAGAAATGAGCAATTTAGCGATGGCAAAATCATCGAAAATAGTGATAATTAAACCCATTTAAACTAGAATTACGGTTAAACACTTGCGGGAATTATAATTACAGAAAAGAAATGTTACAAATCTTGAAGTAAAAATTATAGTATAGTACCTATAACAAACATAGGGAGGGGAGGGAGAAAGAATGAGGATGCTAATTTCCTCTTCTTTCATATCAGAACTCATACAGCTTCAAAAATAAGTAAAATTTTTTGTAATTTTTTGTCTTAGTTTTCAAGCTTTAATCAATTCTTTCGGGGTAAATATTTATTCAAATTCAGTAACTATTCCTATTTCACTTCAGTTTCTTCTTTTGTCAAGTTCAACCAAAGCATATATGGTATGAACCCATTTCTATAAAATTATTTTTTTCCATCCAGCCAAATATTCATCTTTACACTTAAGAGAAGCTTGGAATGACGTTCACCAAATGTTCATGATGTTTTTTGCTGGGTGGTGAGATTTGGGGGGCTTTTGTTTGTTTGTTTGGTGTCGTTTTGACTTTCTTTGCACTTTATTACTTAAAATATTCAAAATGTGCAGGTGTCGCTATTACAACAATAATCAAACAATAGCTCTTCTTAGACTGAAGAATTTATCTTTGTGGTTTATTTTAGATTTTTTATTTTTTTATTATTTCTTGCACTCTATACACAAATACTATGCTTGATTTTTTTTAAAGACTTTATTTTTTAAGAATTAAATTTTTAAGAAGCATCTGCTTTTCATTTGGAGCTTTTAGGAAATGAGAAAAAAATAAGTCACTGAAATGAAAGACGGAGAGAGAGTCTTTACAATACAGAAAAGAAACTCACTGTCACGGCAGCCACTCTTCGAGGCTGGGTCACGCCCACAACTCTTCCTTCGGCTGTCCAGCCAGCTTCTGCAAGGTACTACAAATAAAATCACATCTAAGTATACTCCTGACGGCACTTCTCTAGAAACACTCTCCCCCAAGATGAGCCTGCTTTGTTTAAAATCACTTTTAACAGAAAGAAAATGACAGATGGTTTGGCCCCAGCAGACAGTCTGGAAAACTATTTCACAGTTGAGGAATCTGAGGCTTCGAAATGTTAGGTAATTTGCTTAAGTTCACATCAGAGCTAATAAACAGAAGAACCAAGGCACAAATTCAGCCTCTTACTCCCTAGTACTGCAAAATATCCATGTACTAAGCTGCCATGAGGAGCCCTGGTGGCACAATGGTTAAGTTCTCGGCTGTTAACCAAAAGGTTAGTGTTCGAACTCACCAGACGCTCCATGGGAGAAAGACCTGGTAGTTTGCTTCCATAAAGATTACAGCCTTGGAAACCCTATGGGGCAGGTCTACCTTGTCCTATAGGGTTGCTATGAGTCCGAATCAACACGACAGCAGCCAGTTTGGTTTTTTGCATTTGCAAGGAGGGGGTTTAAGCTGCCCTGAAGAACAAACAACTATACATGGGGAACTCAAAACAGTGCCAAATCTGTAGAAGAAAAAACTTCAAAGTTCGTAACAGACAGCTCAATACAAATATCAACCATACAAAAGATTTGGGTCAAATTAAATAAAAATAATTAGATTTTATACATATTAATATATCTACCATTAGATATTAGTATACATACAATTAGATTATTTATGTTAATATATGCACTTAAAAATCCAAAATGGTTAATAGTGGTTATCACAGTTACATATTTTTATAACATCTAAATTGTTTTACAGTGAATATGTACTACTTCTATAATAGAAAAAAGATTAAAAATGCTATCACATGTGTCTGCTCATCTGTGCAAAAGATGTGTCATGGATTGAGTTGTGTCCTCCAAAAATATCTGTCAGCTTGGCTGGGTCATGATTCCAGTATTGTATGATTGTGTAATCTGATGTGATTTCCTTATGTGTTGTAAATTCTATCACTATGATGAGATTATATGTGATCTCCTTATGTGTTGTAAATTCTATCACTGTGATGAGGTTATACTGATGCGGCTGACAAGATTAGACAGTGTCTTAATGCAATCTCTTTTGAGAAATAAAAGAGAGAAGCAAGCAGAGACACATGGGAACCTCATACCACCAGAAAGCAGTGCCAGGAGCAGAGTGCGTCCTTTGAACCTGATGTTCCTGCCCTGAGATGCTCCCAGACCAAGGAAAGACTGATGACAAGGACCTTCCCCCAGAGCCGACAGAGAGAGAGAGAGCCTTTTCCTGGAGGTGATGCCCTGAATTTGGACTTGTAGCCTACTGGACTGTGAAGAGAATAAATTTCTCTTTGTTAAAACCATCCACTCGTGGTATTCCTGGTACAGCAGCACAAGATGACTAAGACAAGATGTACAGGAAGGATAAACCAGAAGCTAAAGAGATTGGTTGTCTATAGGCTGCGGGTAGGAAAGGGGTGGAAAGAAGGGAGGAATAGAAAGAAGGGAGGGATGAGGAAGGAGTGACACTGCTCTGAGTCAATCTTTTTGCGTAGCTCTGACTCTTAGAACCATAGTCATGGTTCACATACTCTTCACACACCCAGAAAATAAACAATAAAAGCCAACCAGGATGGGGAGGACACCCAAAATGAAATCCAAACACTAACAAATGACCCTAAGATGGATTAAAAATGAATAACATAAACACACCAAAATGGGTAGAGAAGAAAAGAACTAACTTAAGTAACTGTGGACTACAGTTCATTGCATCTTGACTGGGTGCTGTAAGACTAAAGAAAAAAAGAACTGAACATAAATGCTGTATCGCAGTTACTAAACATATTTCTCACAGGGGTTTGGGTTAGTAATCCTGAAACTAATTTATGTGCCTACTAGAATTGAACAAATAAATAAATATATTGAAGATAATGAGGACTGGGTTTCTCACTGATGAAGAAAAACTACAAATAAGGAAAGGCTTACATGAGCCCTAAGGGGTTAGACTGGAATCAGAAGTATCAGCATAAACTCCTGGTTTTTAATACAAATACATATAGATAGATAAAGAAATATAGATGCTTTTATATGTGTGCGTTAGTATTCATAAATATACATCCTAAGTCTGCTCACTGAGAAGGCCTAGAAGCAGTAACATCTTAGTAACAATGAACACCCTAGCACCCAGATCTTGATTTCTAAACACCATTCTCCAATAAAAGGAATCGAGGCTCCCTGGAGAAGTGGTTGATCCCAGGGCTGGTGCAGTGATATATAAGATGAGCCTGGGACATCTTGTGGTACCAGAAAGTAAGGAAGTGCTCAAAACGAGGATGGGGGCTTCTTGAAACAACACAAGAGCCAACCTGAAGCAGCGCCTAATGGTCAAAACTGGAACAAACAGAGCAACAAAATAAATAATGATAGTATTAGATTTTAACCCAACCCATTTGGACATCAGTATTTTTAAATAAATACCCACGAGTCCATACTGATATGTATAAATAATCAAATAAATAAATAAATGGGGGAGAAGGGACAGTTCTTCCTTATAGAAGAATCCTATTTAATAAAAAGTAGAAGGAAAATAGAAAACAACCATTAGGCAAACATTACAGTAATTGCTGCAGACAGAACCACTGGGGGATGCTAAAATTAGTAGGTAAAAGTTTAAGGAGAAACAGTATTTACAGTCTCAAAGTACTTCCCTGAAGACCTTTACTAACTATAAAGGGAAAGACAGTAACTTTATAGGCAAAACCTGGCACCTTAACAAAGTGATCAGGGCTAACAGCAACAGTGATAAGACATATCAGCATCACAAACCCCTTAATATGATGCACTAAGGACACATCATTTCTGTGGTATTCTTACCAAAAATGCATAAACTCAGCTGCTAACTGAAAGGCTGGTGGTTCAAATGCACCCAGAGGCATCTCAGAAGAAACGTCTGACAATCTACTTCCAAAAAAATCTGCCACTGAAAACCCTATGGAGCACAGTTCTACTCTAACACACAGGGGGTCTCCATGAGTCAAGACTGACTACAGCAACTGGCTGGTTGGTTGATTGGTTGGTAATCATGAGAAAACATCACACAACTCCAAACTGAGGTACATTCTACAAAATAAATACCCAGTACTCTTTAAAAGGGAGCCCTGGGGGCACAGTGGTAGGAACTCGGCTGCTAACCGAAAGGGTGGCAGTTCGAATCCACCAGCCGCTCCCTGGAAACCCTATGAGACAGCTCTACTCTGTCGTATACGGTCGCCATGAGTCAGAATCAACTCAGTGGCAACGGGTTTTTTACTCTTCAAAAGTCTCAAGATTATGAGAGATGAAGAAAGACCAAGGAATTCTCACAGACTAGGAGAGATTAAGGAGAAATAACAGCTAAACGTAATGCAGAATTCTTGATTGAATCCTGCAACAGAAAGAGAACATTAGTGGGAAAATTGGTAAAATTTAAATAAGAGCTCTTCGTAGTTTAGTTACTAGAATTATACCAAGGTTAATCTCCAGCTTTTGATTATTGTACTAGGGGAAGTGGTGTGAGGGGTATAAGGGAACTCTGTTATTTTAGCAACTTCTCTGTTTGTCTAAAACTAGTTAACAATAAAGTTAGGAAATCTGACTGCAAGTCTGGAACAAAATGTTTTCAATAATGTTGTTTTTTTCGGTATAAAAATTGGAAAGGTTTTCTCTTTTGTATCAAATACATACACAAAATACTACCATCCACCCGAATCAACACAAATGCAAAAACAGAACTATAAGAATAATAGCGAATAATTACTGAGTATCTTACTAAGTGCCAGGAACCATGCTATGTGACTTACATGCATTACCTCATTTAATCCTCACAATAAATCCTCTAAGAAAGGTAATATCATCATCAATACTTTAAAGATGAGGAAGTAGGGAGGTTGCATAATCTGTCCAAGGAAACAGATAAAAATCTAAGGGCTGGGATTCAAGATCAGCAGTCTGACTCCAAAGCCCAGTCACATAACCAGGACACAATTCTACCATCAAAACACACACATACACAGTCAATCTCTTAGTAGTAGTATTAAGCAAAAGAAAAATAATTCCCATGAAAATAAACAACCTCTCTATGAAGCTAGTCTCCTCAATACACCTGATTCAGACTTCCACTGTATGCTGATAAGTGCTAGAAATTTAAATAGGTAGAAATTTAAAGACACTACAAAAGTAAGTATGGTGCTGCCGTCAGGAGGCAATAGATGTCATGAAGGGACGCTGGGCTGAATCCATCTCAGTCCTATCCATTCTCTTTACTCACTGCCGTTGAGTTGATTCCATCTCATAGAGACACTGCAAGACACAGTACAACTGCACTGTAGGGTTAGCGAGGCTGTAAATCTTTACGGAAGCAGACCGCCACACCTTTCTCCTGAGGAGCAGCTGGTGGGTCCAAACCGCCGACCCTTCAGTTAGCAGCCAGGCTCTTAATCACCATGCCACCAGGGTTCCTTCGACTTTCTTTAGGGAGCCTCAAATCTGGTCTTCTGGTAAAGAATGGAATTAGGAAAAACTCCACGAAAAATAGCACTAAAGAAAATTATAGTAAAGAAGAGCTTGTTCTCCTGGTCCATGGTTTTGGGGAAAAATGTGTGTGTGCGTGTATACACACACACACACACACACATATATAATCTAGGTTCTACACATAACCATAACCCATTGCCACTGAGTCGATTCTGACTCATAGTGGCCCTACAGGACAGAGAACTGCCCCGTATGGTTTCCAAGGAGCGCCTGGTGGATCTGAACTGCCGACTTTTGGTTAGCAGCTGTAGCTCTTAACCACTATGCCACCAGGTTCTACATATAGTTTGTGGAAATTCAAAATTGTTAAGTGTTTTGTGCTTCAGCATGCTGTACTTTTCCAAGGAAAGATACTATATAAATCTAGAAAAACAGTTTGTTGAGAAAAATCTCCTCCGTGTCTTTGCTGTAAGCACTTCCTCAGCCTTTCCAATTTTCCTAGGCCACTCACACCTAGCTTTACAGACACTGGTGACAATGACTGTCTCTGAGAAGGGGAAATGCGTGGCTAGGAGAAAGGGGAGCAAGCCTTCCACAGGAGGGGTAACGGATATTTGGAACGATACTATAATCTATCACAATAATCTAGTCCTTTTCTCCATCAAGGCTTAGGAGGTTCATGTTCCACCATTTATTCCTTTGCTCCTTCTGAATGTTGCACCATGTGAATCTATTTCCAATTTTTTAAAAAAGTGCTTAAAATACAGTTCCTTAAAAGTAATTAAATTCAAATGCATACGCCCTTTGAACAAGCAACTCCATGTAACTACAAATGTATTCTGTAAGTATACCCACATGTGTGCAAACTGATATATGTGCAAATCAAGTCACTGTATCACTGTTTGTGATAATGCAATCCTGGAAGCAATCTAAAGGTCCATCAACTGTGGACTGGTAAAATAAATATGTACATACACTAGAATCTATGCAACTGAAAATGAATGATAAGTAAAAATAAGGCAAAGTGCACTAAAGCATGTATACTAAAAAACCAAACCCGTTGCCACTGAGTCAATTCCGACTCATAGGGACCCTACACGACAGAGCAGAACTGCCCCACAGGATTTCCAAGGAGCGGCTGGTAGATTCCAACTGCTGACCTTTTGGTAAGCAGCCATAGCTCTTAACCACTGTGCCAACAGGGCCCCAAAGCACGTATACATGCTATCATTTGTTTTAAAAAGGTGAGGGGGAGGGGGGAAAACACAAACACACACACACACACACACACACACACACACACACACACACTTCCCTGTATATGCATAAAAAACCTCCACCCAAGAAACAGATGACATTGGTTGCATCTGCATAAAGGAAGTGAGTTTCTGAAAACAGGGCAGAAGGGAATGAGAACTCTTTCTCTTTAAATCCTTTTGGTCCTCTTTGAATACTGAAAGCATGAGAATCTATTACACATTCAAAAAATAAATATTAAAAATAATACTTTTTTTTTTTTTAATTACCTTTGTTTGCTTCCACATTACCCAGCCTGTATCCTTAGACCTTACTCCACTCTCTCGCCTTCAGGCCATTTTTACCCTGGGTGCAGCCCCTTAGCAGGTCCTCTGTGTTTCCTGGCAACTAAGCCTTGCTAAGAGAAATGACCAGATCATTGTGATATACTGTATTATTGTTCCAAACAGATGCTGCCCCTCCCCGTGGAGGGATTATATTCATGGCCACTCTGTCGCTATTAGGCCTGGCCACGTGACTTGCTTAAGTGTCACTTCTGGTCAGAAGTGTTAAGAGCCATCTCGTGATTCGGCCATCTCTCTTTGCCCTCTACCATAAAATCAACAAGTCCCAGGTAAGAACTGAACCTTCAGCTTAGGTGCCAGAGTGATGACACAGAACAGCCTCAAAGCCAAGCCAACATGACCACACGGTATGAGCAAGAAATAAACCTTTGTGTTTTTAAGCCACTAAGATTTTCAGGTTGTTTATTACCCTAGCAGAGCTTATCCTAAGCTGACTAAATAACTAAACAGACAAATTCCAAAACAAACTAAAATTATCTAATGTCATGTGGCCTGTCTTTTACCTCTGCTCTATATTTCCCAATGCGGCACCTCAGAAGACAGGCCTGGTGATCTGTTTCCAAAAGGTCACAACCTTGAAAACCCTCTGGAGCAGTGCTACTCTGCACGCAGCCATGTTCGTTGGGGATTAAATAGATTCATATGTGTAAAGTACTTAGTACTTTATGTGGCACTAATTTTTATACAGCACTTACTATTACAGTATTATTATTGTTCTCTAACTGACCATCTGTCAGTAATTTAACCTGGTCCTTCTTCTGTGTCTCTCTCTAAGAAGCATGTAATCTGCTGGGCTCTTGATCCCATCTACACATACATTTTCCTTCCAGGTCACCATCTCCTCTGCCCTCTGTATTTCAAATCGTCCTTTCTCAACTAGGCCACCCCGTCCACCTATAGCAGCAGTTCCCTGCCCTAACTGCACATTAAGTCAGCTGGAGAACTTTTTAAAAACACTTATATCTGGGTCCCATCCTGTCATGGATTGAATTGTATCCCCCAAAAATACCTGTCAGCTTGGCTGGGTCATGATTCCCAGTATCATATGATTGTGTAACATTTTGTAAATCTGGTATGATTTCTTTATGTGTTGCAAAGTCTATCACTATGATGAGGTTATATGTGATTTCCTTACGTGTTGTAAACTCTTATCATTATGATGAGGTTATACTGATGAGGTTTACAAGATGAAATAGTGTCTTAATCCAATCTCTTTTGAGATATAAAAGAGAGAAGCAAGCAGAGACATGTGGGAACCTCATACCACCAAGAAAGCAGTGCTGGGAGCAGAGCGCTTCCTTTGGACCTGAGGTTCCTATGCAGAGATGCTCCCAGACCAAAGGAAGATTGATGACACGGACCATTCTCCAGAGCTGACGGCCCCTGGAGCTGATGCCCTGAATTTGGACTTGTAGTCTACTGGACTATGAGAGAATAAACTTCTCTTTGTTACAGCCATCCACTTGTGGTATTTCTGTTAGAGCAGTACTAGATGACTAAGACACATCCTAAACAGAATTGGGGGTGAGGGAAGAGGTAGAAACTGGACATCAGTATTTTTAGAAGCTCCCCAGGTGACTTGAATGTGCACCCAGTATTAAGAACCATGAACCACACAGAGATGTTGGCATGCCCACGAGTCTAGACTAGGCAGTCAATAATACATCATCCACATATTCTAAAACACAAAGAGATTTCCATCACTTTCCCCTGAGAATCTCTTAACCGTAAAACCCCTTAAGCTACCAGCCCCTCTCACCTTGCTTCCATCAAGCTCTAGAGCTGCTGTCTCTGCTTCCTCAGGTTCTAGCCACTGCTCCGCTCACTGTAAACTGCCCCCCTCCTCTTCCTCTCACTTCCACCCCACTGGACTTGCTCTTTCCAAGATGAACAACCCAGGGACTAAATCAGGTCTCCTGCCTCCTGGCGGCTCCACAGTCTGACACCGTCTGCCCACCTCTCCTGAAATCTCACTCCTCTTTTGGGCACAATCTCCTGGTTCCTCTGCCATCTCCCTGGCTGCCATTCTGTCTCCTCACTGCTCCTGACTCCTAAATGTTGATGCTCCCAAGGCTTTGTCCTGGGTTCTCTTCTCAACTCTTTCTGTTCCTTCTCATTCCTACACATATGGACATCATGTGATCGATATGTGGACAATCCCCAAGTCCACACTTTCTCTAGTTCTGAGCTCTACCAAGTTTCAGAGCCCTAACCCAACATTCCTGCTAATAAGGTCATCAAAGACCATCAACGACATAGGAAAAAAATAAGTCTGTTTAAAATGAAACATATCAATTTTCTCCCACAACCAATTCCCTCATTACTTTTCTATCTCAATTAGTGATACCACTATTCCCCAAGGCAGCAGGGCTTGTCAGTCAGTGTCCACCTTTATTCTTTCTCCTTTCTCATCACAAATATCCATTCAGCTTCTAATTTCTACAGACGCTAACTCTAAAATCGTTCTCATTCCTATCCCTCCCAGGTTATCCCACTATCACCCGTTGGCCAAGGGCTCTTCACACCACCCTTTCCCAGGAGACTACTGCAATAGTCTCCTATGGCCTGTCTCCTCCAGTTTCTAACTCACCTTGCATCTGAATTTCAAAAAAATTTACCTAAAGCTCAGGTCATCATGTTATTTACTTGCTCACAAATCCTGCAAGAACACACCACTTTGAAAAACTATTAGATATTATTTACTAACGTTGTCTCATATGCATACCCTATGACCCAGCAATTCTGCTGTTAGATACAGCCCAATAGAAATGTATACATATGTTCACCAAAGACAAGCCCAAGAACGGTCACAGCAGCACTAGTCGTAACTAAAAATGAAACAACTCAAATGTCAACCACAGTAGGAAAGATAATTAAACTGGAGAATACTCATACAATGGAATATTCTGCAGCAAAGGTCAGTAAACTTCTAGAAAGGGACAGACAGCAAATTCTTAGGCTTTGAGGGTCATTTGGTCTCTGTTGCAACTACTCAACTTTGCCACTGTAGCATAAAAGCAGTCATGGTTCGGAAAAGGAGGGTGAGAATGGTTGCACAACTTGAAGAATGTAATCAATGTCACTGAATTGTAAGTGTAGAAATTGCTGAATCGGCATATGTTCTGCTGTGTGTAGTCTCAACAACAAAATAAATAAATAAGATTATAAATAAAAGCAGCCACGGGCAATACATGAACAAATGAGTGTGGCTCTGTTCCAATAAAGCTTTATTTACAATAACAGGCAGTGGGCTGGATTTAGCTCATGGGCTATAACTTGCCAACCTCTGCTATAGAGCCTGAAAAAAGAACAAACTGCAACTAAACTCAACAACCAGGAAAGAATTTCACAAACATAATGGTGGGCAAAAGAAGCTGAATTGTTCCATTTATACAAAAGTCAAAAATAGGCAAAATTAATCTATGGTGTTAGAGTTAGAATAGTAGTTATCCTTGTGTAGGGAAGTGGGGGACAATTAAGAGACGGGAAGGAGGCACAAGAGGGCTCTGGGGTTCTGGTAATGTTCTGTGTCTTGATCTGGATGCTGATAACACTGTGTATTCACTTATGAAAATTTATCAAGCTGTACAAGTATGATTTATGCACTTTCCTACAAGTATTTTACACTTTCATTAAAAAATTGTATTTGAAAAAGATGGTTAAAATGGCAAATTTTTTGTTATACATATTTTACCACAATAAAATTTAAAATTAAGAAAAAAAGAAAAGAAAAGAAAAACCTGCAACGATTCTCATCCTGTTCACTTACCAGTAGCTCTGAACACTTCTCCACCCCAATATCTCTAACCACAATGTTCACTGGACTGGAACGTCTTCCCAGCCAGCTCCTACTGATCATTCCAGGCCTATTTCAAATGCCATTTCCTTTACGAGGCCTTTCCATACCGTTCTTTCAACCTCTGCCTCCACCAAATCTGATTTTTCCTGGTAAGAGAGGTTTCTTCCACAGCACTGAGTAATTCACTAAGAGTCAATTATTATTTACAACTCTAGCAGTATTCCTTTGATCCCACCTCTTCAACTGTAATTATTTAAGAACAGAAACTATGTCTTACACATCTCTCAGCGGGTCCCCATGGATCCTTTCAGAAAATTGCTATTCAATTATTATTTCGGAACGATAATAAATTAAGGACAACTGTTACTTTGGTATTATCAAAGAAATTAAAAGCCTCCAAAGTTTAATAAAAAAATCTAGTTGGGATGAATTAATTCCTCATTGAAAAAAGACCTTAAAAATGCAAGTCATACACAATGGAATACTACGCAAAGATACAGAACAACGATGAATCTGTGAAACATAACATGGATGAATCTGGAAGGCATTATGCTGAGTGAAATAGTCAGTCACAAAAGGACAAATATTGTATGAGACCACTATTATAAGAACTCAAGAAAAGGTTTAAACACAAAACAAAACATTCTTTGATTTTTTACGAGGGTGGGGAAGGAGGGAGAGGGGAATGCAGTAAGTAAATAGTAGACAAGAATTATCTTAGGTGATGGGAAGGACAACACACACTACAGGGGAAGTCAGCACAACTGGACTAAACCAAAAGCTAAGAAGGTTCCTGAACAGAACCAAACACTTCAAGGAACAGTGTAGCAGGGGCAGGGATCTGGGGACCATGGTTTCAGCTGACATCTAGGTCAACTGGCATACAAAGTTTATTAAGAAAATGTTCTGCATCCCACTTTAGTGAGCAGCGTCTGGGGTCTTAAAAGATAGCGAGCGGCCATCTAAGATGCATCAAATGGTCCCAGCCCGCCTGGAGCAAATGAAAATGAAGAACACCAAAGATACAAGGAAAATACTATCCCAAGAGACAAAAGGGGCCACATAAACCAGAAACTCCATCAGCCTGAGATCAGAAGAACTAGATGGTGCCTGACTACTACCAATGACCACCCTGACACAGAACACAACAGAGAGTCCCTGACGGAGCAGGAGAAAGGTAGGGTGCAGAACTCAAATTCTAGTAAAAAGACCAGGCTTGATGGTCTGACTGAGACTAGAGGGACCCCAGAAGACATGGCCCCCGGACTCTCTATTAGCCCAAAACTAAAACCATTCCCGAAGTCAACTCTTCAGACAAAGATTAGACTGGATATAAGATATAAAATGATACTCATGAGGAGTGTGCTTCTTAGTTCAAGTAGATACACGAAACTAAATGGGCAGCTCCTGCCCAGAGATGAGATGAGAAGGCAGAGAGGGACAGGAGCGGTCGAATGGACACGGGAAATCCAGGGTGGAAAGGAGGAGTGTGCTGTCACATTACGGGGATCGCAACTAGGGTCACAAAATAATGTGTGTATAAATTTTTGTATGAGAAACTAACTTGAGCTGTAAACTTTCACCTAAAGCACAATTTTAGAAAAAAAAATGCAAGTGATAATAAAGAGAGTTCTCAAAGTTACAAAATCCTTCCAACCAAATCTAAGTGTAAAGACGCAAATAAAATATATACTCACTTGTGGGATCTGTGTGCTTTTTCCACATCCCGTTTCTCCAACAATCACCACCGTCTGACAGTTTTCTATCAAGTATAATATATGATTCCTAAGCTGAAAAAGAAAATTAAATAACCATATATTGTCTCAAAAGACCTAAACAAAGATATGTACACACTGTGAAACGAGCTGTTTGCCAAAGGAAAGTAAACTTTAAAAAGGACTATCAAAGCGTGTTTCCAACTCTCAGGTACCGTTGATGTCAGTGTAATATCTATCAAAATATATAATACACATACTCTTTGATTCAAGATTTTCATTTGTAAGAAGTTATGCTACAAACACTAACACACGTACACAAAGATGTACATACAAGCATATTCATTGTGGCACGGTTTACAATGGCAAATGGGTGAAACAGCCTAAATGTTCATCAACAGGGGATTGGTTAAATCAATTATGAAAGATAACTTATCAGTCTCCCCGGCCTTTTTTCTGCAGAGCTGCTGGGTGAGTTCGCACTGCCAACCGTTAGGTTAGCGGCCAATCACAATCCGCTTGTGCCACCGAAGGACCTTTCTTATCATTTTAAACTCTTATTTCCTTTTTAAAATCTGTTATCATTTCATTTATTTTATCTTATAAGTACAGTTGGAGGATGAAGAACAGTCAAGAAAAGGCCAAAATTTACTCAGCAAACAATAATTACCCAAGCTTGAGAGTTTATTACATGTCGGGTATCTTGCTAAAAGCTCTATATGGATTATCTCATTGGTCTTCATAACAATCCTAAGAGGCAGCTACTACCATTTGCCCTATTCTATAGATAAGGAAGCTGAAGCGCAGAGTGGTAAAGCAAGGTCACACAGCATGCAAGTGGTGGAGCTTGGCCGTGAACCCAGAAGTCTAGCTCCAGAGTCCAGACACCTCATTGTGGCTCAGACTGCACCCTTCAGTGGTGAGGAAACAACAGGAAACATATAATCTTATTTCTGGAGGACCAAACCAGCAACATTCGCACATAATGGATGAGATTAGTCATTTGAGGAAGAAACCCAGAGACTGTCAGTACGTGAGTGACCGAAATGTCTGGGTCAAGGTGATCTGGTTAAATTAAGAAGGCTGCTGTTTCATATCTGTTTGGAAAAAGAACGTATCTATTAATATTAAGAAGGATTATCAGGACAGTCCAGGCAAAGGGACTTCCTAAGTGTAAGAAGTTGGCAGCTTTCAAACCCTATGCCATCTGAGAGAGAGAGAGAGACTCGGGTATTTGTGGCCACATCTACTAGGGTCACTCCAGAGGCATCCACAGAGGCAGGGAAGTTCATCACCCTTCATTAGGGGCTGTACAAAATAAATATCTTCCAGGGATAGCTAAACCACTTTTCACTCTGAGCATGTTTCCTGATTACAATTTGGCTTCCCAGGTGAATGAACTTGCCAACAGGGAGAAAGTGTATCAATCAATGAACACAGCAAGTGTGTACTAGAGAAGTATTGCTCACTGTACACTTGGGTTTACACTTGGGTCTCCTGTGAGTTGAACATACATTCATTACCCAAGGACTCAGAAATCGCATGTCTGGATGTGCATGTGTAGTAACCACACCAAAATCCTGCCACCGCCTGAGCAAGAGGCAGAGGTAAACTCATCTCTTCAACTAAAACAACCTCCTATTCACAATTAATCTTGTTTAAAGATCTATGCCTCTAAGAAAGATAAAATGGTCATACGTTGGTAATTTGTTGAAGATGACTGCATAAAAGTTCACTGAGCTACTTCTCTACTTTTGCTGAATATCTGAAATTGTCCAGAACTGAAAGCAATGAGGGGGAAGAAGAATGTCGTTCCTATTTTTTCCACTTTTTCAAAAAGATCTAACTGGTCAAGAATAAGTGTATCTCTGAGCTCACTGTGTTCTAAAACAATCATTAAGAGTTAAGAGAGCATTACCCATTGGATGCCAAGAGTTGTTGCAGACACGATTCAGGCCCACGGACTGAACATGTTTATCCAACATACCTTGAAAACCGGCAGCTTCTGCCTCTGTTGCTCTATAGAAAGGGCAGCGTAAGCATTGTAAACAACAGTTGTCACAGAGTTTTCCGCTAGACTTTGTCTCTCTTCAGAGATGCTGACACCTGGCCCCTCCGTACCTGTAGCAGAAATGTTATTTCAGATTCTCTGATGTAGTGAACAGAAAAATGTGCAGAAGTTACAAATTTTCAAATACACCATGGGGGCAAAGCATTTCATCTCCAACTACTAGAAGGTATTACACCTTAACTTCAGGGAAGCATCTAGAAAAGTATCAGAATACCAAAAATCTTCCATAAAAGCTTCACTAGTATCAAGAACAAAGGAGACGGCAGTCCCACTGGACTCCAGATTGGCCACTCACACCTGTATTGTTGTTGTTGGGCACTATTGAGTCAGTTTTCGACTCATAGCGACCCCATGTGACAGAGTAGAACTGCCCCATAGGATTTTCTAGGCTGTAGTCTTTTACAGGAGCAAATCATCAGATCTTTCTCCTGAGGAGCTGATGGGTGGGTTCATCGACGAGTCGAGCACTTAACCATTGGGCTACCAGGGCTCTTTACATTACAGAGTACGGTGATTTTAGTACTGGCGTCTATGTTGATAGTATTACTGAACTCTTAGTAGAAATGACAGAAACCTCATGGGAATTAACTAAGGCAAAAGGGTGAATCCTGTTACTGTATGGCAGCAGCAAGGCTCAGGAACAACAAGAACCAGGGATTCAAAGGCTGCCAGAACTTTCTCTGTCTCTCATCTTTGCACCTCTTGACAAGTTCCCTTCAGTCCCTTGTGTTGGCTTTTTCAGTGGGAGCTAGAAACAGAGCTGCTGGTAGTGCCAGACCTCAAGCTCACAACTCCTCCACCAATCATTCACTCACTCACCCAACAAGTACTGACTGGAGCCTACTCTGGGCCAGGCACTGCTCTAAGTGCTGGAGATACAGTGAGCAATGCAGACCCTGGCCCTACCTTCATGGAGCTCACTTGCTTGTTTCATTCTTCCTCCCAGTATAATGTAATTTAGTGCATGAAGTGGTAACAAGTGTTATGGAGAAAAATAAAGACAGGTAAGAGAGGCCAGGAGCTCTGTGTGTATGTTGTGTGTGTGTTCGGGGAGGAGGCTCTTTTATAGGATGATCAAGGACTGACTTTCCCCACAGCTTAGGTTCCAATATCCACAACAATTCAATCAGCCATGGCCAGTGGTGTGGGATGCTGTGAATGGCAGCCCCCATTTGAACCACAGTTGGAGCAGCTGGACAGGAAGTGCTGTTCCCAGAAACCACTATGGTGAGCAGATTAACAACATATATCCACCATAGCTCTTTGTGAGGAAAATGACAAACTGGTACTCAGGATGACGAAGAATCAGGAAGCCAATATCCCATCATGAAAAACTATTACAGATACCATGGATTTTTAGCCTGAAAAGGAAAAAGCCTTAGAAGAAGCATGGGTTCTATTTTACAGTTTCCCTCACTTTTTCAGGCCAATTTGTGTGTGTGTAGCCCTAAGACAGAGCTAGGAGTGATAAGTAAATGACACAGCGTTCAGAATTCAACTCAACTCAACATAAAGAAGATATTTCTAAAAGTTAGAGCCACTTAGCACTGCCTTATACGTTAATAAGAACCCTCCCTAGAAGTTCAAATATGTACTGCACACCTCTTATCGGTGGTGCTTGTGTCATTATACCATGGACTGCCAGAAAAATGAACAAATCTGTGTTGGAAAAAGTACAGCCAGAATGCTCCTTAGAAGCAAGGATGGTGAGTCTCCATCTCACATACTTTGGACATGGTATCAGGAGGTTCTAGTCCCTGAAGAAGGACTTTATGCTTGGTCAGCTAGAGGGTCATCAAAAAAGAGGAAGACCCTCAACAAGATGGATGGACACAGTGGCTGCCAGAATGGGCTCAAATATAGCAACAACTGTGAGGATGGCACAGGACCGGGCAGTGTTTCGTTCTGTTGTGCACAGGGTCGCTATGAGTCAGAACAGACTTAACAGCACCTAAAACAACAATGACCTCCCAGGACTTCTTAACTCAGATTCTGTGGTGCTATGAGAAAGTACAGGGGCTTTCTGATAGGAATATTTAGCCCCGTGATTCTTTTATTAACATTTTTAGAATCCCAGACCCCTTCACCAATCTGATAAAGGCTATGAACTCTCTTCCTGAAAAATATACCAGAATATAAAATACTGGGAAGATAGTCTCCCTGAAGATAAGTTTAGAATCCCTGCCTTAGATGTCTGACCCCCTTTCCATTTATTTCCAGGAACACAGTTGTGTTCCAGAAGTCCAGGATTGCCAAAAATCAGGTAAGTGGGCACCGCTGTACTGCTTTTGCCAAAATGCTGACCTTCTTTTCAACAAGATAAAAGACAAAACAAGACCTGGAAAGCCTGTGCTCAAAGAAGCCCATTTCCTTTCCTTTGTGCCCCTTATTATTGCTACATCTTAATAACTCTGTAATCTTTACCTGAGATACTATGGCAAAGAGTATCTTATTCTCATCTGCTGTATTGTTGTCCTGATTTCCCATGGCTTTTCCATCATGTCTGGGATATTTTACACTGCTCCTCCAAGGCGTCTACTTCCTCCCACACCAGGGTTGAATTCACTACCCCATTTCTCCCTTGTCTCTAACCTACAGCCACATCCATCTCACTGGATTCTGTTATGAGATCTTTTACAAGAACCGCTGCCGTCAATCAGATCAATACAGAAGCCGTCTCCTCCTTATAAAAGACTTCACTCAGCCAAACCACCTCTCCCTCCGTATACACCCACTGCTCACTCTGGCTGCTTACAGTTGTTATTCCCCAGGAGCATACCTTGTGCTTCAGGGAATAACAATTTTGTAATTTCTGCAAGCCACGACCACCGTCGTTTCTCCACCTATTAAACAAGGCTAATAACAGCACCCCAATCCAGCATGCCCTCTGAGTCAATTTTTCAAAAATTTGAGTGGGAATCTATTAGTGGGTTGTGAAATTCACGTAGTGGGTCATGACCAGCATTTTTTAACAATGAACTAGAAAGTATCAGAGTGCATTCTAGAAAGCAATATTGGTTTTGTACACCTTGTTTTCAGTTGTGTGTGTGTGCTGGATAACAACACAATATCTTTCTTAGTGTGGGTCAGGTCAAAAATACTTCAAAGCTATTGCTATAAAGTATTTGCCAGGCACATGGTCATCAGTCAATATACATTTTTTGAACGATTGAATGAAAATGGCCAGGCCCTTCCAATACACTTATACTAACAAATTAAGTAAAAGTTTTTCCTGGAAAAATCTCAGGCAACTCATAAAAGGCTCTTATGTCACAGTCCTAAAGTAGAGGACACAAGTTAGTGGCTCAAGGTTCCCAGATACACTATTGTTAAAATGTTTAAGTTAGTTCATTTAAAACAACACATAAAATTTCTCATCCAAATCTAGATATTAGGTTTAAAAAAAAAAAAATCCAGCAACAATGGGTCTATGAGAACAATTACACGGAACTCAGTACAGCTTTGATAGCATATGCACACTCCAGTGTATATCTACACTGTACATATCTATCCATTGTATGTACTCTAATTTGCTACAGTCCCCACCACTCCCTATTACCGCCACCCATAGCTTCACTCATTTAGACTGTCTGAAAGGCCCCTGTATTAATCTGAGTCTGTGACTCTTGGCCTATGGGATATGCTCATGATTCCAACATCCAGCCTTATCTTCAGCTCAACCACATCCCTGACCTTCACCCTGCAACTCCCACATCCTATTGTGTATCTTGAACTTCAGTTTCCTCATCTGTAAAATGAAAGTAATACCTCTATCACTGGGATAATGTGACCGTTTAATAAGATGATGTACGTGAAAGTGACTAGTACAAAGTAATGGCCCAATAAGTGTATACTGAATCTACTCCCATCACAGTTTATTTGGACCATGATTCCCAAACTTCAGTGCATGCTGGAATCACCCAGGAATTTTTAAAAAACACTGATGCCTGGCTCCCAGTCTCCAGACTTAATTGGTATGGGGTGGGAATGGACATCAGGGTTTTTGATAGCTTCCCAGGTGATTTATCTATACAGAGAAATCTAAGAACCACTTACCTCAACAGTCATCTAACCCAGAATCTCTGTCACTCCTAACTTCACCTTCTCCCACATCTGCCTCCAAAATGTCTCTCCAATAGGCCCCCTCCTCGCTGTTTCCAGAGCCCTGGTGGTACTGTGGTTAAGAGCTCGGCCGCTAAACAAAAGGTCAGCAGTTAGAATCCACCAGCCACTACTCGGAAACCTTATGGGGCAGTTCTACTCTGTCCTATAGGATTGCTAGGAGTTGGAATCGACTTGAGGACAATGGGTTTTTATAGGTTTTTTCCTGCTCCCAGGCAAAAACTGATGCTTTTAATATCTCCTCAATTTTAGTAGTATTCTGTCTTAAAGGCTCTTTTAACTTCTTCCCCAACCCTTTCTCCACACCACTGCCAGAGTTACCTTTCTAAAATAAACCTGATTGTGTCATTCCCCTGCTTAAAAACAATGAAGTCCAAACCCCTTAACTTGCCACGGAGACCTTTCACAACTGGGCCCCTACCTACTTTTCTAGCTTCATTCCTGACATGCCCTAAAATATACCCTATCACCTAACATCATCAGACTACTCAATTATTTGGGTTTTTTGGGACATTTTCAGGCACTCATCCCATTTCCATGGATAAGTTCATGCTGCACTCTTTGACTAGAACTCCATTCCCCCACCTCCCCACCTAACAAAGTCTTATCCATGCTTCAACGTTCACCTCAAAAATATCACTTTTATGAAGTAATTCTTACCCATACTCAATCTTTCCTTCCCTCTTCTATGCGTCCATATAATCATAATAGCTAACACGTATCTAATGCTAAGAGCCTCATATGTATTGTTATTGTTGTTAGCTGCTGTTGAGACACCCCCCAACTCACAGTGACCCCATGTACAATGGAATTATACCACTGTGAACCATTGGCTGATTTTTTAGGTCGCCAGGTCTTTCTTCCTAGACTACTTAGTCTGGAAATTCCACCAATACCTGTTCAGCATCATAGCAACATGCAAGCCTCCACTGACAGATGGGTGGTGGCTGTGCTTGAGGTACACTGGCCAGGAATCGAACCCAGGTCTCCCGTATGGAAGGTAAGAATTCTACCGCTAAACCACTACCGCTCCCTCACATGTATTAAACCCAAAAACCAAACCCACTGCCATCGAATCAATTTCTTCTAACAATCCTTTTGGTAGGTATTACACCCAACGTACAAGTGGGGTTACAGGCTTTGAGCACTTAAGTGACTTTGCCGAGGTCACCAAGCTGTAAGTGGTAGTCAGGATGGGCACCTAGAGTTTATCTTCCTTACCATTCATTACCTTATTCTACCTCACTTTAAACTCTCTCCTAACACACATCCAACTTTGTATTACAGCTGAGAGAGCATCTTGCAAGCAGAGCCGCATCCTCTATATCTGCTTCATGACCCAAGGGTTAGGTATTCAATAAGCACCCCTCAATGAATGAATTAATGAATGGAATACAACTCTTCCAATCATCTCATAGTCTTTAACCAAAACAGCACTCTGGTCAGATTTTTAACTATTTATTCAGTCCTTTACTATACTTAACTTTAACCTATTATTATCATACCCTTAAAAGTAGTTTCTCATTACTTAATGGGATCTTAGTTTTAGCTGCAAATAAAATTCAGGATAGGTAATTGTTGATGCCTTGAAATGCTGAATCATAAAACTGTCGTTAAGTGAAAACCTACAGATTTTTAAAAAGGATTAAGCACATCCCTTGCTTGGGTTTATCTCCCATATCACATATACACATGGTCAGAACTTCAGGGAACCACTCTGAAATACCCTTTAAAAGCCTTCCATACATTATCTGCTTTGTATCATTTCATTTTTGCTGAAATATACTTTGCACATCAAGGGGTGCAGAGAAGCAGGTGGTGAAAAAAACATGCTGGTAATTGTTAAGAAACTTTTGTTTTTCACAAGAAACTGATGGAAGGGGAGGAAATAATGCATCTAGCAGGGTTTGGCATGTACATCTTCGATACAAATCTGACTAATGAATAAATGCCAAAACAAGCAACATGGTTTGTGACTGACATTTGTGTTAGCCCGCAGGAGAGGAAGTCGGTAGCAGTCAATATTAAGGAGGGTCTTTCTGGAGGAGCACTGGTGGTACAGTGATTAAGCGCTTGGCTGCTATCCAAAAGGTCAGCGGTGGCTCTTGGGGAGAAAGACGTGGCAGTCTGCTTCTGAAAAGATTCACAGCCTTGGAAACCCTATGGGGCAGTTCTACTGCCCTATAGGGTCGCTATGAGTCGGACTCCACTGCAACGGGTTTGGTTTTTGTTTTTTTCACTTTCTGATAGATACTCGGCGTGAGGAGGGTAAGACTCAGAGGAGTTAAGTGACTTGTCCAAGATCACTCTGCTACTACACGGCAAAGCCGAAAACTCGAACCCACGCAGTCTGACTCCATAGCTTGAGCTCCTAAGCCCTGAGTAGCACCGCCTGCCGGGCCGCAACGTAGCCCCAGGGCGGTAAGAGGGCACGCGCGGGCGCTTTAGCATGCACAAAGCTAAACCCCATCTCGCGAGGTGGGCAGGACTGCCATCAATAATGAGGAAAACGACGGCCGGGGAAGCTAAGAGACTCGAACAAGGTCACTCAGAGAGTTTCTGCCCAGGCTGGGAGTGGAGCCCCGAATCCCTCGGGACCACTGACGAGCCTAAACCGCAGGGAGAGTCCACCAGCAGAGCAGCGGCGGTGCCCAGTCCACCGGGGTCAGGCTTGCAGGCAGCTGCGCAGGCCCCAGGGCGCCGGCCGCAGGGCCAAGACCAAAGTCAGGCTGCTGCACTTGCCCAGGTTCCGCCAAAGGCCTTACCGGGTCGCCAGAACTTCACTGGTCCCACGGGCGCAGCCATGCTGGGGTGAAGGGTCACGAGGAAGGCTCCACCCCTCCGTCGCGCTCTAGCCCCCAGGGGGCCGGGGGGCGTGGCCCTCGAGGAGCCTCCGCTCAGGCGGCCCCGGTGGTGTTGCGGCCGCGCCCCCCGTGGCTACCGCCCCTCTAAGCCACGTGACCAGGAACCAGCTGGGGGCAGTTCTAGCCCCGCCCCCTTCAATCCTCGGTAAGCGACAGAATGAGTATATAGGCTGCTGCCACCCCACCCCACCCCCAGCCTCGCCTCCTTCCATGTGACCCATGGCACGTCGCCGGCAGGCGTTACGGCCCCGCGCCCGGGTCCACGTGTCTCAGTCCGCCATGTTGGAGGCGGAAGCGCGCTCCTCCGGGTTCTTCTTTAGACTGGTTGATCTCGATTCTCAGTGGCTTTATTAGGTGCATTGCGTGAACTGAATGGCGCCGTTTCCCGGATTGACTACAGAATTATGATTATGCTACAGACTGTCCGCTTGCCACTTCTTTTAGTCTTTTCTTCAAATTGGAAGATAATAATCCTAACTATCTCGTGGGTTTGCTCGTTCAGTAAATGTTGGGAGCGCACTGTGCGCCCAGGTGCTGTGGCTTCAGCTTTTTCCCTCTGAGAGCTTCAGTCCAAGGAGGAGCGAGTAAACAGTAAATGTGTAAATGATGGATAGCAGGAGTTCAAACCGGTTCCTTCCTGCTGAGAATTTACTTTTATTTTTTATTTGTGTATTTTAATTGTGCTTTAGGTAAAAGTTTACAGAGCAGATTAGTTTTTCATCCAATAATTTATACATAAATTGTTTTGTGACATTGGTTGCAATCTCTGCAATTTGTCAGCACTCTCCCCCTTTCCACCCCTGGTTCCCCATCAGTTTCCTGTCCCTTCTTATCTTGTCTTTGGGTAGGAGTGGCCTATTTGGTCTTCTATACTTGATTGAACTAAGAAGCACGTTCCTCACGTGTTACCTTTTATAACCAAAAAAACCCACAAACCTGTTGCTTTCCAGTGGATTTGGACTCATACCGACCCTATAGGACAGGATAGAACTGTCCTGTAGAGTTTCGAAGGAGCGCCTGGTGAATTCGAAGTGCCAACCTTTTGGTTAGCAGCTGTAACTCTTAACCAGGAGGCCACCAAAGTTTCTGTTTGTTTTATAGGCTTGTCTAATCTTTGGCTGAAAACTGGGCTTTGGGTGTGGCTTCAGTTCTGAGTTATCCGGGTGTCTGGGGGCCATAGTCTTCAGGGGTTCCTCCAGTCTCTGTCGGACCGGTAAGTCTGGTCTTTTTTGGGGTGAATTTGAATTTTGTTCTACATTTTTCTCCTGCTCTGTCCGGGGACTCTCTATTGTGATCCCTGTCAGGGCAGTCAGTGGTGGTAGCCGGGCACCATCTAGTCCTCCGCTGAGACTGGTGGAGGTTGTGGTTCATGTGGTCCATTAGCCCTTTGGCCACGTTTTCCTTGTGTCTTTGATTTTCTTCATTCTCCGTTGTTCCAGACGGGATGGGACCAATAGATGTAGCTTAGAAGGCCGCTAGCAAGCTTTTAAGACCCCAGACACTAAACACCAAAGTAGGATGTAGAACAATTAAGCAAATAAATGAAGATATGAACTAGTTATTCTGTCCTAGAGGGTAGCTATGAGTTGGAATCAACTCGACAGCAACTGATTTGGTTTTAGGGTTTTATGCCAATTGACCTAAATGTCTCCCGAGACCACAGACCCCAGCCCTGAGCCCCAGCAACTTGGCCCCTCAAGGTGTTTGGATGTGTCTAGAAAGCTTCTAAGGCTTTGCCTTGGTCAAATTGTGCTGACTTCACCAAAGTTGACACTTGTCTACTATCTAGTTAGTGATTTCCCTTCCTTCGTAACCATCAAAGTTTGTTTCTTTCTGTGTGTAAACCTTGAGTTTTTACAATAGTGGTCTCATACAATATTTGTCCTTTTGTGATTGACTTATTTCACTCAGCATAATGCCGTCCAGATTCATCCATGTTACGAGGTGTTTTGTGGATTCATCATTGTTCTTTATTGTTTCATAGTATCCCATTGTGTGTAGGTACCATAGTTTGTTTATCCATTCATCTGTTGTTGGGCACTTAGGTTATTTCCATCTTTTTGCTATTGTGAATAATGCTGCAGTGAGCATGGGTGTGCATATGTCTGTTCGTGTGACAGCTCTTATTTCTCTAGGATATATTCCTGGGAGTGGGACTGCTGAGTCGTATGTTATTTCTATTTCTAGTTTTTTAAGGAGGTGCCATACTGTTTTCCATAGTGGTTGTACCATTTTACATTCCCACCAGCAGTGCGTGAGTTCCAATCTCCCCGAAACCTCTCCAACATTTATTATTTTCTGTTTTTTCAATTAGTGCCAGTATTGTTGGGAGGGTGAGATGGTATCTCATTGTTTTGATTTACATTTCTCTAATGGCTAAGCATTTCCTCATGTGTCCGTTAGCCACCTGAATGCATTTGCATTTCTAACAAATTACCAGGTGATGTTAATACTGTTCGTTAGGGACCAATTCTGAGAACCACTAGTAGAGCAGTCGTTTTAAAAATTTATTATACATAAGAACCACCTGTGGATATTGTTAAACTGTAGATTCTGATTCAGTATATCTGGGATGGATATGCACATTCTCAGCAGGGGTTCAAAACTGAACAAATCCATTTGAAGCCCTGTTCGATAAATAGTAGCGTTTATTATTATCTACGTAAACAAAACAATGTGAAATAGTATGTAAGTCCTCAGGGGCCTTGAAAGTAATGCCGTATTCCAAGTAGACTAGAAATACCATACCACATACCTTTGCTCAGGTGTGGGCACCAGACTTCTCCAGAATCTAAGAGTTACTGACCACACTGGGACGTTATAGATGCTAATCCCAACCCGAAATGATTGTCATGTTCAAGGAAAAGACAGTTCAGCTGAATACAAGACACTGTAAATTGGAGCTGCCCAAAGATGGAAACAGCTCCTAGGACTGGTAATGAGGGCCCTATTTCTGGAAGGACTCAAGTAGAAGTTAAATGACTCATTGGCAGAAGGATTCAAGAATTAAAAATAGGGTGACTTTCCAAAATCTCTACAGTAAATATACCTTACTTTTGTAATCAGGGAAAAAAACATGGCCTAAAAATAAGAATCTTATGGAGAATTAGGTTGTATCATCTTTTAAATCCCTTCCAACTCTATAAATCCTTGTAATCACTTAGATGCCTCTCTTTCAACCAATTGATCTTAAACTTGCCTGATAAGTAATCATATTTAAGCACTTCATATGTGTTATGGATTGAATTGTGTCCCCCACGAAAGTGTGTCAACTTGGCTAGGCTATGATTGCCAGTATCATATGGTTGTCCATTTTGTGATCTGATGTGATAATCCTGTGTGTTGTAAATCTGATCTCTGCCTGTGGTTAATGAGGCCAGATTAGGTTGTGTTAAAGTGCATTAGGGTGGGATGCAGCACTCTTACTCAGGTCACAGCCCTGATCCATGTAAGGGGAGTTTCCGTGGGGTGTGGCCTGCATCACTTTTTATCTTACAAGAGATGAAAGGAGAGAGAAGAGAGAGAGAGGGACCTCACACCACCAGGAAAGAGCACAGGAAGTGGAGCACATTCTTTGGACCCAAAGTCCCAACGCTGAGAAGCTCCTAGGTGAGGGGAGGATTGATGATAAGGACCTTCTCCAGAGCCAACAGAGAGAAAGAAAGCCTTCCCCATACCCTGAATTCAGACCTCTAGCCTCCTAGACTGTGAGAGAATAAATTTTTGTTAAAGCCATCATTTTGTGGTATTTCTATTATAGCAGCACTAAATAACTACAACAGTGTGCAAAGAAAGTCTTTGGTGGATAAAAGGTTGGCTGCAGTCTGACTCAGGTCTGTCCATCAGGGAGCACACTTAATCCTATCAATACTAGGAAAATAAGTGCTGAAATGCTTTGGGAGTCTGCAAAAGGGAGAGTTAGTTTCCAGGTATGGAAATCAGGGGAGGCTTTCTACAACTATTGTTATTTGACCGGAGCGTTTTGGAGAAGTAGGGTAAAAGCATGGGTGGGAGGATCTCCAGGCTGTAGAGAAAGCCAGTAACAGTTCTGTTAGTCAAGGTATGTGAAAGGGTGTGGTAAGAAGTAAATTGCAAAAGTAATTTGGGCCTAGATTCTGGAAGGCCTTGAATTTTAAGATTAAGATTATGGCTTGTAGACCTCTGCTTTAGGATAATCTGTCAGCAGTGGTGGGAAAAAAAAGGGTTGAAAGAAAAGACTAGAAATAGGTGGGTTAGCTAAACCAGTGTTTGCTCCAATTTGACTGATCATGTAAATCAAATGCTTGTTAAAAATATTTATTTCAGGCCTCCAACCTAATCCTGAGTAATAATCTCCAGGGGCATAGCCTAGGAATCTACATTTTTAGAAATTTCCACAGAGGAATCTTATGCTAACAAGCTTGGGAAAGATTCCACTAATCCAAACAGAGCTAATGAGGGCTAATAAACTCAAGTGGAGGAAATATTTATAGGTAGGCAACTAATTGAAAGTAAGAGAGAGGCTTCAGAATCCATGTGTTTTTAGAGCTGTGAAGAAAGCTCTGCCTTGTCTGAGGGAAATGGCATAGTCAAGGAAAGAGCAGGGGCTTTGAAGCCAGGTAGGCATGACTTGGAATCCTAGCTCTGCCATTTTCTAGCTGTCACTCGTCTGTCAGTTTGCCATACTATGGTGATTTGCGTATTGCTGTGATGCTGAAAGCTATGCCACCAGTATTTCAAAATATCAGCAGGGTCACCCATGGTGGACAGAGTTTCCAAACTAAGACTAGGAAGAAGGACCTGATGAACTACTTCTAAGAAAACTGGCCAGTGAAAACCTTACGAATACCAGCGGAACATTGTCTGATATAGTGCCAGAAGATGAACCTCTCAGGTTGGAAGGCACTCAAACAACAATGGGTTCAAACATAGCAACGATTGTGAGGATGGCTCAGGACCAGGCGGTGTTTCCTTTTGTTGTACATAGGGTCGCTATGAGTGAAAACCTACTCGACAGCACCTAACAACAACAACAAGCTGTCACTTGATCTTAGCTGTAAAGTGAGGTATAAAACAAAACCCGTTGCCGCCGAGTCGATTCCTACTCACAGCGACCGTTTAGGACAGAGTGGAACTGCTCCATAGTGTTTCCAAGGAGCAGGTGGTGGATCTGAACTGCTGGCCTTTTAGTTAGCAACTGAACTCTTAACCACTTTGCCACCATAAAAAGGTGGTATCTAATGAGATAACATATAGAGTACATAATAGTACAAGATACAACAGCATTCAATGTTAGCTCTTGTTATCTTAATTCAAACAGCAAATACACCAGAAAAAAGAAAAAAAATCTGAATTTACATGCATACATTCATTTTCCAACTACCTCCTTTATTTCCATAATAATGAAAATAACACTCAATTCATGTTAATCCCTCTACCTAGAATTCCCCATCCATCGTTTAAAATATCCTCATCCCTTAAGAGCCAGCTCTAAGAAGACTTCCTTAAATTCACTGTCAGTTAAGCATTCCCTCTCTGTAGACTCAGATTCTGCATGCTCACCTTTGTTATAACACTTACTTAGTTGAAATATAGTTAGCTTACCTCCACTAGTATACTGGGAGCTTCTTGAGGACAAAGACCATGCCACATTCATATTCATAGCCCAGTAACAAAGTGCCTATTGAGTGACGTATATGTGAATATTATGCTTTATGCTTAGTTCTTTATGATATTGACCTTCCCTTGTTTTATTTTTGTCATAGTTTCACTAATGGCCCGAGTATAGAACATAAGGTTTATACATGACTACACCAAAACCAAAAAAACCAAACTCACTGCCATCGAGTCAATTCTCACTCGTAGCCACCATGTAGGACAGAGTAGAACTGCCCCATAGGGTTTCCAAGGCCATAAATCTTTACAGAAGCAGACTGTCACATCTTTATCCCTCAGAGTGGCTGGTGGGTTTGAACTGCCTACCTTTCAGTTAGCAGCCGAACGCTTAACCACTGTGCCACTACAGCTCCTTCATACGTGAATACAAGGGAATATTAATGTATCACTTTATTATTCCTATATTTTACAAATCACTCATGACATACATGAAGAAATCTTCTTTACAACGAGACAGTAGATTGGACATCTCCAATTTATTATCATACTCTTAAAGTTGGAGGAGACCTTAGTGAACATCTAGCCTAAATTCCTTGTTTTATAGATGAGAAAATGGAGGCCAGTGGAGGTTAAAATGACTCCGTCAGAATCAATGAGCTAATTCAGCATTAGAACTGAAACTACAACTCAGACTTTCTAATTCCTAGGCCATTGCTTTTTCAACCATTTGGGCCATTTAAAACTATTAGTGCGAAGCTCTCTTAGCTGAGAACGTTTGCCTCAGAAAGTTCTCAAAGCCCAACTGTCCCTAATGGGTTGTTTTGCTTACACAGACTTCTGTTACAGAAAACACCTAAGCAAAGACCTAGATGTTGATGATGTGGTTTCATTGTCATGAACTAGGAATGGTCTCAGTAGACTCTTGGTCTTCCTAAGTAACTATTTTCAGAAAGACCAAAAATAACTACTCTAAAATTAAAACCCTTATTTTTTGAGATGACATCCAGAATTTATTTAGTTCATTGTCAACAATTCCATAAAAGTTTGATCATTTTGTTACAAAGAGGTACATCTGGCAACTTCTTAGGTTTCCCAGAAAGAAAATGTTCCTCAAAATCATGGTTCATGGGTATGTTATAAAAGTTTTCTGTGTCTATGGTAGGTAACCAGTATTTTCTGCTTTGAAATGTTTCCAGACTACCATCTTGGCCATGTATTAGGAGGGATAGGATTTAGGTATTTTCATCTTTGTACAGTTAAGGCGTTTTTGGATACAAGTAATAGAAAACCCAGCCCAGCCTTGCTTAAGTAAAACAGGCTCCCATAAACGAAAAAGTCCAAGAGTAGTTCTGACTTGAGACACAGGTGTATCTGTGCATATGATATAATCAGGACTCGTTTCTGATCATACGGTTTTGCCTTCTGACACAGGTGTCATGTGGTAACAAGATGGCCATGTCAACTCCAGCTATCACGTCCTCTCAAGCATCAAACCTCTTTCCAAAAATCCCTGGCAAAAGTATCTCTGACTGGCCGTGAACCCAATCTGAATCAGTCCCTGTTGTTAGCTGCCATCGAGTCAGCCTCCTATTCCCAGGGGCCCCATGCACAATAGAATGAAACACTGGCTGAAACTTGTTCAACAAGCTTCCAGTGACCGACAGGTTATATATAGTTGCACATGAGAGGCGTCGGGAGGAAATCAAACTGGTCGCATAGAAGGTGAGAATTCTACCACTGAACCACCATTGCCTCCATAAATCTATCACTAAGACCAGGAAGTATGATGTACTGACTGGCTTAGGCCCAGGTAACATGCTTCACCCGAAGAATCAGAGGTGGAGTCAGCTTTACCAGAACCACTTGAGAGTTGGGAACTAGTTCCTCAGAGGGAAATCTGTGTAAGATTATCAGAAGGGTGGGTAAATGAATGAATTAATGCAGCAAAAACAACAGATGTCCATTACAACTATTCATGTATTCATGTGCCAGAACTGTTAGCTTCCTAAGAAAAATCCTGACTTTGCCCTTGGGTCTTCATTAAGACTTTCTTCCAAGGTCTGAGCAGTCCTGCAGTAAAGAACCCTGTCTACATTTATTTGATAGAGCATTTCTCAAACTGAACACAGAACCTTTTTTAACGTAATTGCAGGATTGCTTTTACTGAATTGCACTGTACTGGCATTTTATACTGAGAATCTAAGATGCAGCACTCTGCAACTTGTAACATGTAAACCTGTCTGGTTTGTTGGCTTGCACACAAATGATAACCTTCAACCTTGTATTAGCATAAGCAAAAGCATCTACTTAGCTTTAAGGATGTGGGTAGAGGGCAGAGAGATCCACTAGAAAAGGGATTCAGCAACCAGAGGAACCTCTATCATGTTGACACGAGAAACACGCAAATCTGTGGAGTTGGATGAGTTGGGGAAGTTTCCTTAAGTCTTTGAGGTGCTTTCTACATAGGATGACCATATGCTTTATTGTTCAAACTGAGACACTTGTAAATGTGAAAGGGGTATTATTAACCAGGTGGGGTGCGGAGATAACAAGCATAAACTGGAACTCTGCCAGGCAAACTGGGGCATATTTCTAGGTGTGTGGCACCAGTGAAACCTAGCTAACAATGCTTATCTGAATACATACAATATAGAGTACATACTCTGTGCCCATAGAATATGTCTGAATCCATTCAGCTCATTTGTAGCTTTGAACTGCCCTTGTGGAGTTGTGTCTGGGCACATCCCAGCATACTTTCATTGCATTTATTATCAGAATGCTTCACAGTGTCATTTTTGTGAGAGGATCTTTGTGAGAAATTCTTACCTGATCTTAGTACCAAGAATAATTGTTCTTCCTGTATCTGGATTTGTTTTAATCTTACGGACATTGTGAATGGTATATCTGACCAGGTGTCTCTTTCTCTTTTGGCTACTGGAAAGCTTAAAGTTAAATGAGTGGCCTACCCCAAGTAAGTGTGGAAGTCATTGGGGCGTGCATTTGTAGCCCCATGCTTGACTCTGTTTTGTACCCCCACCCTTGGGCTTCTCCCATGTAACTTTTAATTTACACTACTGTCATGGATTGAATTGTGTCCCCTAAAAATATGTGTCAACTTGGCTAGGCCATGATTCCCAGTATTGTGTGATTGTCCACCATTTTGTCATCTGATGTGATTTGCCTGTGTGTTGTAAATCCTACCACTATGATGTTAATAAGGTGGGATAGGTGGCAGTTATGTTAATGAGGCAGGACTCAATCTACAAGATTGGATTGTGTCTTTAGTCACTGTCTTTTGAGATATAAAAGATAGAAGCGATCAGAGAGATAGGGACCTCATACCTCCAAGAAAGCAGCGCTGGGATTAGAACACATCCTTTTGACCCGTGGTTCCTGCACAGAGAAGCTCCTAGTCCAGAGGAAGATTGATGGCAAGGACCTTCCTCCAGATAGAAAAAGCCTTCCCCTGGAGCTGACACCCTGAATTTGAACTTCTAGCCTACTAGACTGTGAGAGAATAAACGTTTGTTTGTTAAAGCCATCCACTTGTGGTATTTCTGTTATAGCACCACTAGTTAACTAAGACAACTACTTGGTACCTTTGAAGTCACTGTGATCAATCCCTCTTTCCAAAATCTGAACATTCCTGCAGTTAAGAACCCTGTTTAAATTTATTTGATCCAGCGTTTCTCAAACTGAACACAGACCTGTTTTTTATGTAATGCCTATTTACAATTCTGTGGAATACACTGAGTTAAGATTTCAAAATGAATTAAAACAATTTATCACAGAAGTTTAGGGCTTTGTATCTAAGTGTGTTAATGAGGTTAAGTTCTTATGCTTTCAATTCACTGTTGCATTAACCACCGTTTTCCAGGTCCACCTTCTAATGCCTCCATACTTCATGCAGAGAAGCAGAGTCACATAACAGAGTACTGAACTTAGGACCCGAAAATCTGTTTAAATCCTTGTGTCACCATTTACTAGCCATGTGACCTTGAATATGCTACTTAATCTGAGCCTCAGTTTCCACATCTGAAAATTAGGTACAACAGCTATCCAACCTAGGTAGTTCTCCATTACATTGTTGTGAGGATCAAAGATAGCCCATATGAAAGTGATCTAAATCTATAAAATGGTTTCAGATAATGTTTATTCTAGGCGTAGGCCAGGTTTGCTTACAACCAGGCATGGACCAGTTTCCTTACATCTGCTCCAGAGACACAGGTTATGGCACTAACCAGGCAAATAACTCAGTGACCATAAAGGAGTCCTGGTGCACGTATGAAAACTTCTAGGGGTGCTCACGATCGGGGTGCATCAGCATTCCACGTGGACAACACCCTCGCCTATTATAGATCTCTTGCTCCAGCGAAGTCAAGAGAAAAGGAAACCATCACTTAACGCTCTTCCTTTTGTGTGTCCATGTGAATTAGACTAGATAAAAACAGGATTCCACAGCCAAACCAGTTCTGATTAGGAGGGTGTAGAAACCAGTTACATTGCCTACCACTGGACTAGGAATCTGGGATAATTGTCAGTGTCCTCTTTTGTCCTTCCTTCAGTATATTAGATTGCTAAATCATTGTCAATACACCCACCTGATGAAATTAGGCCCAGGAGGCCACTATGGTTAATGTCAGGGATGAATCCAGGAATATACACAGAGGCCTCTGGCAGGGAAGCAGAGAACTAAGGTACTGGTCTAAATAGCTTAAACTTTTTCTTTAAAAAAAGAAAAGCTAGAACACAGGCAAAGGCTTACTGTTTCCAGCAAGTCTCCTCTCTCAAACTATAGAGATAATAATATTAATATTCATATCGCTAAGGAAGACACGACCTTGAGGCTAGCTTTATGTCTTCTAACTAGAAAGTGGTTATTTTCCTCTTAAAATTTGTCTACTTCTTCCCCCACCCCAAAACTATAAAAAAAAATTGCATAAATACCTATTTGGTGTGTTTACTTGTGACATAATCCTAACGTTAAAGATGCCACAGAGCAGAAAAAAGGCCTTAGGCAATCACCAAACAAAAGTTGTTCATGCAAGTATTTATTTCATGCTAAGAACACATATATTCTAAAGAAGAGACAATTAGGAAACAGAGATTTGTTTTCCTAAATAGAATCTTCATCTTAAAAAAAGTAGTGATTCAAACCTCCAAAACGTAAGAGCACAGGAATCAAGAAAAATGGAAAATGTATCTTATCCCTTACCTGAATTAACCTTAGAAGACCCAAGCATTCCCTTTCAGAAATATCAGTGTTGAAATTGTGCAAAAGACTGTACCCAGAGTGTTTAAACTATAAAACCAACACCTGGTTTAAAAAAAAAAACAAAAAACCAGTTGCCATCGAGTCAGCTCTGACTCGTGGTGAACCAACGTGTGTCAGAGTAAAACTGTGCTCCGTAGGGTTTTCAATGGCTAATTTTTTGGAAGTAGATTGCCAGGCTTTTCTTCTAAGGCACCTCTGGGTAGATTCAAACCTCCAACCTTTTGGTTAGTGGCTGAGCATATTAACAATATGCAGCACCCAGGGACTCCAATACCTGATTCAGACATGACAAAAATAAAAGCAGTAAAATAATATACAGTTTATAAATTCCAATGAAGTCTACTGCCAACCTGGCTGAAACCAGAGTCTCTGAACACTGAACAGTCACTGACAGGAAGGATAAAGTGCTATATCTCTGGTCGCAAGCAAATTAACTGATGCTCTATTAAAATTTCCAGGATTAAAGCCGAGGTAGTTTTCTGTAAAGAATGTTCTCCTTGAGAGCATGGCCAGCATGTGGTTGAGCCGGGACCTGATCCCAGCAAAGTGAAACTGCCTCTCTTTATCCAAGTTTCTAAATGAGTCTCTTAAGCATAGGTCTAAGTGGGGGGTGCTCAAGTACTTCGGATATCCAGGATTGTGGAAGTCAGTGGCTCTCATGGAAGTCTGGGAGCCAGTGGAGCTTGCCACTGAGCCTTGGGAAGACAAAGATGAGGAAGACTTCAAACTGGAAGATGTCGATACAGACATTTTTGATACTGGAGACCCTTCTTTAGACTGAGTTCCCTGAGAAAAGAGAATATTCTCATCCACATCAGTCTGGGTGGTGGCCGACTTGGACCAAATCGTGGTTTGAGAGCTGGCTACCCTGGTGGCGACTGTGGTTTGGGTCCCATTGGACGCTGTGCTGATCCTGGTCTGTGTCCCCATGTCACTTCCATGCACTGTTGGCATCTCTTCTCTTGGCTCCGTCTGAGTGGCAACATCAGTTGCCCTTCTGCTCTCTAGCTCGTCCTTGTGACTGTTTAAGTAGTCTTCCTCACCGATGGTGGAGGACTCAGAGTCGTGGCGCCTGGTCTCTGCCCTGCCCTCTGTGGGCACCTCTGGTTCCAGGTCAGTCTTCTTGGGGGTACTTGAGAGTCTGGCCAGCCGCAGCCTCAGCAGGTTGCCCAGTGTGAGTTCCTTGGATGGCGGCTTGTGCTCAACCAGATGGTCAAACTTGCTGCTGATCCGGAAGTTGCTCAGGAGTTTGGAGCTGATGGGCGTTGATTGTGCATATAGGATTCTGAACTCCAAATCAAAGTGTTCAACCACTTGGCCGGACAGGATTACCAAGTTACTGCTATTTAATTTGCCATCCGTCCATGTAAAACTTTAGGATTAAAAAACAAAAAAAAGAAGCTGGTAAGAATGAGCAATTTTAGTTTACTTATTGTCAATCAGCAAAATAAAGCCCAGATACCTGCCCATATAAGAATCAAAACTTTGGTGATCACTCTTTAGTCAAAGATTAGACAGGCCCATAAAACAAAATGAGACTAAAGGGGCACACCAGCCCAGGGGCAAGAACTAGAAGGCAGGAGGGGACAGGAAAGCTGGTAATAGGGAACCAAAGGTCGAGACCAGAGAGGGTTGACATGTCGTGGGGTTGTTAACTAATGTCATAAAATAATACATGTGCTAACTGTTTAATGACAAGCTAGTTTGTTCTGTAAACCCTTATCTAAAGTACAATTAAAAAAATTTTTTTAATTAAAAAAAAAAAAAACTTTGGTGATATCATACCTACCATTTAGTTATGAATTCAATTAGTCTTAACATGTATATATAACATACATGTGTTAGCATAAAAGTTAAAAGTCCAACTGTTTAATCCATACGTGAAAACCTATATATCCTCAGCCTCACAATTTTTACACACTAGAAAGGTATTTAGTCCAGTGAGGCAACAGGCTAGTGACAGCATCTAGGGAAGCCGTGGGAGACCCTCAGATAGGCTCCCGCTCTGACGAATGAATTGCTATCGTAGGGCTCCTTGCTGCCTTTTTCAGTGCTGCCATTTTCACAAAAGGAGACAATACTGCTATTGTAATGATGATGTCATTGCACAAAACATGTTTAGAGCTGAGGAGTGGCCATCCGTCCTTGTCTGCCTCGCACCCCTTCCCTTTCCCCTGGTAACAACCCATTCCTGCCCCTACCCGAGAAAGCTTTCCTTTATGCACCCTCTCCACCCACAACAAGCATGGGCATATGACCCAGGCTGGTCAGAGTATCCTATCCTCTTGGATGTGGAGATTCACTCACATGGGCATGTGAACCAATTACAGCCAAGTAATTTTTCAAAAACTGATTTTAATGCGGAGAGTAAGAAAGTCTCCCTCTTTTGGAAATAGCTGCTAAAGGCCACATAAGCCTGGATCTTTACCTTCAAATGGAGAGCCTGCCTGAGAATAAAGATTAATTACAGAAAAGCAGGACCAGGAGACAGTGTTCTGATAGATGTATCGCCCCTAGGTCAAGTTGAGTTGGAAACCAATTATACCTTTCTACACTTCCAAGTTATGTGAGTCAATAAAATTCATTTTGCATGAAGTGTTTGAGTTAGCTTTCTGACACTTGCAATCACCCCACTGATACAGAAATTTGTACCAGGGATAGGCTGTTTTAAACAAGAAATCATAAAACATCACCAACTCTGTCTCTTGCAAACAAGAATCCCAGCTGATGCAAATTCCACTTTCAGAATTGCCTTCAAAGCTTAAGAAGGAATATTCTTTTGAAAACCCTCAATGAGATAATGTAACAAAACCCCTATCCAGTACCTGGATTATAAAAGGTCCTCAACAAATGGAAGCTATCACCACCATCATCATCAACGGTAACATAGCTTCATGTGTAGAGAGTAGTTTTTATACTTTCAGACTTTAGAACAGCCAAAAACCATTTGGAGCTTAGTCTGATTAATACAGATAAATCCTACTTTAGGTCAAAATCTAGTTTCCTCCTGTTACTTGTAAACTTCTTCTGACAGGAAGCCTCAAGAAAGAGTTCGAATTTTGTTCTGAGCAATGCTGGTATTGTTTGAAAAGAAAGGCGTCTGGAGTTTTGTAATGTTAGCACCTCATCTTTCACAAACTTTTGCATCCCCACCTTTTCCCAGGGCTGACACATAATTATCACCTGGAATGTGTGTTTCTTCAAAATGTGGGGTTTTTTTTTTTTAACTCTACAGACACGCCTCATGCATACCATCAGACAATCTAATATAGAGGCAGCAAAACACACCACCATCGGAGCCACGTAAGTAAAAATGGCGCATCTTAACTTCTGAAGATTACTTTAAGCACCATTATCCCCATCTTCTATTCAACTTCCCTGTGCTCTCTACTTTCAGATGCCACTGCCAAAGTGAGACTTCAAAGATGGGGTCAGAAACATGGATCAGTATTTTCTACACTAAAGTGCAAAATTACAGGGCTTGAAGCAAAATAAAGGATTTAAGTCTGAAGAGAACAGCTTCTGTTCTGCCTTCAACACCGAAGTTAAAACATGACCAGGGCATATACCAGGGGAAGAGAACTTCCTGATTTTCTCTCCCACTAGGGACAGCCATCTCTGCCTTTATCTGTAGCCCCCAACCCCGCCCCTTTTCACCAACAAACATGAACCGGCTCTGCAGGAGTCAACAACCCAGAGGTAGGGAAGGGTGTCACAGGCAGCCCAGGCTTGCTTTGATATAAAATGTGCTATCTTCTTCTGATATTGGGCTGCTTGCTACCTGCAACTGTCCTTACCTTCCAGTGAGCAAGGACAAGTAGGGTCAAAATTCCCAAGGAACCAGGATTTGATATTGTTCCTGTCACTATTAATACCCAATTCAGTCTGCTGTAAGGCCTGGACCGAGGCTTGAATCTAGGACTCGCTCACTGTGTGGTATCAAGGCAAGTTTCCATCTCTGCTCTTCAGCTTTGTGGATGGCAGGGAAGGGACCCCTACCCTCGACTACCTCCTACTGAGGGCTGCTTTGATTAACCAACTCACACTCACAGACACAGACAGAGGAATGCTTGTACATAAAGGCTCTCATTGAGAGGCAAAAATAAGCTTTTAGCTTTACATAACATGCATCTTCTAAAGAGTTTATTATGCATAGACATGTTAGAAATTTACCTGTAAGAGCCTGTTGCCACTCGAATGCCATCAATCAATGTGAACTTTTCATGAACCTTCCCAACAATTTTAGTACCCGACCTTGCATAGTAGATATTTCCTGTAATAGTCCGAACTGTCATCAGCTGTTGGGAGAGTGGGAGAAAAAATAGATGAACAATCCAGTGACACTTATCCAGTGAGTAAATGATTAAGACAAGAGGGCTTGGGTTACAATTCCCAAACAGACAAACTTCTTGGTGGATGAATGGCTTAGGGTCATCATTCAGTAATAACACACATGAGGTACTAGCCAGATGATTCTCAGGCTCAAGTCCATTTACTCCCTGGTAATGCTACCATATGGGGCAGCTCTACTCTGTCCTATAGGGTCCGACAGGGTCGCTATGAGTCGCAATCAACTCAACGGCAATAGGTTTTTTTTAATGCTAGTCCATCTTCTCATATGTCCTTTTCTTATGTTTATTTTTGAGACCCTTAATTCATGTGTGTATGTGCTCGAAAAGAAGAATCCCATTTGGGGGATACCAGACAACAGAAGCCAAGAATTTACTTTGAAACAAAATGTGGACGATAAAATCACCAAAGAAAATCACACTGGTAATAACATTTTAACAAAGACTTAAAGAAGCTAAACTGATTATCTCCTACTCCTTTATTTAATGGCATTTACTAATGAATAACAGCCCATCTTCACTTGCCCCCCACCATAATGGGTATGGAGAATAGGGACATAGGACATATCTTCTCTAGCGCAGGATTTCTGAAGCAGAAACACTCACATGTGGCTCAGTCAGCAATGTCATATCTCCTGTTGCTTGTGAGGTGCCATCGAGTCAGTTCCAACTCATAGCTACCCTCTGTACAACAGAACGAAACACTGCCCGGTCCTGCACCATCTTCACAATCACTGTTATGTTTGAGCCCATTGTTGCAGCCACTGTGTCAATACATCTTGTTGAGGGTCTTCTTTTTTGCTGACCCTCACTTTGCCAAGCATGATGTCCTTCTCCAGGGACTGATCCCTCCTGATAACATGTCCAAAGCATGTGAGACGTAGTCTCGCCAACCCTGCTTCTAAGGAGCATTCTGGCTGTACTTCTTCCAAGACAGATTTGTTCATTCTTTAGGCAGTCAATCGTATATTCAGTATTCTTCTCCAACACCATAATTCAAAGGCATCAATTCTTCTTCAGTCTTCCTGATTCATCGTCCAGCTTTCACGTGCGTATGAGGCGACTGAAAACACCATGGTTTGGGGTAGGCGTGCCTCAGTCTTCAAGGTGACATCCTGGCTTTTCAACATTTTAAAGAGGTCTTTTAGAGCAGATTTGCCCAGTGCAATGTGTGTTTTCATTTCTTGACTGCTACTTCCACGGTGTTGATCGTGGATCCAAGTAAAATGAAATCCTTGACAACATCAATCTTTTCTCCGTTTATCATGATGTTGCTTACTGGTCCATTTGTGAGGACTTTTGTTTTCTTTTTGTTGAGATGTAATCCATACTGAAGGCTGTGGTCTTTGATCTTCATCAGTAAGTGCTTCAAGTCCTCTTCATTTTCAGCAAGCAAGGCTGTGTCATCTGCAAATGCAGTTTGTTAATGAGTCTTCCTCCAATCCTGATACCCTGTTCTTCTTCATATAGTCCAGCTTCTCGAATTATTTGCTCAGCATACAGATTGAATAGGTACGGTGAAAGCATACAACCCTGACACCCAGCTTTCCTGGCTGCAAGGACATATTTACCAAAAAGGAATAATGGTAGTACACTGGGGTTATATGTGTATGCATAATTATTGATGTAAAATGACATACATAAATGTATGTACAATGGTATGCAAAATACTAAAACAATTTGATTTCTTTGGAGCAGACCAGTAGCTACATATTTTTAGGAATCTTACACATTCAAATTAAAGGTTTAAGATTTTTGTTTGACTTTTCATTCACTCCTCAAACACGGAGGCCCTACTATGTGCCAAGCTCTGGGGCAATAGAGATAGTCAAGGAGTAGAATAGAAAACAGAAAGTAACTGGATGATTAAAAAACTATGGCAAGACTTAACATCATCCAGAGAAATGAAAACCTATGTCCACACAAAAACCTGTACATATTCACAGCAGCTTTATTTGTAACAGCCCAAAACTGAAAACTATCCAAGTGTCTTTCAATGAGTGAATGATTAAACAAACTATAGTACATCCATACCCATGGAATACTACTCAGCAATAAAAGGGACACACTACTGATGCACGAGACAACTTGTGTGGATCTCAAGGGCACTGTGCTGAGTGAAAAAAGCCAATATCAAAAGGTCACATACTGTGTGATTCCATCAACATAAACCAAAAACCAAACCCACTGCCATTGAGTCTATTCCAATTCATAGCGACCCTATAGAACAGAGCAGAACTGCACCATAGGGTTTCCAAGGAGCACCTGGTAGATTCGAACCATCAACGCAACATTCTCTAAATGACAACATCACAGAGATGGAGAACACTGCAGTGGTTGCCAGGGGTTAGGGATGGCCCAGGGGTGGGGGTGTGACTATAAAGGGGTAGCAAGAGGGAGATCTTTGTTGTGATGGGACAGGGACAGTTCCGTATACTGATGGCAGTGGTGGCTACATCAGTCTACACGTGTGATAAAATGGCACAGAATTATAGACGTGCATTGTATCAATGTCAGTTTTCAGGTGTTGATATTACTACAAGTTACATAAGATGTAATGGGGAAACTGGGTAAAGGGTACACAGAATCTCCCTGTACTATGTTTGTACCTTCTGTGAATCTATAATTATTTCAAAGTAGAAAGTTCAAAATAAAACAAATAAACAAAAACTATGACAATACATAACATCACTTCTGTGGTACTCTTACCAAAAATGTATAACCTAAATTTAATCACGAGGAAACGTCAGACAAACCCACATTCTACAGAAAACTGGCCAGATTTCTTCAAAAATGGCAAGACCCTAAACAAAGAAAGATGGGGGAATGGTTCCAGATTAAAGGAAACTAAGGAGACATGATGACTAAATGCAAGGTGTGGTCCTGGATTGGATTCTGGGCCAGAAAAAAGGGCATTAGTGAGACAAAGGGTGAAATTCATAAAGTCTGTGTAGATTAAACAATAGTATTACATCAAGGCTAATTTCCTGATTTTGATATTTGATACAATTTGATAGGGTATTTCTTTAGGTTTGTAAAATATTAATATTTGGAGACTTTGGGTGAAGAGTATATGGGAATTCCTTACGCTATTTTTGTAACTTCTTTGTAAATCTTCAATTATTTGAAAATGAAAATTTAAAAAACAAAAAAATCTAGGAAATTCATAGAAGTACACAGTGACATGGTGGTGGGAGGGCTTCCTGGAGGAGGTGATGATTCCTTAGCCAAGGCTTAAAGGACCAACATATAATAACCAGCATAAAAAATAATCACTATGGGCAGGTTTAGGTGTGGTTGTGTCCTTCCCTTTGGCACACATTTACATGTTGTGCAGGCCTCTGTGACTGTGGCCAAAGCACTCTGGAGTGCCTACATATGACAGCGTGACTGAGTCCCTGCAGACAGGACACCAAGCACAGAGCCAGAACAGGGGGAGTCAGCCCTTACTCGGCGAGGGCAGACAACCAGCACAGATACCACCAGGTAAGAGAAGCAGCCAGAGCAGACGATGCTTCCCTAGGAAGGAATGAGAGACCCTAAGTTGGTGAGGCTGGAGGGGCAAACCTCCTTTGGGCCCCATCCCAGAGGATTTGGATACTCATGAAGGCAGCAACCAATGCCGGCAACCGAGTCAGTAAATACTCCTAGATTTCTGCCCAGCAGATGAACCACAGCCAATCACTTTGCTCAAAGTTGTGGCCAGAACTATTCTGTGATTTTTCTGCTGCTAGCACCCTGCCTCAATTATAGAAAAAGCACCTTGAAATTAAGCATCCACACCTTCAATTTCTTCAAGCCAGCTCTATATGAGAGCAGCCATGGGCTGAATACTTCTTAGATTATAATGCTCTTTCCCAGGTCTGACTTGCGTTTTCCTTGGGTCCACTGATCTCATCTTTTAATTGACTGTTGGGTCAACTGGCTGTCTCCTTTAATTCAATCTCTGAGCTCCAATTCTAGCACGCCAGCATGAATTTGCCTTAAACCCAATCCTTAGCTTCCTCATCAAGGGAAAAAACCAGCAAGCACTCTGAGGGAGAAGTTAAATAACCAAACTTTCGCAAACCAATTGCTTGGTAATAACAAGGTGGTAAGTTTGTGTCCCGATGGGCAGTACAGTAACCTGTAGTATCACAGCCCAAATTCTTTCTTTGTTCTGCTTACTGCTTTACCTCTGGAACCCAGAAGAGTGTCTGGCTCATAGCAGACGCTCAAATACTTGATGAATGAAGTTCCAAAGCTTGCGGGTGAAGTTCATTAATTTAAAAAAAAAAAAATGAACTGTTCCAACACCCATTCATGATAAAAACTCTCAACAAAACAGGAACAGAAGCGAAATTCCTCAATATAATTAAGGGCATTTATACAAAGCCAATAGCCAACATCATCCTAAATGGAGAGACTCTGACAGCATTCCCCTTGAGAACGGGAACCAGACGAGGATGCCCTTTATCACCACTCTTATTCAACATTGTGCCAGAGGTCCTAACCAGAGCAATTAGGCTAGAAAAAGAAATCAAGGGCATCCAAATTGGGAGGGAAGAAATCAAAGTATCTCTATTTGCAGATGATATGATCTCATACACAGAAAACCCCAAAGAATCCACAAGAAAACTACTGCAACTAATAGAAGAAATCAGCAAAATTTCAGGATACAAGATAAACAT
>NW_004443944.1:25259215-25314176 GCF_000243295.1 Trichechus manatus latirostris
GTAGATACAAGAGACTAAACAGGCAGCTTCTGTCCGGAGGTGAGATGGGAAGGCAGAGAGGGTTAGGAGCTGGTTGAATGAACATGGGGAATCGGGTGGAAAGGAGGAGTGTGCTGTCACAGTATAGGGAGAGCAATTAGGGTCACATAACAATGTATGTATAAATTTTTGTATGGGAAAAAATAAAAATGAACTGTGTAGTAAATATAACTACTTTTCTTGCCTCTTTCAACAAAAGAGATTAAGCTAGGTAAGTTGTATGGTTTTACATTTAAATACTTAAACTCAAATTACTTTCATGAGCAGAGAAAAGGACACGAAAAGTCTCATTTTATAATGATGAGAAATGAAAAGCAGCATGTGAGAGTGATTACAAACACACGAGTTGGAGGCAGATAGACTACAGTCAAACCCTAGTCCCACCACGTTCTAGCTGTCACACTGGGCTCTCTGTGTTGCCATTTCCTGATCTAAAAAACAAGGATGATGCCTTACCTGGCAGGGTTGCTGGGAGGACTAAGTTACATAACATCTGTCAAGAGCCTAGGGCAGTGCCAAGGACAGAGGAGTAGCTCAGTAAGCGGTGGTCATCATGGAACCTACTGGAGCTACTGTCAAACGAAGCCGCTTCTGGGGCAGCCTCTATGCATCAACAGTAGAGTTGTTCGTGCTCTGTCAGGAGGCAGCACGGTGCGGGGCAGAGGCCAAGGTTCTGAATTCTGACTCTGTCGCTTCTTTTCTGCGAGACTTTGGGTGAACAACTTTGCTCAGGGCCTCAGTTTCCTCACCTGTAAAAGAGGATACCACCACCCACTGCCTTGTAGATCCCAGACGCTCCATAATGTTTGCTGACTGTGATGAACCTGGAAGCAGTGTAACACAAACCTTTTCCTGTTCAGGATGAACTTTCAGATCCATGCACATGTCCAAAAACTGGGAAAGCAGGGCCTGGTCCAGGAGGATGTACACAGCAACTCCCTGTCTCCTACATATTTCCTGCAGGTCTCTGAAGATGTCGATGTCGGTGAACACATCCATTACCACAGCAATCACCTATGGGGTGGGGGTGGGAGGGCAGAGGGAAGAGCAAGCTGTTAGCGCACAAAAAATACCACCTGACAGCCTGTTGTCCAGCATCTGGACACCATCTCAGAGCCAGAAAAGGATCCCACCTACAGTTATCCTTCCTTCCTTCCTCCTTCTGTCATATTGGTTTTCCCCCCTCACCATAGACTCTTCCAGCTCCATAGACACTCAGGCCACCGTATCCTACAAATCTTGACTTGGCGCAGCCCTCCCAAACCCCTTCTGGCCACTCTCCTTCCCCACACTGGCAAATTTCTCAAAAAATAGAGGTTAATGCACTGCCTTGCCCTCCTATGAATCCATTCCATTCAACTTCTCTTCCTTTTCTAAAACCTCTGTCTTGCAGGCTCGACACAGATCAAGCTGCGCAGGTTCTGTGGCTAACAATCTGTTGTCTTTGGCATGCTGCTTTCCTTCCTGGGCTGCAGCTGTCTACAGCTGCAAAACAATAAAAGTGTATATTCTCTCTGAGGCCCCTTCCGGTTGTAACATTCTCCAAGTCTATGGTTTTGATTATTCTTTGATTTTGAGATCATAATCTCTGATTTTGTACTATGATCTAGAAAGGGCCACCCCACCCACCCCCAACTCGTGGCTTGAAATAGATCAAGCCAGGCAACCAGATTTTCCCATCTTTTCCTGTCTAACTTTGCACACCACATCTTTGTAATGCTCTACCTCTTCCACTGTTGTTATTAGCTGCCACTGAGTCAGCCCCCAACTCATGGTGACCCCATGCACAATGGAATGAAGCACTGCCAGGTCCTGTGCCATCCCCACAATCAGTTGCAAATCAGACCTTTATGATCCATAGAGTTTTCATTCGGCTGATTTAGATTGCCAAGCCTTTCTTCCTAGTCCATCAGTCTGGAAGCTCTGCTGAAATCTGTTCAACATCATAGCAACACATAAGCCTCCAATGACAAATGAGTAGGTGGCTGTGTATGGGGTACACTGGCAGGGAATTAAACATGGATCTCCTGTATGGAAGACAAGAATTCTACCACTGAACCACCAATGCCCCTTTACCCCCTCCACTAGTCAGTCCTTATCAGCTGTCTGCTGCACAAGATCTAACCAAACAGCTTGCATTGCACCAGTCTCTCCTGCACAAAGGGTGATCTCCACAGCACTTTGGTCTCTGTCCACAGCTCGAGCCCGCAACAAGAACAAGGACATATTTACTACCAATTCTGCCCTTAAGCTCAGACCAGTCCTTTCTTCTCCCCAACAACACGGCTCCATATCTGTGCCTCCTAACTGATTTTCCACTCCCAGCATCAGGCGACAGTTAAGAGCTGCCTCTTCACAATGTGTCATTGGGCTGTTTCGAATGTGTTTCCTCAGCCGCAAAATAGGTTTATAGTGGGAGCTAAATGAGTGTGCTACAGAAAGTGCAAGGTACAAAAGATGCTTTAAGTGTCTGTTCCTGTATTCCCTTTATTAGTCCAGAGTCTGAGCTGTCCAGACAGCCCAACACAGGGAAGCATCTGCCAGCACCCAGCTCTCCTCGCTAAAGAGAGGCTGCTCCAGGAACAAAGGCTGCAATCGCACCCTTCGTAGTTTTAAGATCATGGCCCTCAGCTAACTCCTGGCAGGGCTGTGGGGGTGTCAAAACATCCAGGCTTAGAAACAAGTCCCTACAAATGGAGTCAGAACATGGGGGTGTTAATTAAGGAAACCACTCCCGGAAGCCAAGGTTTGGGAGCTCTTGTGCAATCCGACAGGGTTTCTCTCTCCTCCCAACCTGAACAGTAAAAACCTGTGTCTCTCAGGATTACATTCACTCTTACTCTGAGCTTTATGTTATATATGGAGTCCTTGAGTGGTGCAAATGGTTAAGCACCCGACTTCTAACCAAAAGGTTGGTGGTTTGAGTCCACTCAGAGGTGCCTCAGAAGGTAAGGCCTGGCGATCTGCTTCCAAAAGTTCACAGCCATTGAAAATACTGTGGAGCAGTTCTACTCTGCACACATGGGGATGCCATGAGTAGGAATCGACTCAATGGCAACTGGTAAGGTTGTTTACTCACAGGTCTCACCTCTCCATCTGGAGCAGAGGCCCTTCAACGGGATCGATTCACCTCTGTGGCCCCAGAGGACTCAGGACAGAGCCTGACAGTCATTACCCTTTAAGTATTGGGGTTAAAGAAGAAATGCAGATACAAAGAGGCAATGTTACCATCTTTCTCCAAGACCCAAGAGAATCATCTACCATGATGAGGGACCTTGAAACACCAGCTCCCAGGAAGTCACAGCTGTGAGTGAGCCTGGGAAGACTGTTTGAGCTCCCGGGCTGCCTTTCTCCTCTCCTCTCCAATCATGATGTAGCCCTGGCTGTGAGCTCTTCTTTTTTTTTGGTGAAAATATACACAGCAAAACCAGCTCCGACTCCACAGTTTCTAGGCGTAATGATCAGTGACACTGGTTATACTTTCACATTGTGTCAACATCCTTGTTATTTCTGTTTTAGTTGTTTCACATCCATTTACTTAATCTTCTGGCCCCTCAACCTTCTCATCTATGCTTTAAAATAGCTGTTGACCCATTGGTCTTATAATTTTCTTTTTTTTTTTAATGCAATACTGAAGGGGACAAAGTCTTTGGGCTAAACTGTTACTTAGTTTAAAGGTGACTTCAGGGGATAGTTTCAACTTAAGGTTTGAAGAGCAACTTAGGGCCATAGTCTCAGGACTCCTCCAGCCTCAAAAGGTCCAGTAAGTCTGGATTCTTTAAGACTTGAAGTTCTGTTCCACATTTTCTCCCTTTTTATCAGGATTCATCTATAGTATTCCTGATCAGAACATTCAATAGTGGTAGCAGGGAATCATCTAGTTCTTCTAGTCTCAAGGTGGAGAAGGCAGTGAGCTATTCTTCATAAAAGGCACAGCTAACACACACTGGACACAGAGATTTTACAAATAAGAAGTGTTCTTTCTGAATTGGTGGCATCTTCAGAAGTTTATATCTTCGTATGGGGTTTTTATATTATAGGTCCTATTTTATGAGTTGTATCTATCCCATTCATTCAGGTCACGTAATACAGTGGTTAAAAGGTAGAAAGGCTTGAGCATAGATCTTGGCTCTGTGTGACCCTGGCAAGTTGCTCAGTCTCTCTGAGCCTCAGTTTCCTCCTCCGGATAACAACAGCATCTCTGTCAAAGGGATGGTGTGAGGATTAAATGAGACAAAGCATGGAAAGGGCTTAGCTCAGGGCAAAGCATGAAATAGGTGTTCAATTATTCAGCCAGCACCTCTTCAGACTCAGCTGTGGGCTGAACACTATTAGGCAGAAAGATGGCTAAAAAGAGTTTGACGTAAATCCAACTTACCCTCAAGGAGAGGACATGGGATGCAGGGAAGCAAAATGGCACAAACTGTAAAAGGCAATTAAATCAGGGGAAGACTTTCAGGGGAGAGAAGCATCTCCTTTGCAGTGGTGGAAGCACTACAGGCACTCAAATGTTTACCTAGTAAGAGCAAGGAAGCCTCCCTGGAGGAAATGGCATTTGTGCTGAATCACAAATAAGGAACAAGATTTGGACATGAAGACATGAGGGAAGTGAAGGGGAGACATCCTGGCAGGAAGCCATGTGATTGCAGAGGAAGAGGTAGGAAATGATGGGTATGTACCAGTTTGGCTGGAACATAGAGTATACATGAAAGTGAGCAATAGGACATGAGTAAGAAAGGTAGATGAATGAGATCACAGAAAGCCTTGAATGCCAACTAAAGAATCAACATTATTGAGGCAATGTGGGGAGTTGTTTTTTTTTAAAAGAAGACTCATGAGTTCAAAGTAATGAATCCAGCCGTAGAGAAGAAACTGATGCTGGAAGAAGTTAGTGTAGGCCAGAGATCTGGTCTACCTCCTCCAACACAGGGCCATGTCCTTAAGTGCCAACAACACGGCAGCCACTTAGATATTTTTTAGGTTAACCATCTTCATCAAAACTTAATTGAACATTATTGGTAAATGCTATAACATATACAATTTGGCAACAACAGCAGTAACAACTAAAAAATACAGGAATGGTTACGTAGATAGATATGTACACATATATGTGTATAGAAAGTTATATGTATGTATATATGTGAGCATAATAAGTGTTTCTGTAGGTATATCTATATTCATGTTTGTGAGTGCTGCAAATATATTCATACATGTAATAAAGCACATAGAGGCACAGTCATGGATACCTCCCAGACATAACCAAACACCTTGCAGGACTGGTTTACTGGGTTTGAAGGCTAAGGACCACAGTCTTGTAGGGCATCTGGTCAACTGGCACAACACAGTCTATAAAGTTTATCTTCTACATTCTAGTTTGGTAAGTAGCATCTGGGTTCTTAAAAGCTTGTGAGTAGCCATCGAAGATACAACTATTGTTCTCTACTCGTCTGGAGCAAAAGAGAAAGAAGGAAACTAAGGACTCAAGAAAGAAACCAGTCTACAGGACCAACTGCCTACACGAACCACAGCCTTACCTATCCAGAGACCAGAAGAACTAGATGGTGCCAGCTACCACTACTGACTGTTCTGACCAAGGCCACAATAGACAGTCCTGGAGAGAACAGGAGAAAAATTGTAGAACAAAACTCAAATCTTAAAAAAAGGCCAGACTTACTGGACCAGCAGAGACTTGGGGAACCCAGAGACTACCACCCTGAGATACCCTTTAAACTTTGAACTGAAACTACTTCCAGGGGTCACCTTTAAACTAAATAACAGATTGGCTCATAAAGTAAACAATATCACCCATGAGTAGAGTGTTCCTTTTATATTTAAAAAAAAAAAAAAAAATCATCTATTTGAGACCAAATTGTCAACAATTACCCTAAAGCAAAGATGAGAAGTTTGGGGGGCTGGTGGGGAAGTTAGAATAATGGAAACGTAACAACCAGAATAGAAATAATGAGAATGTTGACACAATGTGGAAAATTTAACCAATGTCACTGAACAACAGGTATAGAAAGCGTTAAATGGGAACCTAATTTTCTGTGTAAACTTTCACCAAAAACTCAATAAAATATAGAAAGAAAGAAAGAAAAAGAAGAAGGAAGAAAACCCTAAGGAGCACAGTTCTAGTCTGATAAACTTGGGGTTGACGTGAGTCAGAACTGACTTGATGGCAAGTGGGGAAAAAAAAACCCTATTGTATTTAAACAAACAAACAAGCAAAACCCAAACCCACTGTCCTTGAGTCAATTCTGATTCATAGCAACCCTAGAGGACTGAAACCATAGGGTTTCAAAGTCTGTAAAACAAAAAAAAACTTCATTGAGCAGTAGCGTTTAGGAGGACTGGAGACTGACAGAAGAAAAATCGGTAGAGGCTTTGACAAGGGGCTAGCCAAGAGTCAATGAGGGGAGCCAAGGAGGTGAAGGGGCCCCTGGGAGAGCCACACGAAGGATGCCATGGACTGGGGGAGTACAGAAGAGGAAGATGGTGCAGGAAGAGGTAGAGATTCAGCTCCATAGGAACAGGAAACAGAAAAAGACACAAGTCTGAGAGACAGAAATGTCTAAACTGATTTTGAGGCGGCAGTAAAACCTTCATAAAGGGGTTCTGAACACACAAGTGTAAGAATGAGATAACCGCTCACAAGCCAAAGCTAAAGAAGAAAGCACGCCACCTGCTCACCTGCCTGATTTCCCACTATTCTCTCAAATACTCAGCATGGGCCCTCCAGGAGCCCAGCATGGCAGCAGGCACTGAGGATCTACAGTCAATCCCTGTCCTTGGGAAATCCAGTCTCATGAGGGAGACAGGGGAAAAGCCCGGGGTAACAGAGTGACGGGTGCCCCACCCTAGTTGCTGGAGGCACGGACCCGGGAGCAGAGCCCAGAGAACAAGATGCCTGCCAAACTGAATTTTGATTCACCACTTAAAAGAACACGTACAAACAGCACCTTTGTTACCTAGTGAGTGAGAATCTAATTCGCTATTAGTTTCATGGTTTTGTTTTAAAGCCTCAACCTTTCCTGTGTGCCTTGAAAACAATGCAGATTTGAATGCTGATCCCCAACACCCACAGGGTATTTAGAAGGTTGACAGGGTGTGGGATTTCTTCTCCTGACTCCCCCTGTACCCAGCATCTCCTCTTCCCTTCCTCAAGCAGGACTATTAAATGACTTCTGTAGAAAGAACATTCCTGCTTGTGGAAACCATCAGCAGGAAGGTCTTCTTTCCTTCAAGACCTCTCTCTTACCCTTTCATGCACTTCTCCCACTCCCCCAAGCCCCTGTGCAACCAAGCCCTGCGTTGTTGAATTAGACCTGGGCTTTTCAAATCTCTGAAGGGACAGCCTCTTCACTGAGCTGAGCATTAACCTGGACTCATTCACTAAACAGCTTCGTCCTGCTTTTCCCAGGCCGGTACATCCAGATGTTTGCATTCATGCTACAGACAGCTGGACCCTAAAAGAACACCCAGACTTGAAAGATGGCATAGAAATTGGTCATTGTGCCCACTCCCCGAGGCGTAACATGATGATGGATGAAGGACAGACACAATGGGAAGGCGGGCATCCCAGGCCCATCAAATGCGCCCAGTCACTGTGGGCACTGCCCTCCATCAGCCCATGCTACACACAGCCTGCCTCCTCCTTTACGGCTAGAGAGCCATGCAAGTGGTGGCTTCTGAGAGTCTATTTCAGGGTCTATGCCCATCTGCAATGGAGCCCTGGTGGCGCAATGGTTAAGTGCTCGGCTGCCAACGGAGAGGTCAGTGGTTTGAACCCATCAGCAGCTCTTGGGAGAAAGACCTGGCGATCTGTCCCATAAAGATTACAGCCTAGAAAACCCTATGGGGCAGTTGTATTCTGTCATATAGGGTCGCTTTAAGTCAGTCGACTCAATAGCACACAACAACATGCCCTTCTGCAACTCAATCATAATATAATACCTAAGAAGGAAAATGTCCAGCCGCTCAGAAGCCTGACAGCTGGCTGCCCCCCAGTACCCCACCATTCCCGCACTTCTCCAGCCACATCTGCAGCAGCAATAGCTGTGTCGAGTCCCACATCATCATCTCAGATGATAAAATCCCAACTATTCCCTAGCTGATTTGTACCATGGGATTTGGTGATTCATGTAGTTAAAGGAGAGGTCACTATGGCATATTCTTAGTCTCCGGAAAGGTCACAGACCCCGTTGTTCACACTACATTTCAGGAGAACTGGAATCTTCCAGCACAAATGCTCTAAAGAGACATCTAAAGATTTCAAAACCCTATTAACTGCTATCTCCAGTTTATAAATGAGGCGACTAAAGCTCGGAGAGGTTAGGTAACTTGTCCAAAGTGGCACAACCAAGCAAACGCAGGGGCTGGAATTTCAACCCAGGTCTGTCAGACTCTGAAATCATCTATAAGAAAAATGCTAGACTAAGTATTATTCTAAACAAGTCTAATGTTCAGTCTTCAAATGATTAAGAGTTTGAAATTAATCCTGAAAGGATCAGTAGAGTATTCCCTAAGTATTCAGGATCAAGCCTATCAAGGAGGACAATTACTAACGGCATGAAATAATTGAGAGACAGATGTTAAAGAAATGTGGAACTCCCTAGGACACTGGGTAGCTTCTCTCTGCAAGTGGTACTGTCAACTAAGTCAGAACTGGACTAAATCAAGAAACCTGGAGGACAGGTGCTACGTGAACAGGTTGTAGATTTAGACTTGGACTTCAGTCTTGGCTCCTTGACTTCCATGTACCATGTACCCTCTAGCAAGTTATTTAAGTTCTGTTGGCGTCTTTAATATGCAAATAATGTTACCTATCTCAAAGTGTTTAGTGGTTCTGTCAATGAAAGAATCCATGTAAACACTTGGCAGTTACTCATGTTCTTAGTCCCAATTCTGCCACTCTGACCGGGCAAGTCATTCTTTCTGGGCCTCAGTGTCCTCAGCTGAGAATAACAAGGGGCCTGAATCTGATGATCCAGCTTTGAAAAGTCTGATTCATGCACACTCAATGGGGTGTGTGGGTCTGGGCTCTGACCAGGCACAGGGGCAGCCACAAGGCAGCCACTCAGGGTCAGTCATTCCAGTTCTCAATGCATGAAGCAGGAAGTGTCAATCACCCCTTCCTACTGGGCCTCAGTTTCTCTCCCTACCCACCCGTAGTCAATAAAGCGAGGACAGCTGTGCAACATGCTTGGAATTCTACCAAAGGGCTGCACGCACTCAAAGATGTGTCAGCCTGTCCAGTGGTCAACAACAACCTGTCCCACTGAATTCCCTGTGACCTCACAGCCCCCAGACTCGGTGTCCTTCAGTTCCCAGTTCTCTTGCCACTTACTCTTCTGGTGACCCTCTTGCTAAAAAAGCAAAGGATATATTTTTTCCCCATTTATTAAATTTTTTAATAGAACAGAAATGATCTCCTTAGCATTTCTTTAAAAATTTTTAAACGACTATCTTGATAGCTACATCATCTTCAAGGTTTTAAAACAGAAAGAATATAAATGTCCACAGCAAGCCCTAAATTTGTTTATGTATGTTGTTTTCCCTAGGTTTCACAGGCTGTTATTATAAAATTAACAATTTGACCATCAGATTCAAGAGTTGCCTGAGCCTCAGTCTGAAGAAAGTGTTAAGCACTTCCAGAGGACGGCAGGAGGCTGGGGGCCCCTACAGGGACTGACCCCACACAACACACACCTGCATTTTCTCTGTACTATTCTGGCATGCAGTACATAGGTGGGCTTTTCAAAAGAGAAGAAAAACTATCAAGAGGTTTTTTGTTTTTGTTTGGGGGGGGTGTTATCATTTTGATTTTTATTTTATAATTATGCAAAGCATTTGCTTGGTTCCAAAATCCAATCTATCAAACAAGGTACATTCAGAGAGGACCAGCTTCCATCCTTGTCCCTTCCCTCCTTTTCCTCCCTCCCTCCCCATTAAGATAAAAATTTCATTTTGTTTTTGGTTTATCTATTTTAAAATATATACATACACAAATACCCACATACACATATATATATACACATATCTCCCCTTAGACAAAAGGAGCTGCTAAGTGGTGCAAATAGTTAAGGGCTCAACTACTAGCTGACTACTTGCGAAAGGTTGGCGGTTCAAACACACCCAGAGGCGCTGTTATGGATTGAATTGTGTCCCCAAATACATGTGTTGTAAATCCTAACTCCTATACCTGTATTTACAATCCCATTTGGGAATAGGTTTCCTTTGATATGTTAATGAGGCAGAATTAGTGTAGAAAACCAAACCCGTTTCCCTAAAGTCAATTTCGACTCATAGTGACCCTATAGGACAGAGTAGAACTGCCCCACAGGGTTTCAAAGGAGCAGGTGGTAGATTCAAACTGCCAACCATTTGGTTAGCAGCCAAGCTCTTAACCACTGTGTCAACAGGGCTCTGTGTTAGTGTACAGTGCGTCTTAAATCAATCTCTTTTGAGATATAAAAGAGCAGATTAAACAAACAAGCAAGCAAAGATGGGGGAAGACAGATGCCAAGCCACACGGAGATCACCAAGGAATAGAGGGACAGAAATTGAAAAGAGATGGGGACCTTCCCTCAGAGCCAACAGAGAGAGAAACCCTGAACTGGTGCCCTAGCCTCCTAACCTGTGAGAAAATAAATTTCTGTTTGTTAAAGCCACCCACCTGTGGTATTCTGTTAAAGTAGCGCTAGATAACTAAGACAGGTGCCTTGGAAGACAGGCCTGGGGAACTGCTTCTGAAGGGTCACAGCCTTGAAAACTCTATGAAGCAGTTCTACTCTGCACATGTAGGGTCACCATGAGTCAGAATTGACTCGAAGGCAACAAACAACAACAACCCCTTAGACAAAAGGTAAGCATACTATACACACTGTTCTAGATTAGTGCTGTCCAACAGAACCTTCTGAGATGATGGACGTGTTCTATATCTGTGTTGTCCAATACGGCAGCCACTAAGCCATATGTGGCTACTGAACACTTGAAATACGCCGACTGCGACTGAAGAACTGAACTTTTCATTGTATTTAACTTTGATTACTATAAATTTCAATAGCCACATGTAGCTAATAACCACGTTTGTGAGTGCAGTTTTAGACACTGTGTAACAGAATATAGAGTTAGTCCTCATTCCTTTGTATGGCTGCAGGGTACTCCATTGTCTCAGCCACTCACCGATCCCCTACCGAAGGACATGTGAGCTGTTTTCAGTCTTTTGCTATAACTGGTGCTGCAGCAAACAGCCTATTGCATATGTCAATAAATATTTTTGCCAGTATTATCTTTGGGATAGCCTCACAGAAGTGGAATTGCTAGGTCAAAGGGTAAATATTGACTGAAATTATGCTGGACATTACCAGATTCCCTATCCAGAGGTTATATCATTCACATCAGGATTTTCCAAAAGCCACTATAGTCACGTCTTTTTTCTTTTTTTTCCTGAAGAACTTATCCTCTATCCATAAAAGAATTAGAGAACAATCCTGCAGCTTCCTGTCTGGTGTATACCGGGTGAAAGAATAGAGAAAGGAAATGGCTAAGATAACAAAATCCTTAACCCGACACATAAAACCACAAAAACCTGTTGCTGCCGAGTCAATTCCAACTCAGAGCAACCCTACAGGGCAGAGGAGAACTGCCCCATAGGGTTTCCAAGCAGCAGCTGGTGGATTTGAACTGCCAACCTTTTGCTTAGCAGCCAAGCTCTTAACCACGACACGACCAGGGCTCTATAAAACCAGAAGGAAGGGATAAACAACCCATCCTGTCAGAAATCATTCCAGAAACCCTCTAGGCCAGTGGTTCTCAGTCAGGGTGATTCTGGCCCCTAGGGGACATTTTAGCAATGCCTGGAGACATTTTTGAATGTCATGACTGGGGTAGAGGAGATAGGGGGTAAGACAGTGGTACTGGCCATCTAGTGGGTAGCGGACAGGGATGCTGCTCAACATCCTACAATGCACAGGACAGCCCCCCAGGACAAAGAATTCTCCGATCCAAACTGTCAGCAGTGGTGCGGTTGTGAAACCCTGCTCTGGGTGGACACTGCCGTTTAGGAACAGGGACGGATCATGCTGCACGGATTCTGTGGTTGCACCTCAGAGGAGAGTTGAGCAATATCAGGAGAGCCTTAATCAGGATGCATCCACGTGCACACCAGGGGCTCCAACAGATTCCACAGCTGCTCCTCCTGGCAGGATCCTCGTCAGTGCAATGACTGTGTCCATTAATGCTCAGGTGATCAAAAGGATCTGCAAGGGTGAGGTCAGAGCAAAAGACCTCTTTGGAACAAAAGCACATAGGGAATGTTGTTGTTGTTAGGTGCCATTGAGTCGATTTTGACTCAGAGTGCCGTATGTTACAGATAGAACTGACCCATAGGGCTTTCTTGGCTGCCATCTTTACAGGAGCAGATCGCCAGGCCTTTCTCCCATGGAGCTGCTGAATGGATTTCGGTTAGCAGCCGAGCACTTAACCATTGCACTACCAGGGACTAGGCAGCTGGTAAAAATGATGCTCATTCAGAATCCAAGAATAGCCTGAAAGTCCCATCAAAACACATCATCAGATGAGGTCTAATTCTTGCAGTACTACCAGGCAAGGCCTCCTCTCCAACCTGATTTGTGGGGGCCACAGCTGGACAACGAACATGGAAGACCAAAGAAGAATTGACGCCTTGGAATTGTGGTGTTGGTGAAGAATACTGTATGTACCATGAACTGCCAAAAGAACAAACAAATCTGGCTTGAAAGTACAACCAGAAAGCTCCTTAGAAGCAAGGACGGTAAGACTACACCTCACATACTTGGACATGTTATCAGGAGGGCCTAGTCCCTGGAGAAGGACATCATGCTTAGTAAAGTAGAGGGTCAGCACAAAAGAGGAAGACCCTCAACGAGATGGATTGACATAGTGGCTGCCAACGATGGGTTCAACCATAGCAACGATTGTGAGGATGGCACAGGACTGGCAGTGTTTCATTCTGCTGTACGTAAGAGGCGCTATGAGTCGGAATTGACTCAATGGCACCTAACAACAACAACACAGCCCAGTCAAACACCGATTCACATGGCAACAGAGGCAACTGAATGGAATCATCAACAAATCTAAAGGTGTAGGGGCAGAGTCTAGAGTCAGAGTATAAGGAAAACAACCTGTACAGTTTAAAATTCCTTAGAAAGCAAACATACCGCTCTCAGAAAGTCCAAACCAGTCAGGATTTTATCCACAAATCACAGTACTGGTAAACTGTGTTTTTTAAACATTGGCTCTCACTCAGTGTGGCAGGATGCCCATGCTTTGAAAGGCACACGAAAACTGAGCCAAAGGAGGAACTGGCAGATTCACATCCCCCAGCTCACCTCTCCAAACAAGACAAAACCTGCGCATCCTCCCGGACCCAGCGCCACCACACCCAAGACTTACTTTCTTCGGCCCTCTACCCCAGGCAGAGCCTGCAGCAACCTCTTCAGGCTCCCACCAGCCGACTCAACTCTCAAGTGCATGCAAGGATCATGCCCTCCACCTGCGGCCCCAGCTTCTGACTACAATGCCTGATACATAGCAGGCACCGAGGAAGCAAATAATTTGCCATATGGCAGGTACACTGAGGATACTCACTGGACTTTAAAGGCAATGAACCACCTTTCTCAGTGAAGACTGCCCAGCTTCCAACCAATGTCACTGAACAATTTGTGTAGAAATTGTCAAATAGGAACTTAAACTGCTGTGTAAAATCTTTACTGAAAACACAATAAAATGTTTTTTTTAGAGTGTTCAGTCAAGTGTTTCACACAGGAACATCTGTACAACAGTTTACACACAAAAACCCCTATCTAACAAAACAAAACAAAAATATTGCCCAGATTCCAAACACAGAATCTCAGAGAAAGGGTATATAGCTGGACTAGGGCCACAGAGGGGCAAGCCGTGGGGCAGGAGGTTCCTATCCAGTATGGAAAAGATCCTAGTCTGTCAGTATTTCAAAATGCCCATAGCACCAGGGAGAGTCTGAGCTCCAGCCCCATCCCCTTCTAAGGCTGGGCATGAGTTCACAGAACAGCTTCCCTCTGGCCTGAAGCTGCAGTGCCCCCGCTTCACTGCTACCAAAAATTGGGGCTGGGCAAGAGACTAGGGTGATCTACAGCTCTCTTTCACGGACACCCATTCAACAATTTTCTCAAGTTCTCCTCCTGAAAGTGAGTTTTGGGATTGCGTGCCATCCCCCCAAGTCTGCCTTTTTCCATTCTTTGATTAATCTCACTGAACCCACAAGTAAAGCATCTGCTGCATCAAAAGGGTCCTCAGCCCACCCAAAGCACCATAGGCTCCATACCAGCCTAGCTGGACCCCACACCCACTCTCCCAAAGGCAAGGCACTAGCTCACTGTATCCACTAGCACTGTGACCTCTAACTCCACAGTCAGGTATAGAACAACCAACATCAGGAACTCGGGAGAGTCAGTTCGTTCTGGACTTGGCTATTTCTATCAGACACACTACACAGATATTTTAATCTAAAGTCAGATACACAGGTTTCCAGCCATGTATCTTACCATAGCCTCCGCTTTACCTGCCATATTCCTAGCCCAGATAGATAGCCAAAGAGCAAGGCACTGCCAGGCAGCAAGTAAGGTGGCAGCTAACTATGACTCTGGACTAAAGTGTCTGCCACCACCCGTATCTACCCAATCATGTTGCATGCTGCATTCTTCCTCCTGGATTCCCAGGTGCCCAGCACCCTGCTGCAGCGTCATCCTGGCTGGCAGGCAGACAAGAGCTCCGCTCTGCACCCCAGTACCACACCACACTAAAAGTCAAACTTTAGGACCAAAATCCACTGTGACCAGCGAGGGTGACCCAAAGCACAGGGGTATGTGCACTTTAGGAGGCCACTGCAACTGGAAGTTCCTGGGTGGTGCAAATGGTTAACACATTTAGCTGCTTACTGAAAGGCTGACAGTTCAAGTCCACCCAGATGTACCTCAGAAGAAAGGCCTGGCTATCTACTTCTGAAAAATCAGCCATCGAAAACTCTATGGAGCACAGTTCTACTCTAAAGAGTCGGAATCAGCTTGATGGCAACTGGTTACAGCAAACCGGGGCGGCCCCAGCCTATGGAAAAGTCAAACCCCTGCCCTGAGGTCTATGGCAGGAGGGAAAGGGACAGGGCTCTACTTTGCCTTTCATGTATTTATTTGCTTTTTGCAATATAACGCAAGTGAAGGTGACTAGCAATAATAGATTCCTAACGCCCATAGTTGTCTACAAGATCAACGTATTTCTCAAGAACTTTTCTCTAGGAAATGCACTTCTTTCCTATGTGTCTAGTAAGAGGCCCCAGAAAGTAGGATCTAGGGTAGGGTGACAGCCAGGAAAGTTGGCAGTCTGGTTTGGTTTTATCTGAAATTTGGAACTGGAAGTATTTCTGGTCCCTCCCTCAGGGGATATGGATGTTGGGAGTTGGAACCCGGGAGAGGAACTCCGGTTGAGGAGAGAGCGAGGGAGGAGCAGATGCCGGGCACAATTCGTATTCCAGGGGACCGAGGCTCTTCCCATTCTCCTCTGCAACAAAGAATGACTGCGGGGTCGGGAATCCGAAGGGAGACACGCAGAGTACAGCGAGTCTGGGATCCCGGGTCCACCTGGCCCGTGCTTAGGGTAGGGCGCAGAAGAGGTAGTGGGGCCCGGCCCGTGCTCCCAAGCAGGCCAGTTTCCCCCCGTCCGTCCGGGTGCCGAGGCGGCCCGCTCACCTCTCGCGCCGAGCGGAGCTGCTGGCGCAGCGCGTCCTTACAGCCATAGGGACCGCCGGCGACGGCGCCGGCGCCGCGCGACTGGAAGTGCGCCTCGACGCGGGTGGCGCCGCGATAGGCGCCCTTGTAGAAGGCAGGCCACCCGAGCTCGAGCAGCGGCGGCTCTAGGTCCGACTGCTCGGGGAAGTAGGTGCCGGACGAGCAGTCGTGGGACGAGCCGAAAGAGTCCTCGGCCCAGGTCGCCGCGCCCTCCTCGCCTGGCCGCTCGGCCGCGCGCAGGATGGCGCGCACCTCGTCCGGGTTCAGGAAGCGGCCCAGGCGCTCGCGCCGTAGGAAGGACGCGAATGCGTCGGGGCCGCCTGTCACCAGCTCCTCGAGCGCCAGGCGCCGCGCCTCGCTGTACAGCTCCGCTGGGTTGGGCGGCCCGCACGGCGACAAGCAGAGGTCGGGTAGCTCGTCCAGGCCGTCGAACGGCATAGCCATAGTTTCAACCTGAAAGGACCACGTTCGTGTAAGTGCAGGCGTGCAGGCCTGCCTTTATGGGAACCTTTGAATCAAATCGGCCCGCGCCATTGGCCGGGCCGCCGCATCCCGCTTTGTAATTGGCTGTGATCCTGGCCCGCCCCGCCCCTTACCCAGCCGCGGAATCGGGCCCGAGCACGCCCCGTCACTGTCCCGCCCCCTGGCATTCTATTGGCTACCCCAAGGAACCGGCCCTCCCCCCGCGCCTCGGCATTGGCTGCCAGTTGCGGCCAACACTAAGCTCTAGCTGCAGTGGTTGCTTCGCGGGATTTAAATTTAGCTACTGTGTCAGCTCCCTGAGGGGATCGGAACTCAGCCTTACCCGCTAGACAGAGGGGCGTGGCTGGGCCTGAGCGGCCGAGCGGCCGCTGGTGGCAGCGCGGGGCGCGGAACCCGAACTGAGGCCCGAGAGTTCGGCCTCGACATTCTTGGCGCGCCCCCTGCCGGCCCACCCCACAGCTCGTTTCTACCTGGCCGGGAGGAGTCAGGCTTAGACTAAGAGGAGGAGAGGATGATTCCTGCCTCCTGCTCCCGGGCACGCTGACCGCACTTCTCCTAGGATCTCAGAGCTTGGTGTGACCAGCCATATCGTCTTTATGCCCTGGATTTAATTATCAATTTATTCATTAAAAAATACCGGTCCATCGTAATGACTGCTCCTTTGATTACACCTTCAAGTAGCTTGCTTTTCTCCAACTTCATCGTTTTGCGTGGCAAATCACCCACCCTGGTTGGTTAAACTCAACTCTCCACTTACTTTCCATCTGCACCCGGACAGCCATACGTGGCAGGAGAAAAATGCACAACCATGCTTGCCGGTCCCACTCTAAAATCATGATTTCATGATCTCACGTGGTCCTTTAAGGCTGCCTGCTAGCCTGAGATTTCCCTCTTCGTTCACTCTACCTTTTCCTCTCTCCTTCTCACTCTCAGATGAGAACTTGCTTCCTATTTCACAGAGAAAATAGAAGCAATCAGAAGAGAACGTCCACATGCTCCCCCACATCTACCTGCCTGTCTGTATCTCTGCCCACATAATTATTCTGCTTTCTCTCCTGTTACTATGATGAACTCTCCGTGGGCCTGTCCGAGGCCAACACTTCCATCTGGGCACTAGCTCCCAGTGTCCACTACTAACCCATCTCTCTCCAGCAATTCTCCCCTGTCTTCCTGGATCATCATTTTCCCATCTTTATTGGTTCATTCCTATCAGCATATAAACGTGCTGAAGTATTTTTCATCTTAAAACAATCTTCTGTTGATTCTATATCCCTCTAGAGCTACCTCATCATTTCTCTGCATAAAGCCTTGAAAGAGTTGTCTATACTTGCTGTCTCCAGTTCTCCAATCCTCACTTGAACCTTCAATCAGTCTATGTCCGTATTTGTTGTTGTTAGTTTCTGTCCCTACCAATCTATATCAAAACCTCTTGTCAAGGTCAACAATGAGCTTCACATTGCTAAATCCAATAGTCAATGTACACACCTCATCTTTATCTAAATGAGACAGGATATGTAAAACTGGAAAGTGCTTCATAAACGTGAGAGGTTATTATTATTTAGGAGTCAATAACCCTTACAATGAATGAATGCCATCTGCTGCTAAGGCATGTCTTCCCATTCTCTCCTCATCCCCAACCTGGTTGTGAATGTTTTTAAGCCCACATGTGGGGCCTTCTGTGTGTCCCTGCTCTGGAACCCAGCATCCAGAAGAGTGGAAGAGAGCACTTTTTCATCCTCTTTTGAGACACCAATGAACTTCTGCATATGACAAGGACAAGGTCTGTGGTCGGGGGTGTGCAACTACGTAGCTTGTCAATGCCTCTATTGCCTGTGATAAAAAATGAAAATAACCAGGGTCTTACTTGCTGAACTGTTTTAATAAGTTGAAGAATTATATAGTGTTTTACCTCCCCAGTATAAGTTATATGATGAGGACTAGGGTGGGACAGAGGGGAAGGGGACAGGACAAGTTAGTACACTCCAAGAAGGGAACAAGGGAGAGGGGCAACCCTGTTATCCATAAATATGTTACTGGAGAAACCTTTGAAATGTGGGAGATCTAGTTGCATCACTAAACAGAAGATTTCAAAAGGCAGCTCAAGAAGACAAAGCACTATAATGAAATGTGCAAAGACCTGGAGTTAGAAAACCAAAACGGAAGAACCACTTGGCATTTCTCAAGCTGAAACAACTGAAGAAAAAATTCAAGCCTCAAGTTGCAATATTGAAGGATTCTATGGGCAAAATATTGAACGATGCAGGAAGCATCAAAAGAAGATGAAGGAATATAGTCACTGTACCAAAAAGAACTGGTCGACTTTCAACCACTTCAGGAGGTAGCATATGATCAAGAATGGATGGTATAGAAGGAAGAAGTCCAAGCTGCACTGAAGGTATTGGCGTAAAACAAGGCTGCAGGAATTGACGCAATACCAATTGAGATGTTTCAACAAACGGATGTCGTGCTGGAGGTGCTCATTTGTCTATGCCAAGGAATGTGGAAGACAGCTACCTGGCCAACTGACTGGAAGAGTTCCATATTTGTGCCCATTCCAAAGAAAGGTGATCAAACAGAATGAGGAAATTATCGAAAAATATCTCTAATATCACACACAAGTAAAATTCTGTGGAAGATAATTCAAAAGTGGTTGCAGCAGTACATCAACAGGGAACTGCCAGAAATTCAAGCCAGATTCAGAAGAGTACAAGGAACAGGAATATCATTGCTGATGTCAGATGGATCTTGGCTGAAAGCAGAGAATACCAGAAGGATGTTTACCTGTGTTTTATTGACTATGCAAAGGCATTCGACCTGTGTGGATCATAACAAATCATGGATAACACTGCAAAGAATGGGAGTTCCAGAACACTTAATTGTGCTCATAAGGAACCTGTACATAGACCAAGAAGCCAGTCGTTCCAACAGAACAAGGGGATACCGCGTAGTTTAAAATCAGGAAAGGTGTGCATCAGGGTTGTATCCTTTCACCATATTTATCCAATCTGTATGCTGAGCAAATAATTTAAGAAGCCGGACAATATATGAAGAATATGGCATCAGGATTGGAGGAAGACTCATTAACAATCTGGGATATGCAAATGACACAACTTTGCTTGCTGAAAGGGAAGACGACTTCAAGCACTTACTGATGAAGATCAAAGATTACAGCCTTCAGTATGCATTACACCTCAACATAAAGAAAACAAAAATCCTCACAACTGGACCAATAAGCAACATCGTGATAAACGCAGAAAAGATTGAAGTTATCAAGGACCCTCATTTTACCTGGATCCATAATCAATGCCCATGGGAGCAGCAGTCAATAAATCAAACAATTTGCATTGGGCAAATCTGCTGCAAAAGACCTCTTTAAAGTGTTAAAAAACAAACATGTCACCTCGAGGACTAAGGTGTGACTGATCCAAACCATGGAATTTTCAATCGCCTCATACGCATGGGAAAGCTGGACAATGAATAAGGAAGACTGAAGAATTGATGCCTTCAAATTACAGTGTTGGCGAAGAATACTGAATATACCACGGACTGCCAGAAGAACAAACAAGTCTGTCTTGGAAGAAGTACAGCCAGAGTGCTCCTTAGAAGCAAAGATGGCAAGACTTCATCTTAAGTACTTTGGACACGTTATCAGGAGGCACCAGTCCCTGGAGAAGGACATGTTTGGTAAAGTATAGGGTCAGCGAAGGAGAGGAAGAACTTCAACAGATGGATTGACACAGTGGCTGCAATGATGCCCTCAAGCACAACGATTATGAGAATGGTGCAGGACTGGGCAGTGTTTTGTTCTGTTGTACATAGGGTCACTATGAGTTGGAACTGACTTGATGGCACCTAACAACATATATAAAACTGGAGCCCTGGTGGCACAGTGGTTAAGAGCTCGACTGCTAACCAAAAAAAGTCGGCAGTTCGAATCCGCCAGCCGCTCCATGGAAACCCTATGGGGCAGTTCTACTCTGTCCTATAGGGTCACTATGAGTCAGAATAGACTTGACGGCAACAGTTTCGGTATATGTAAAACCCAACCAGTTACCATCCAGTCAACTCCAACTCATGGCAATCCCATGTGTGTCAGAGTAGAATTGTGCTCCACTGGGTTTTGAATGGCTGATTTTTCAGAAGTAGGTCACCAGGCCTTTCTTTTGAGGTATCTCGTGGTGGAGTGAAACCGCCAGCATTTTGGTTAGCAGCCGAGCACACGCATTGACTGTTTTCATCACCCAGGGTGTGTGTGTGTCTCTCTCTCTCTTTCTATATATATATATATAGTTGCTGTCCCTACTACTCTATATCAAAACCTCTTGTCAAGGTCAACAGTGAGCTCCACATTGCTAAATCCAATAGTCAATGTACACACCTCATCTTCTTTATCTAAATGAGATAGGATATGTAAAACTGGAAAGTGCTTCATAAACGTGAGAGGTTATTATTATTTAGGAGTCAATAAACCTTTGCAATGAATGAATGCCAGCTGCTGCTAAGGCATGTCTTCCCATTCTCTCCTCATCCCCAACCTGGTTGTGAATGTTTTTAAGCCCACTTACATATATGTTTTTGTTGGGTGCCATCCAGTCAATTTTTGACTCATAGCGACCCCATGTGACAGAGTAGACCTGCCCCACAGGGTTTTCGAGGCTGTAATCTTTATGGGAGCAGATTGCCAGGTCTTTCTCCTGAAACGCTGCTGGGTGGGTTCGAACCACCAACCTTTTGGTTAGCAGCCAAGCACTTAACTGTTGTGCTACCAGGCAGGGCTCCTTATATGTGTGTGTGTGTGTGTGTGTGTGTGTATACATATATATGTATGTATGTATGTTGTCTTAGTTATCTAGTGCTGCTATAACAAAATACCACAGGTGGATGACTTTAACAAACAAATTTATTTTCTCACAGCTTAAGAGGCTAGAAGTCTGAATTCAGGGTACTGGTTCTAGGGGAAGGCTTTCTCTCTCTATTGGCTCTGGGGGAAGCTCCTTGTCACTTCAACTTGTTTCCTGGTTCCTTGGGGATCTCCATGTGGTTTGGCATCAATCTTCCCCCATCTCTGCTTCCTAGCTTGCTTGTTCAATCTCCTTTATATCTCAAAAGACATTAACTCAAGACACACCCTACACTAATCCTGCCTCACAGGGCTTCAAACCGGTTCATTCCAGTTGGCACCCTGCTGAGAATTTGCATTTCCATCCCAGATACACTGAATCTAAATCTACAGTTTAAGGAGATCCCCAGGTGATTCCTATGTATGATAAATTTTGAGAACCACTGCTATACTAGTGGTTCTTAGAATTGGTCCCTAATCAGCGGCATTAGCATCACCTGGAAACTTACTACAAATGCAAATTCTCAGCAGGGGTTCGAACTGGAAGAACCAGCTTCGGAGCCCTGCTGCCTCATGAACATAACAAAGACAACCCATTCCCAAATGGGATTATAACCACAGGTATAGAGGTTAGGATTTGCAACCCATATTTTGGGGGGGACACACTTCAATCCATAACATATGTATACTATTATATACATGTTAATTTCAAAAGTAACATTTGACAGAGTGAAGGTTATTTCAGCCACTTACCTTTTCCTGAATTCATCTGGTTTCACCATGTCCCAGTCTAGCAAGACATCTGTTCCATGTCTAAGCCCCAGAGCTCCCTCTGTTCCAGGGGTCTCCTGGAAGGTCCCTCAGGGGTGGGGACAGGAACCTGGAGCCCTCACCCACCCTCTGTCCCAGGCACCACGTCTATGTGACTTCAAGCCAGCACAGTTGGAGTGAGCTCACAGCAGTGACCACAGCCACACTAGCAGGTGTTATTAAAAGGAATTTAATAATCTTAATTAAAAATTCTTAACAGCGAATTCCATCACAGGCCTTGGCAGCTGGAAGCAACTGCGGGACAAGCCCGTTTGGGACGTGGTTGAGACGCGGTCTTGCACACGAGGCCCACCACTGCCGCATGGCGAGGAGCTACCTGGAAGTTACTTCAATACAATATCAAAGATCCGTGAGGATTTTTTTAAAAAAAACTTTTAAATATATTAGACTCTTTTGATTGCCATTTTTACACAAAGCTGCTGATACAGTATACAGAGTTTTAATTTTTTTTCACATAAAATACATTTCTGTTAAGTGTTCTCTGTACATCAGTGGCTTCTGGTCTGGTGAATTATTGCGGAGGGCTGGGGGTCTGCAGACTTTTCCTGGGTGTGCAGAGCCAGGCCCCCCGCCATGGCACTTGCAATGGTCATGGGAAGCAGGCCCTCTGGCCAACAGGAGACTGTGGTCGAGGAGAGGGCTTCAGCTTCTGTCAAGGGGGCGTCATGTCTGTGGAGTCATCACTGACCAGTTTCCCTTTGCTCTTATGTGCCCTGGGGGAGGGGAGGCCGTCCCCAGGCTACATGTAGCAAGAATTAAATACAATCCATCGGGGCAACTTGTAAAGAATGCCTTTCTGGAAAGTACCCCAGTATCTGCTCTGGGAGGGCAGGTAGCAGAGAGAGAGCTCAAGATTAAAAGGTGTCTGACACCAGTAACCAAAACGATCTCATTATTACAAAGCCAGCAAACTGTGGTGGGCAGAAGAGCAGACACACCCTTGTTAACTTTTCTAAGTCCCTTGAAACTGATGGAACAGTGCACTCAGTTCTAACAGTACTGCGTATCTGATGGAGAATTACATCCAGAGCCTTCAGTACACCTGGGCCCAGGGTTTGGTTCTCTGAAATACTGGCCAGAAACTCACAATCTGGCGACAACCACCAATTCTCAATTGTCTGGGGCATAGGGTGGGAGCAGTGTGGCACCTGCTTTGGAAATGGCCACCAGACCTGGGGCTCAGCAGAAGCTGGGCATCTGGTCAACCTTGCAAGCCTTCACCTAGCTCCTTAATCCACACCTGCCAGGGAGAGAGGCAGACTCAAGAGGAAAGACTTCACGTTAAAAGGTGAACCTCTCTATTCCTCTCGGAGGTTGGTGGGGAGAAGAGGCTAAGTAATGACTAATTAAAATAAGCAAGAGACAATGACTTTAAGAACCTGGATGTATTTGGCAGCAAATTCTAGCCTCCTTATTCATCCAACATCACCTCAAACTCCTATTAGATGGTCCACCAGAGATGCTGGCCTGAAGGCAGTTATCCCTGAAAGTTCCAGACGGACTTGGGATGGTATCTGCCTGGAACCAAGATCCAGCATCTGCACTTAGTGATAAATGTTATCCAGGGGCATCCTCGACAGCTGTTTCATACTCTAAGGATTGGAGGAACTGGAAGCAAAAGGATGCTGGAGCAGGATGCAGTCACTGCCCCAGGGAAACTGATGGGGCTGCTGATGCCGAGGTCCTCAAGGGATGACACTGTGAAGAACAGTTCTCCTCACTCTGCCTGTTCATCCTTTAAGCTCAGAACCTAACATAGTGCCTGGCAGGTTGCAGCCACTCAAGAAATTACAGGAGTGAATAAATGAATGATCCAGGCCCAAGGTTATTCCCCAGCTTGTCCCTCAATGCACAAGAGACTCACGGGGAAAGCTCCCCAAGTACTTGAAGCCCTAAAAGGGATGGTTTATCCCTGGGTGAAAACAGACTGATGCCCAGAGTCACCTTTGCCTGAAGCTGGCTTCTGGTGTGGAACAGCTGGGATTCCCAGCCTTCTGGGCGGGAGAAGAATGACCCAGGAGACAGGAAGCAAGGGGGAGGAGGAATGGCCATGGGGCTCAGGGAGGGCAATAAATGCCCTCAGTCTCTGGCACCTGAGCAAACCGGTCGGAAAACCTGCATAACTCTCTCCAGAGGAGCTTGTGGCTTCCCTCGACACTCCCCACCTTGCATCTCAAGTCGGCTCAAGAGCAATTCCAGTGTCGGTCTGAGCTGAATACTGTTTTGAAGCCAAAGGTATGTCTGTTTTGGATCATCCCTGCCCTGCTCCAGCCATAGGCTGAAATGATGGAGAGCCCGCCCCAGAACACAGGGACATGAGAGGTGACACGCACACCTGTTTGTGGTCTCCTGAGCCGCCCCTCTGCCCTAGACTGGGTCTGGCCTGGAGTTGGGGTGGGGGTGGGATCCAAACCAGCCCAGGCCCCAAGGGTCTGGTGCTGTGACCCTCAGTGCGTTCAGCGGCCACCAGGGGCGCAGTGACTCCCCAGAGCCCTCTGCTCTCCAGCCCAGCTGCCCTGCTCCTAGTAAAGTATCAGCTAGGTCCCTTGGGGTCCAGCTTCCTCTCTGGGATATGGGGGCCATGGAGACCATAGTGGAGACTGGGACCGGAAGACAGCAGAGCCTAGTACGAGGGTATGGCACAGGAGGGCTTTTCCAGCCCCCCGCCCCAGGTGCCCCTCAGGAAGAATTTTTCATAGGCTCAGAAAGACAAAGGTTAAAGGAACCCAGATTTGTTCCCCAAACCCCAGCATCTGGACCTGGGTAGGGGGGCTCTAAGGAGGTAGTTTTAGGACAAATAAAAGGCGCACAGAGCAGGGAACAAACCTGCAGCGTGTAGGTTACTCCAAGTGGTTTTGGCTGAACCTGGGGACTGCGCCTAACTCATGAGCAACAAATCCCAAATGAGATGATGAGAGATTGCAGTCGAGAGGTGGAGGGTGGCCTGCCCCTGTGGTCCTCCCTCTCCAGCATCAGAAAGACTGGGGCCACAAAATTGTGGGGCTGGGGTGAGACCCACCTCCAGTCCCAGCACTAAATGCAGTGCAGGTGTTCACCATGGGCACCTTGGATCTGGGGCCTTGGGGCATAATCACTCTAGTGGGAACAGGCTGGGATCCCCTGGGCCAGGCAGGAACTCCCAAGGGCCAGGTGGCAAATTTGCCTCCCCCAGCATTCTGGAAAAGGCAAAGCTGGGCCTAGGGTCCTGAGTATGCACCCTACATACACGAATGATGTATAAGGCAGTAGGAGCGGGGGCCCCAGCTACCTGTAATCTGATGGCTCAGTCTGAGGAGTGCTGGCCTGAAAGTCTGAATATTCACAAGGATCGGCCAGAGTGCTGGGTTCTGTCACGGTTACCAGAGAGGTTTTCAGAAATTAACATGAACTCAGCCCTCTCCCTGGAAAAGTCCTTCCGACAGAAACTCTTCACTGGGCTTCATTTTTCCAACGACAACCAGTAACACATATGGCCACCCTATTATCCACGACAGAGAGCACATTCAGTTCATTCTCCCCTGGGGCTTCACCGCCGGAAAGAACTGGTTTATCAAACGCACCTGTGGAAACCCTGACTTTGCCTCCCTTTTGATACTTCCATCCAAGAGCAAACTGTGATTTGGATTATTCCAGGAATGAGAGAGCCTGGTTTTCCACCTCGGCCCCTGAGTGGTCACACAGCTGGTTCCTGGCATGGGCAGGAGGACTTACTCAGCAGGGCTGTGGGGAGCAGGTCCACACCCACCTTATCTAGCCATGTGGATTCGTGGCTCCCTCTGAACAGAGAGAGGACTTCTGGCCCTGCCAGGTGTGGGTGGTGGCCCAGACAGTGGATGACTCTGAGTAGGACTGTGGGTCTCAGCTTAGCAGCTTAGCAGGGTATCAGGGTCCCTCCCCTGCTGTAGCCACATTGGCGGTGGTGACTGAACTCTTGAGTCTTAACCTCAATCCTCTTGAGAATAGCCCCTAAATTCACTCAGCCCTGCCTGCTTCCCATGAGCCCAGGAGCATCATTCCTGCACAAGTTGATTGAGTGTGTGAGTGTGTGTGTGTTGATAAGTGACATGCAAGTACTGGTCCAGAGAAGCCTTTACCAAGAACAGAACTGTCATCCCAAGCCTGTCCTCCCAAAATCTGAGAGCAGGGTGAGTCGGGGTCCACATATGGGCCTTGTGTCAGACAGCAGACAACACAGCAGGAAGCAGACCATGGGGAGTGGCGATGCTATGGGCAGCTGGGTGAGAGGTGGGGTCAGCGCTCCTCTGGACAGCAGAGCCCACCTCCCGCCAGCTGCCCTTGGGTGCCTCCCCAAGCCAGGGCTGCTGGGCTAGCCTGGATCCCAGGGAGCGCTGCTGGGCTGGCCTGGATCCCAGGGAGCCCTGCCAGGCATATCTCTCCTCCATCACACAGAGACTAGGAGATGCGGCAGCAGCCATGGACCTTCTCCTCCATCTCCTCCATGGGGGCTTTGAACTTCAAGAGCGGGGGATCCCCGCTGGTGACAGTGTAGTACACCGAGGTCCCATTGGCGCTGTACGGGGAAGTTCTGCCTCCGATCAAGGGGGCCTTGCCTTCACTGCTGCCCTCACCCGTCCTGGCCATGCTGCTGCCCAGGTGGGTGCTGAGGAAGGGGTGGCTGAGCAGCTTGGCTGCAGCTCGCTGCCGCTTCAGCTCCAGAAGCGTCTGGGGGCTCTGCTCCTTGTAGCCGCTCCAAGGTGGGGTGGCATCAGCCATGCCAGGGTTGCCATAGGCCACACTGTAGTCGGGCACCTCATGTACCTTCCAGACATCCCCGTTGGACAGTGCATACTGGTAGGTGCTGACCGGAGCCCGGAGGCCATTCTCAACAGGCATGTCCAGTTCACCCCGTGGGATCTTGGTAGAAAATTCGGAGAGCAGCACAGGCTTCTCCAGCCTGGGGTTCTGAGAGTGAGAAGGACAACATTACCAGCTGGCTGGAGGATCTAAACCCACTACCCACCTGCACCTGTGCTGAGGGCATTATAGCTTGGACCTGTCCCCATCCATTTTCCCTTGCTCGGTAACATAAAAAAGAAAAAAAAAAATTGCCACCGAGTCAACTCCAATTGATGGTGACCCTGTGTGTATCAGAGTAGAACTGTGCTCCATAGGGTTTTCAATAACTGATTTTTCAGAAGTAGATCACCAGGGCTTTCTTCCGAGGTGCCTCTGGTGGACTCAAACCACCAACTTTTCGGTTAGCAGCTGAGCGTGTTAATCGTTTGAACCAACAGACATATATATATATACGTATATATGCACACACATATATATACATATATATATTTGCTGTGAGCTACATATTAGTGTGCTTTGACTATTTTTTTCTGTTGGGTGGTTGGTCTTTTTTTAGTTGGTTTATATATATATTTATATAGGATATAAACATATAAAATAATATTCAACTTCACTAATAATGACATAAAAATTAAAACAACAAAATATCATTTTTACCTATCACACTGGCAAATATAAAAAAAGTTTATTATCCAGTATTGGCAAAGGTGGAGTGTGAAAAGCCATAACCTCTTTGGAGGACAATTTAGCATTACGCATTAATGTTAAAAGAGAAAGAACTAAAGAAGAATGTACACTTTGTGTAGGCAACTCCATTTCTAGGACTCTGGTCCGCAGATATACTCGCTCATGGGAGGAAAGCCTGAAAGGAAGCTATGTTTCGTCTTTAGCCAAGTGGTAAACTATGGCAAGCGCTGGTGTTGGAATGCTCTGTAGCTGGTTAAAAAAAAAAAAAAAAAAAAAATCTGTATGTGCTGACATGGAAAGAACCCCAAGAAGTATATAATTAGGTTAAAATATGGTAAGGTGAGGGCCATTTTCCATAGTAAGCTTCCATTTGTGTGTGTGTGTGTGTGTGTGTGTGTGTGTATATGTGTGTGTGTGTGTGTGTGTGTGTACGTGTGTGTGCACACGTGCATGCATGTGCCTGTGTGTTTATTTTTTTATGGCTCCCTCTGAACTATGCAGGCAGACTGATGCCATGTGGGGGACAGATTCTTTATTTTTTATTTTTTCCCCATACAAAAATTTATACATACATTGCTACCTGACCCTAGTTGTTCTCCCCATACTGTGACAGCACACTCTTCCTTTCCACCCCTGATTCCCCATGTCCATTCACCCAGCTCCTAACCCTCTCTGCCTTCCCATCCCACCTCCGGACAGAAGCTGCCTGTTTAGTCTTTTGTATCTACTTGAGCTAAGAGTGGGGGACAGATTCTTGGTGGTCTAAGTTGGCACATCTTAAACTTTAATACAAGTCACGTGGGGATCTTGTTAAAAGGCATGTTCTGATTCAGTGGGTCTGGGTTGGGGCCAGAGATTCAGCATTTTAAAAAAGTTCTGGCCAATGCTTTGAGTAGCTGGGATCTAAGACAGGTTCTCAGCCTTGGCTGCACACTGGGATCATCTGGGAAGTTAAAAATACATATATATGATGCCTGGGTTTCAACCCACAATTCTGATTTAATCAGCTTAGATTGCAACCTAGATATCAGAATTAAAACAAAACACCTACTCTGTTGATTTTATTATGCAGTTAAGTTTAAGAACAACTGGTTGAAGTGACTGGGCCTATCCTATCCTGCTGTGCCTAGGACCAGGGAGTTCTCTCTGCCAAAAAGCTGTACCAAAGCCAGCTCTGGGGGCTTACGAAGCCTTAGCAGAAATCTGACCTGGGGAGCCGGCTGAGCAACACACCCTTAAATAAGTGGTTCTCAAGTTCTTGTGTGCATCAGAATCACCTGGAGGACTTGTTAAAACACACACTGCTGGACTCCAGCCCTGGGGTTTCAGATTCAGAAGGTCTGGGGTGGGGCCTGAGAATGTGCATTTCTAACAAGTGCCCAGGTGATGCTGCTGCTGCTGGTCCAGGGACCACACTTTGAGAATCCCTACCTTAGAGACTATCACATTGCTGCAGTCACCTAAAGCCTTGACAGGGCTAGGGAAGGAAAAGGAACAAGCTTTGGGCTTTGCAGCTGTGCCCTTCAATCTTGTTCCCTCCAGGGCTGGGGCCGGAATCTGGGGCCCCGCACCTGACAGGTGCCTTAGGACTGGACTGGGTAACTGGGGTGAAGGACAGCCTGCTTCTGGCTATGCCACCTCTGTACCCTCTCTTCTCCTCCCCAGGCCTGAAATCCCAACTTCAAAGGCAAAGTAACCCATCTGCTTACCCTCACCAAACCCCAAACAAACAGCAGCCTACTGAGGAGGCCCTAGAAATTAATAAACATCAGGTCTAACTGAGGGTGGCTTCCAGTACCTGTACCCCTCAACCCCACTCACTACAGGGTTTACGATTTATGAGACTCCACATCAAGGGGCACTTCTAGGGGAGTCCTGGGGCCTGAGATCTGAATGAACACAAGGACAAAGTACGAGCGACGAAGGGGTGTTCTCATGAGGATTTCTTTAGAATCTCTGTCTCTCCTACAAATCAATAAGGAAAAGATAAAGAACCTGACAAAAAATGAGCAAAAGATGAACAGATGTTGCACAAAAGAGCAATGGCCAATAAGCACCTGAAAATGTGTTCAACACCATCCATCATCAGGGAAACACAAGTTTAAAATGTGAACTACCACAACAACCCCACCAGGATGGCTCAAATTAAAAGGATTGACTATACCAACGGTTAGCAAGAAACTCCCATACCTGCTGACGGGAGGACAGATTGGTACAATCACTTTGGGAAATTGGCTGGCTGTACCTACTAAAGCTAAACATATGCCTACCCCAGGACCTACACTGCATTCCAGAGTACATACTCAACAGAAAATAGTGCTTACATCCACAAAAAAATGTACAAGAATTTCCATAGCAGCTGTATCCATAATAGCCCAAAACTGGGAACAACCCAATTATCCATCAATAGAAAAATGGATACCTAAGTTGTGGTCTATTCCAACAAAAGAATTCTGCAGAGCAAATGAAAAAGAATGAGCTACTACTACCTGCTACAGCTTGGATGAATCTCACAGATATAAAATAACAGACCCAAGGGACTATGTGCTGGCACATACACAGTTTAAGAACTGACAAAATTAATCTTTAGTGCTCCAAGTCAAAACAGAGGTGACCGCTGGGCTGTGGGTGGGGAGGGCCTAACTCGGAGGGGAAACGAGAGAGCCTTCTAGGGTGATGGAAATGTTGTATACATTCATCTGGATGGTGGTTGCATGGGTGTGCACTTTTGTAAAAATTCATTTAAGAGTTGTGTACTTTATTGCACATAAATTACACCCCAATCACAAAGAAAAAAATAAAGCATAGCTGGAAGGTGTCTAAAATGCTGTTTGATTTTGATTTACCCTCCTTTTCTCACCAATCCCCAAGTTTAGGGACTATGCAGAACAGAGCCTCTGTGTGTGCCATCTCTATCCCCAGCCAGCAGCTTTGATGGGGATTCCCTTTGTCAGCTGCCTTCACTACTGCTGGTGAGACAAGCCTGCATGTGACTGAGAAGAAAGCAGGGTCCCACTGAGACATGTCGCCACTCTGGGCAGCTAATCATTTTGCATTCCACCAAAGCAACACTCTCTAAAAATGTGTTCAGCTGCTCACTGTGTAGTAGAAGAGTCAAAAAGCCAGGCTGCTACTGGTAGTCAGCCTATTCCCACTTGTCTCCAGCAATTCCGCTCTGGCCCCAAACTTGCTCATCCCACTCAGCAAGACAACACCATACGTGGACCTGAGTGGATCCGTACTGGGTTGAATAGTGTCCCCCAAAATTCAGGTCTACCTGGAACCTCAGAAAGTGACTTCATTTGGAAATAAGGCTATGCAGATGTAATTAACTGAGTTAAGGTGAGGTCAAACTGAGGGGGAGTGGGCCCTAATCCAATGACTGGTATCCTTATAAGAAGAAGCCATGTGAAGACGAAGGCAGAGATTGAAGTTATGCCGCCACAACCCAAGCATATGGGGCCATCAGAAGCTAGAAGAGAGGCATGGGACAGGTTCTGATTCAGAGCCCCCAGGAGGAACTAACCCTGCTGACTCCTCGATTTTGGATTTCTGGCCTCCAGAAGTATGAGAGAATATATTTCTATTGTTTTATGCTACCAGGTTAGTGGTTATTTGTCACAGCAGCCCCAGGAAACTAACATAGCATCCTCTCGGGAGAGCAGTTTAAAGCCCAGGCTGCTACTGGAGCAGGCTTCTTACAGGTCCTACCAGCACCCTACTTAGTTTTTCAAAAAATTTCTTCCAACTAAACGTATTCTGGTAAACACAATTCTTGACATCTTGTTATATTTCCAGGGGAAAAAAACAAAACAAAAAGAAACATTTTGGTGTCCTTTGATCTCGGGCAGCTGCCTTACTGATCCTCCTCTTCTGGGAAGCCTAAACTGGATCTGCTGGAGCCCAGGCAGGGACACGGTGGTCACCTGCTTGCTCCCTGTTAACTATAGAGACCCTCCTGTGTGCCAGAGCCCTCAGCTCTGACTCTAAAAACGCTTTGAGGGGTGGGACACATAGGATCACCTCACTAACTATAGTAGTCACTGCCCTCAGGCTGGTTCCAGGTGGTTTAGGGCACTGCCCAGCTAATCTCCCTCTGAAGGCTCTGAGATGAAGCGCCAAGGCCAGGTTGGGACCCTGTCTTCCTTCAAAGGCAGCGGCTGACACTGGGGCAGGGAATGAGGCCACTCACAGGGTCCTTGTTCTCCTGGTCTGTCCTGGTCTCCCTGATGTCCCCGTTGTACATGGAGGTTCGATCCTCTGATGCACTCCGCTGCTGCCACAGTATGGCCTCTCCCTCGTACTCCTTCCTGTACAGGTTGGTCCTGTCTGACAGGCTGGCTCGACGTACCACCTTCCTGAGGGGACAGAGGGGATGCTGGGTGGCTGTGCCCAGAAACCACAGGCAGAGCAAGCATGGGAAGCCCTGGCTGCTCTGCCCCCTGACTCACCCACGGCTGCCCGCGCTGGATGTCCTCCGGCTCAAGGATGACTTGTGCCTCAGCTGTGACTTCATGATCACGTCATGCTTGTGTTTCAGCTCCAGCAGCAGGACCTTGAACTCCTCCTCCTCACATAGGTCTGAAGAGGCAGGGGAGCCAGTGTGAGGGAGGGGACAGGGAAGGAGCCTGTGGCCCGAGAGGGTGCTCTAGATCTGAAGACCTGCCACCCCAGCCCACTGAAAGCTCCCCAGCATTATCCCAGCATCTTTTAAGGCATGCAGGGAGGGCAGGAAACAATAGCAGCCTTACTTATCGGTTACAACTCAATCCTTAGAGGAATATAGGAATGGGAAACCCAGGTTCCATGCATAGTTACAACTCCTAAGTTTCCCAGTTATGACCGAGGGACTCCCACACCTTTGACTACTTCCAAGAGAAGTCATCAACTCTCCGATGATAAGAGAAGTATCAAAAAAAACAAGTAGGTACCCCAGCAAGAAATAATGTGGCGATGCTGAGAAATCCATAACCCCCACCCACTCAACCTACCTAATTCCTTCATTCATCTATCTACCTACTTACTAACCCAGTCTTCCATCCATAGATTTACACTCTACCCATCCATCCATCCATCCATCCATGCATGCATGCGCGCATCCAGCCAGCCAGCCAGCCAGTCAGCCAGCCACCCATCATCACATCTACCCATCAACCCACCCCTCCAGTCATCCACTTATCCATCCATTTATTCATCTACTTATCTACTCATTTATTCATCATCTATACATTTATCTATCCACCCATCTGTCCATTTACTAATTTACCATCCATTAATTTATTCATTCATTTATTCATCTATCAATCCACACATGAATCCATCAATCCACCCAACCATATATTCATCCATTTATCCCTTCACCAATCAAAAAATTGATGACACACCAGGTCTTATGCTGGACTTACCTATTGGCATCTCATCCATGGATGTCCTAGCACTGAGACTGGCCCCATGGGACACCAACAGCTCTGCCATCTGCATCTGAAATGTAGGAAGAAGCCCATGTTTCCCCTGCCCAGGGCTCAGAAAGTCTAGGAAGTGGAGAAAGTGGCCAAGGCTTCTTACGAAGTGACCCAAAGAATTGTGGGGCAAAGCTCACTCCCAGGGAAGGCCCTGCACCCTGGAGCTAAGGTGGGAATCCTGGCAGATGGAATGCCCACAGGGCTTTGCAGTTCCTCCAAGAACGCTTAGGCCAAGTGGCAGATAAAGGAGTCAGCTGTGACTCTAGTGCTGTCAGGTGTCAAAGGAGGACTTGGGTAGGCTGTAATCAGAGTTTTGTATCTGGGAAAGAAATCAAGAAACCACTCAATGCAGAAACATTGGGAGTTTCTAGTTTTGCAAGCTTGATTATGATCCTGTTAGGACATAACTTGTCAAGCGTTTTCGCAAACTCTTTAGGCCTTTTTATATCCCACATCCTAACTACAGTCAACACCTTAAGTGGGTCTTGTGCTTTTTTTTTGAACCAACTGGCAGCCCAAAGGACTTGGTGACAGCAAGTTGACCCCGTAATGGCCAGCCCCACAGCCCTGTGGGTGGGCACTACCTGTCCCCAGAAGGCAGCTGCATGCAGGGGTTCCCAACCATCCCAGTCCTTCACATCCACGCGCACTCCGTGGTCCAGGAGGAGCTCGGCTGCCCGCAGGTATCCATTGGCTCCAGCTATGTGCAGCTGGAGGAAAGAGAAGAGGTGAGCATTCTCTAGCGGGGGCTGGCCCCACTTTTGAAGGTCAGGTATCCCTCTCCCCCACCCAAGTCCCAGAGCATTCTTGGGGCCAGCAGAACAGAACAGTATGAGGTGGAAATACCAGCTACATTCCAGAGGCTCTTTAAGCCTGAAATATGGACCTAGGAGGGAAACAAAAAGGTGAGCTCTTCTCTCCTGTGGTTGGTCTTGGAGCCCATGTGGTTAAGGCAACAGCATTTACTGAACCCCTACTATGTGCTGAGACCTGCAGGAAGGTGTCTCAGAGGTCCAATATAGTGGTTTTAAAATATGTCTACAAATTATTTGATACTCCTCCCTTTAAAAGAAGGAGCCTAATTATTCTCCCCTTGAATGTGGCCCAGATCGAGGGACTCACTTCTAACAAACAAGATATTGTGGAAGTGGTGGTGTATGATTTGAGGCTAGGTCATAAAAGGCATTGCTGCTCCTGCCTTATACTCTCTTGGATCACTCATTCTAGGGGAAGACAGTCACCATGTGGTGAGGACACTCAAGTAACTTAAGGAAAGGTCCTAAGGAGGCAAGAAACTGAGGCCTCCTGCCAAATGCCATGCTAACTTGCCAGCCACGTAAGTGAGCCATCTTGGAAATAGTTCCTCTTAGCCCTAGTCAAACCTTCAGATGACTACATCCTTGGCCAATATCATGACTGCAGCCTCATGAGAGACTCCAAGCCAGAACTATCCAGCTAATCTGTTCCCAATTCTGCGACCCACAGAATTATATGGTAATTAATTGTTTATTGTTGTTTTAAGATGTGGAGTCTAGTTTGTTATGCAGCAATAGATAACTAATACACTCAATAAGGGAAAGGCCCACGTTGAGGTCCCCACTCTTCTATCTGGCACCATTCAAGGCTTCCAGTAATGGCCGTCACCTCAGCTGTCCTACTTGTTCAATGGAGATGATAAAAGCATCTATAATGAGTTGGAATTGACTCGATGGCACAAGACAACAACAACAACATCTCCCAGAAAATACACAAAGTTCTTAGCACATGGTGAGCACTCAGTAAGGGATGCACCTTCTTACAGAGGGCCCTACATGATGACAAGGTGTACCAGGGGAATGAATGAAGGAGGGAGAAGGAGGTGAGGCAAAGAGAAACCAACTGCCCAAGCAAGTAGGAGATAGAGGGGAGAGCCCAGGGAGGCCAGCGGATCTACTGGCTGGGAGGTGAAGAAACCAGAGGACCCAAGGGGGGCTGAGGCCTGGGGCAGCAGAGCCAGTGGGACAGAGAAGGCATGGCCTCAGGAAGTGACACTTCAGAGCATGGCCTGATGGTCACATGCTATGCTAGGTTATGGCTGCTAGGCTGTGAGGCTCTGGCAAAGAGGTTTTCCCTTCTTTTCTCTCGCTCTCTGTCTTTTTTTTTTCTCTCAGACTAAATCCAGAGTGTGATTTGGTACAGGCACACATAACTAATATAATTATCTGATTCATAAATGTCTGATGTTTGCCAGTTTTGGAGAATGACACCTGGTCAGCCGGCAAGACATTAAACTGTTGGGGCCTCAGTACTTAAGCTGGGAATAAAAAGAGATGACTGAGATATTGATAATAATAATGATGACAATTGCTAACATCTATTGAAAGTTTATGGACTCTGGGCTAAGCACCTACATGCAGAATCTCATTTAATCCTCACAAAACCCTGAGAGGAAGGGATTATTATCTTCACCTTCCTGGGAAGACCTGAGACCTGGCACGTGTCCAGCCTGTGTGGGTGGGGCCGCCTGAGGCCAGCCTCAGCCCAGGACATCAAGGCCCTGTGTCTAGAGGGCCCAGCCACAGACCCAGTGGGGTTCCAGCCAGGGTGGGTGATGTCCTGGTATAGCCTGGCCTGAACTTCAGACCACAGCATTCAGTCTCACCATCTGTCCCCAGTCTTGAGTGCTGGGCTGAGCAGGTGATCTGAGCCGGGACCCAGTTAACAGAAATGTGCATGAGGCAGAGGGTGGGGCTCAGGATGGGAGAAGCCCAGTTATCACACCTGGGCCACCAGGTCAGCCCTAAGGGACAGTGAGGGGAACTTGGTGGGCCCTTCCTGGTGAGCTCAACCCTGAGCCCTGAGTTCCTATGACCAGGATGGAGCCCAAGCCTGGTGCAGCATTCAGCCATCAGGGGGCTACTTCCCCTGCCACACTCTTGTTCTGGTTTAGAAGCTGCAGTGCTGACCCTCTCCAATACTGGGTTGCATTGTGCTATGAGAACTAATGAGGAGAGGTCAGAGAGGGTTTCCCTGGGTCACTGACATGAGCTGAAAGAGTGAGATGGAGTTAACCAGGCAGCTTTGACATTGAAGAAGGCTCTATTACTCTAGTAAAGCATGTAGTATAGAGAGAAAGAGAGAGAAAGAAAAAAAAAAAAAGAAATTTAACCAGATGCCATCAAGTTGAATTCAACTCATTGTGACCCATGTGTTTCAGAGTAGAACTATGCTTCACGGGGTTTTCAAGGTTATGACCTTTTGGAAGCAGATCACCAGGCCTGTCTTCCAAGGAGCCTCTGGGTGGGTTCAAACCAACAACTTTTCAGTTAGGTGAGAGCTTAACTGCCTCCCAGGGACTCCTTATGGCACAGAGGAGGTTTGTTGACAGGAAGGGAGAGTGGAAGGAAGAAAGGAAGGAAGGAGGGAGAAAGAGGGGGAGGAAAGGAAGGGAGGAAGGAAGGGCCAGCTGATGAATGGATAGACCCATGGATGGATGGACGGATGGATCGATGAACCAGTGGATGAATGAACTGATGGACAGACTGATGGATGGATGGATGGATGGATGAATGGATAAACAGATGGATGGATGACTGGGGGTGTCTGGACTCTGAAGTCAGGCAACCCAGAGGAGAGGCTGTTGCAGAAATAGAGAGGCAAGGCAGTTATGGCATGAGAAGAAAGGAGACACTGAAGCAGGGGAATGGATAGTGCAGAGCAAAGTGGCATGGGTGAGTAGCTGAATGGTAGTGCTGATCCTTGATGGGGGGATGACTGGAGGAGGGGGGAAGTAATGAACTCAGAACTGGACACCTGGAAGCTGAGGAGAAGGAGAAATTTGGAGAAGGAACAGGTGGATAGAAGAGTCAAGCCTCCCACCCAGGGTTCCTGAGACTCCAGCCCCAGCTAAGAGTAGCCAGGTTCTCAAAGAGACTGATCCCTGCTCTGCTAACCCTCCATATTCCAGGGGCCACCCCAGCCCCAAAGGGGATCTGGAGGAGATCCTAGGCCACAGACAGGCCCCAACTGTATAGGTCTGGTCCCCACTCAGTGCTGGCCCACCTCAGCCCCGGCTGGCCTTGGTTCTGGTACTGGCGCCCCCAGTCCAAACCAGCCTGGCCCATCTCCTCACCAGTGTGGCACCCTGGGCATCTATCCAGTCAAGGTCCTGGCCAGCTGCAATCATACAATGGATGTCCCCAATCATCTGCTGCTCGGGTGCTGCCCGCATCTCATTGATTTTCTCTTGGGTGATGCCTGCAATGGAGAAAGGGGGTTTTATTCAGCATCCCCAGGCCTAGGGGGGAGGGCAGGGCAGGGCAGATGAGGGGGCATGACTCCTGTTCCCCAGGGTGTGCCAGTCAAAGGGGCAGAAAGACATACCCATAGGTCACTGTGTTCCCCAGGCCCAATGAACACAAATGCCACGTGCTGGCCCACAGAATGAGGGCCATTCTGCCTGTCACCCAGTAGGCACTACCTTCATATTGGTTACTTCGGGCATGCTGTTCTACCTGGAAATCGCTGCCACCCACCTACCCACCTCCAGCTGCTCAAATGGCCAGCTCTGTCTCATCCTCTAGGTTCCAGCTGGGATCACCTCCCAGAGGGCCTCCCCTGACCAGCCTATCTCACCAGGCCCTCTTAGTTCCCTTCATGCTTTGCTAACTTTAATATTTCCTGTTGACTTATTTTTTGCCTGACTCCCCACTAGAGTATAAACTCCATGAGGCTTGAAAACGGTGTGTTCACAGCACCAGGAACAATGTTCGATACATTTTTGTTGCAAGAGTGACCGAATTAATGAATATATTACGTTTGAATGAAGAGTTAAGTAAATTGAGGTAGTGGGACCCAGAAAGACATTTCATAGCCCTGAATGTCTGGCTAATAAGTTTAAGTGTTACTGGCAGCTACTGATGGTATTTAAGGAGAGGGGTTATATGCTCTAAAAAGGAGTCTATTAGATCAAGGGTTCTTGGATAGAATTCAGAAGAGGTCTATAAACTTGAACGGAGAAAAAAAAATCACATTTATTTTCACTAACCTTTAAATGAAATTTACCATTCCCTTCCATTATGAATGTAGGCAAAACCCACATTAGCAGTGCTTGATTCTGTCACCAACAGAAACCACAGATATTTATGTATCATGTGATCTTATTATTTAATGAACTAATAAAGTTCTACAGCATACATTTTAAAAATTATTTTGGCAGTTATATTTTAATATAATTGGCTTCCTTTATAATTCTATGATTTTATAACTGCATTTAAAAACATCATTCTGAGAAGCGGTCCATAGATTCGCCAGTCTGGCACAAAAATTGTTAAGAAGCTCTGTAGGAGAGGGAAAGGAAACGCCTGGGTGGCAGGAACAGGGAGACGACCTCGATGGTGACTGCAGGGATCTAGGGAGAAGCACCAAGGGCAGGGTCGGCCAGTACCTTAGGGATGCAGCCCGGGGACGAATTTGAGCCATATCTCTGAGAAGGCCTCCAGAAGCGAGTATGGGGTGGATGGGGGACAGGCAGGCCTCTCCGATTACCACGTTTGTTTCCTCTCTGAATCTCATTTGGGAGCCGTGAACAGCCCACATCTTGTTTATCTGGGCCCTGGCAGCCAGTGTGGTGCCTGGCACAGAGCAGGCACTGCAAATGTTCTTGATTTTTTATTATTTTCCTAAATGAGAATATATCTTTATTGTGAATGTTTACTGAATTGGATTGTTACAGCTGATGAAGAGGAGACAAGGCCAGCTGAGGCCGCCTGTGTGTGTGGGTGACAGGGATGAGAACAATACCTCCTTCTGCACAGCACAGGTTTGCCAGTCCTCATCTCGGTAATCACGCAGATAACATTAGTAATGAGAACCTATCCTGTTTATTGAGGGCTTAGCATGGGGCAGGCAGGCACCAGCAGGTAGCCAGCTAGTTTGTTCACTAGCATTCATGTAAGCGACGCTCACTGCAGCACTGCATGCCCCTCTACAGCATGCTGGCCCACCCTTACCCTGGTAGGCCATGCAGGTCTCGATGACATCCAGGGTGGGCTCATCCTCGCAGAGGTCATACGGCATGTTCCCGTCAGAGTTGACGGCGAGCAAGTCGGCCCCACTGCAGAGAAAGGGACAAGGTGAAGGCCAGTAGGTGTGGCTAGGGTTGGTCTGGGCTGCCTCTGCCCTCTGGCCTCTTACCCCTGAACTCAACATGCACACCAGCACCCACAACCCCAGCAAGGTGATGTTGGGCTCTGCCCACCATACAGCCAGAGTGAGCACAGCAGCCTCAGCATCCAGGGGTGGGGGGCAGTCCAAGGTCCCGGGAGAGCTACCCTTGCAGACCTCCCCCAGCTTCCTGCTCTGTTGAATCAGCAGATAGGCCCTTGAGGACAGATGTCAACGTCCTCCCTGGTGACAATAATAAAAATATTAACAGTAGCACCGTTCATCAGGCACCTGCTTAGAGCCAGCCATGGTTTAATTCCTTTACCCACATCATCTTATTTAATCCTCATAACAGTCCTCTGGGGTTGGTTCTATTAGCCTCATCTCACTCGAGGGAAAACAGAGGCTCAGAGAGGTTTGGTAACTTGGCCAGGGTCACACAGCTAGGATGTGGTAGGTCAAAACTCAAACTAGTCTCTCACGTCCCAGCTCTTTTCACTTCTCCATGTTCTATGTCAATCTTTGCCTACATGCAAAAACATCCTTGACCTCCTCAACCAAGTCCCTACCCAAAAGGCTAGCCAGGGCAGGGGCAGGACACAGCCTTGGGGCTCCCTGGTAGAATGTGCCCTTTGGGCCAGTGGTTCACAAGCATGGTTCCCTCCTCATGGTCCCTGCACCAGAATTACCTGGGGATCACTGAAATAGACTGTAACTTTTTGGACTCACTCCAAACCTCCTGAAACAGTCTCTGGGGGTGGGACTTGGGACTATGTGTTTTAAACCCATGCCCCAGGTGATTCTGGTACAGATCAGTGTGGGGGACCCACTGTGCCAGGTTGGCCCCAACCCCTTTGTTCTCTGGACACCATCATTGATCTGGCTGTGGCCACTTGATGCTCCCGGCCAACTTAGTTGTGCTCAGGCTGTCATCAGAGGTGTAGGTATGGGCCATCATCCAGACTTTTGGCCACTGTGACCTCCCTGAGCTCCTTTGTGACCTTGGGCAAGCTAACCAACCTCTCTGAGCTGGGGCAGCAGTACTGCCATCTCCATCTCCCCTGGAAGCCACCCGAAGGGCTCCTGCTGCTCCACTGAAACCCTTGCAAAAGCTCACCTCCTCTTGGCCACTCTGACTCTCTGCACTCAGACCCTCCCCTCGGCCTCCAGGAACCCTGGCCCACTGGTCCTCCTCTGCAAGGGTTCTGGTTCTGACATCACCTCATCTCCTGCCTGTCTCCCCAGGGGACCAGGACTTCTGCATCTCTGTGTGCCCTGTGCTCGAGCACAGGGTCTGGTCAGCACACGGAACCCCAGTTATTAGCTGAAGTCAATAAACATGCTTGAAATTGAATGTTGCCTTTTCTGTGTATTTATAGAATACGAGCAGACTAGAAAGAATTTCAGGGCAGGAAAAGACACTCAGAGTGGCTCAGAGGTAAACAGCTTTATCCCTGGAAAAGATACACTGCATGGTGCCACAAAGCAGGTTCTGGCCCCCTTGAAAAGCATGTGGACAGGATTTGGGGGGCAGGGCCAAGGACGTATGCTTGCTGGTTTTTTGTTTCTGTTTTTTGATAGTGAAAGAAATAAAAATGACAGTAACATAAAGAAAGTAGAGGAGACAGAGAAAAAGAGACAATAAAAGAGAATGAAGAGGGAGAAAGAATAAAGAGAGACACAGACAACGAGTGGAAAAGACAGAGAAGGACAGAGGGTCAAGGAGAGACAGAGATCAAGACAAAGAGCTAGAGAAAGACAAACGGAGGTGGAGGAAAAAAGGGGGAATTGGAGGAGAAGGAGGAGGAGAAGGTACAAACAGAGAGAGAATGAGACAGAGCTGAAGAGAAGATGTGGAGAGAACAAGAACAAGAGACAGGCACAAAGAAAGAGAAAGAGGGTGTCATGGATTGAATTGTGTCCCCCCAAAATATCTGTCAGCTTGGCGAGGTCATGATTCCCAGGATTGTATGATTGTCTATCATTTTATCATCTGATGTGATTTCCGTACGTGTTGGAAATCCTATCACTATGATGAAATAAGATGGATTAGCGGCAGTTATATTGAGGAGGTCTACAAGATTAGGTAGTGTCTTAAGCCAGTCTCTTTTGAGATATAAAAGACAGAAGCGAGTAGAGAGATATGGGGACCTCATACCACCAAGAAAGAAGCACTGGGAGCAGAGCACATCCTTTGGACCCAGGTTTCCTGCAAGGAGAAGCTCCTAGTCCAGGGGAAGATTGATGAGAAGGACCTTCCTCCAGAGCCGACAGAGAGAGAAAGCCTTTCCCTGGAGCTGATGCCCTAAATTTGGACTTCTAGCCTTCTAGACTGTGAGAAAATAAATTTCTCTTTGTTAAAGCCATCCACTTGTATTTCTGTTATAGCAGCACTAGGTGACTAAGACAGAGGGACAAAGAGAGAAAGACAGACAGGCTGACAGCAGGCAGAGGGGTAGAGGGAGAAGAGAGAGCCCTGCCACTCGGGTGGAGGGAGGCTGTTCCTGGGACCTGAGTGGGGAAAGAGGGGCACGTACTACTGAACGAGGATCTTCACCAGGTTGATGTGGCCGCAGGTGGCCGCGGCATGCAGGGGTGTCCACAGCTCATTGTCCTTGGCATTCACATTTGCACCATGGGAAAGGAGCAGCTTAACGATTTCCTCAAAGTTGTCGATGCAGCACTGTGAGGGGGACACAGGCAGAGTCAGCTCAGGGCAGGGTCCCGGGGCCCTGGAGGGGACACGTCATGTTCTCTGGGAGAGGCCCTGAGGAGCTAGACTGCCTGAGTTTGCATCCATCTCCACCACTTACATGCTGTGTGACCTGGGGCAAGTCACTTAACCTCTCTGAGCCTTTGTTGTCTCATGAGTAAAAGTGAAGTAAATAATATATAACATAAAAATACAAAGGTAAACAACACTCTGCCAGCTATAAAGCAAGTGTTGGTTGGATAGGGCAAAATTTTGAATGAGGTTTTAAAACTTTTTTTTTTAATTCCAGAAGCATTTCTTCAAACAAACCTGTATGAAGAATTAACATATATAACCAATAAATTCAAGCAGGACTGCCTGGGTTGAAGCAGATGTATATGGGGTGGTAGTGGGTCCCCCTTTCCAGAATCAGCCTCCAAGGTATGGCCCCAGATCACAATTTGAGCTCAGTTCTTGGGGAAGCCCCAAGCAATCAACATTCCCCCACGCAACACACACACACACACACACACACACACACACAACACACACACAGAGCCCAGCTCCACATGAGGGCTCCAGGGGGCACCTGATACAGTCCCTATGAGGAGATGGGCTTGTTTGTGTTCCTGCCATGTGGAGTACTGACCACGTGCGGAGTACTGACCACGTGCGGAGTACTGACCACGTGCGGAGTACTGACCACGTGCGGAGTACTGACCACGAGTGGGTCAGCCCTGGTGAGGGGGGAGGGTCAGGAGCCTGTAGCCCCACTCAGAGAGAACACAGGGCTCTGAGAGGCAATAGAGCCCCCCAAACTCCAGGGACTCGAAGTGAAAGATCCCAGGGGACAGAGGGGCCTCAAGCTATGAGGAGAGTGAGACAAGGACAGAAGAGGAAGAAGGAGGGGAGCCCCCGTACAGACAGCAGGATAGAGGTGCTTCCCTACAGGTGCCCTTGGGAGAAGTAGATGGGGCACAGCTGGGACCCTGAGCTCCACTGCTCATCCAAGGGCTGGGGGGTTGTACACAGGACAGGGACACAATCAGACTTGCTTCTTTTTAAAAATCCCTCCTCTGGTTGCATGTGGAGAACAGGTTGTACGCGTATGGGTATGCGTGTGTGTGTGTGTGTGTGTGTGTGTGTGTGTGAGTGTACTTTTTCTGAAGGAAGCAATGAGGGCCTATGCTGAAATAACTCAGTGAAGAGATAATGGTGGCCTGGCCTACAGAAGTGAGCATAGCGACAGAAGTGACTGGATGCAGCAGAAGGAGTTGGAGAGACCTATGTGAGTCCGCCGCCCAAGGTGGCTGTGGGATGGGGCGGCAACCCAAGCCACATCGATGCCCACCCCTACCCCCAACGCAGCCAGGGCTTGGCGCCAGAAGGGCATGAAGGAAGGGAGCAGCTGTTGGCACAGATGGTGCCAGAGATCCAGGTTCTCTTTCTGTGCCAGCCGGTCTGGGCTGGCTAGGTCTAAGGCCATCTCTTTGGCAGGCATCGGAAGACGTGTCCGAAAAGGTGACCCTGTGAGGACCCGTGAGGCCCTGCGGCTGCTGCCTCGGGTGGTCCGGAGGCCCATGTAGTGGCATGGCACAGCCGGCAGGGGGCGCCAAAGGCGCAGGAGTGAGGCAGCGGTGAAACGCGGAGGGTCCCGAGGCAGTCACTGGAAGATCGGTCTGTGGAGCCCCTGCCCACAACAGGAGGGGCGGCCGAGCTCCCGCGGTCGGAGGACAGGCGGGGTGGAGAGCGAACCCTTAGGGGCTGCAGAAAACAAGGGGACGGGGAGGGCTTGAGGTTAAGCAAAGTGCTGGAGTGGGGGCTGAGTGCAGGGATGCGCACGCAGCGGGAAGGGGAGCGGGGGCGGGCAGGCCTCCACCCATGCATTCCCCAAGGTGGGAAATGGCACCTAGCAGTTGGGGATGACTCTTCCTGCTCCCCTCACTTCCCACCTCCCATCCTCCCCCAGGGGAGTAGCTTAGATTCCATCTCTTAAATCATCCCCAATGTCCTCCACAACCCATCCCCACTGCCCTGGTGGAGACTTTGTCACCTACCCCTGCACTGAGCTCCCTGCCACCCCAGGCTCCCCTTCCAAACACCGTCCACCAGAGACAGCGTCCTCATTCGTCTAACCATGCTGCTCTCAGGCTACAAGCCTCTGAAGGCTCCCTGTTGCCAAGAAGAAAATACACACTTCTTGGCCGGGCAGGAGAAGCTCTTCTTAATGTGCCCCATCTCCTCTGTTGCTGGGAAGCAGTAGTAACAGTAACAATGATACCGATAACAACAACCGCAGCAACAGCAGTAATAATAACACGCCACATGATCAATAATAATAGCTAATGCTTTCTGAGCACCTTGCTAAGCTTTGGCCTTACACTGAGGGTCCTATCGCCCCCATTTTATAGATGGGGAAACTGGCTCCAAGAGGCCCATATGTACAAGGTCACATATAATAAGCTCCAGAGATGGATTCAAACTCAGGCAGTCTGACTCCAAAGGCTGCTCTCAATCTTCCCCAGTCCAGCCTCCCATCAGTTCCCCTGGGATCCCTGCACTCTAACTACCTCACTGAACCCTCCAGACTCTGAACTTGAAATGCTGAGCCCTTTTCTCATGCCTCTGTATATGCCATTCTCTCTGTCTTGAATACTCTTCCTCACCCTTTTCTACCTGGCAAACTCCTACTCATCCTTCAAGACCCAGCTCCGATGCCCCTTTCTCTTGGAAGCTTTTCTTAGTGCCCCTTTGAGTCAGGTTCATTGAGCTCCCACAATGCCCTCTGCTTACCTCCATCTGAGGGTTGACCACACTGCATCACCTCTGTTGCTATTCATGGGTCTGTGGCCATACTACACTATGAACTCTGAGAGCTGGGACCCTGCCTAGCTCACTTCTGGGGCCCTGTCCCCAGCAGAAGACCTGGCATGGAACAAGTGTACAGAAAGTATTTGTTGAAGGGATGAGTTGGAGCCCACAGGCCAGAGGGGCAAAGTGGGGAGGATGTGTCCCTGAGACAGCCCCCAAAATGCGGCCAGAGCTGAGTAGGGGATGGAGGGGTCTTTGGCTCACCAGCCATGAGTTCCATACAGCAACACCTCAAGCCTGATGAGCTCCCACCTCCCTGACGCTGACCGTAAGCCCCTAGAGACCCAGAAACCCACAGGAGGAACAGGTCCTGGGGATCTGAGCTGACCAACAAGGGAGAAGTGGGGTGTAACATGGAGACAACAGGAACCCCGAGCTGAAGAGAGGGCACAGCCTAGAGGTCACCGTGGCAGGGACAGCAACTCAAGGGGCGGACCTGGGCTCAGAGCACTGCGAGCCACTATGTCCACTGAGCAGCTAAAACACAGGCTCTGCAATCAGACCATCTTATTTCCAATTCCAGCTCCGCTACTGTCTGACCTTGAGCAAAGAGACTTCAGCTCCTGAAACTGCCCTGTGTGATCTGGGAACTACTATTTATTTAAACTCATTAAAATTAAGTAAAATTAAAAATTCATTTCCTCAGTCACACTAGCCGCATGCCAAGTGATCAATAGCCACTGGTGACTAGTGGCTACTGTACTGGCCAGTACAGATATAGAACATTTCCATCATCACAGAAAGTTCTGTTGGACAGCACTGTCCCTGAGCCTCAGTGTCCTTATCTGTAAAATGGGGATAATAATATTTCAAAGGGTTGTTCTGAGGATCAAATGAAATATATAAGTGAAATGCTCTGCAGAGGAGTGGACACAAGACAAATTTAAAATAATAATAATATTTGTACAGTGCCAAGTGATGCTTGAAGGGTTTTTACATGTCTAAATTCATTTAATCCTCACAACAACCCAGTGTGATAGGTACTTGCTATTCCTCTTTTACAAATGAGGAAACTGAGGCACAGAGAGGTTAAGTAACTTGCCCAAGGTCACACAGCCAGTGAGTGGCACTGCCAGGCCTCAAGACTGACTCTATACCCTAACTACCTCACTCTACAGCCCCCAGTGGGAAGCAGTCCATATAATTTATCACATGTTCATGGCTGGTGGGCACCGCCTGACCTTGGGAATTAACATTTGGGGCTCCATTCCAGGGAAAGCTAAAGCATTGGCCTGGGGGAGTCTCAGGCACCCTGGAGTTCATGGAGCTGGGAGCTGAGGAGAGTTTCCACGGGCAGAGTCCAGTGGGGATACTGAGGCAATACCCTAGCGTGGGTGTCTGAGGCCCTGTGGGACAGGAGAAGCCAAGAGGGCATACAGGGAACCACTGGGCCACGTGGCTGAGGGTGAGGACTTGCCCCTGGGGCTTACGGGTTAGACTCCATCCATGCCTCCCCTCCCCTGTGTGGGGTGGAGGGGCCCCTACCAGCCAGGCTGCACTCAAGTCCATCTGCTCAGAAACTGCCCAAGGCACAGGGAGGCTTGGGTGTACTCATTCATTAATTCAGCATGCACATACTGAGCACCTACTGTATGCCAGCATGGGGAAAGGTGCTGGGATACACCGGTGAGGAAGAAAGACATGGGCTCTGCTGTCGAGTGGCTGAGAGTCTGGGTTGGGGGAGATCAACAGCAGCCCATCACATGAACGGCTAAAATGACAAGTTATAGACGAAGGGCTGCTTGGAAGAAAAGTGGGTGTGTATGAAGCACAGTGCTCAGTCTCTTACTCTGGACTGGGGCTAACAGGTGAACAGGAAACAGCACGGACACAAGGGCTGTGTGAAGTGTGGTCAGGAGGAGCCCAGTGTGTGCAAGGAATTGAAAAGCTGGGTAGCTGGAGCCCGGACAGCCAGGAAGCATGGTACGAGATGAGGCTGGTGGGCTCGGCAGAGGCCAAGCCACAGGGTCCTTATAGGAAGGACCCAATGTAATGGGAAGTTACAGGAGGGCTTTGAGCGACGTGAGCAAATTATTCGTTTGAGCATTCCTGTGGCCACTAGGTGGGGAAAGAAGTGTGGCTGGGCTGGGCTGGATGTTGGGGACTATTAGAGGCTGTTGCCGGGTCCACGTGAGAGATGCCAGCCAGAGCAGCCCTCCCAGGGCACGGAGGGCCAGACCCATAGTGCTGCCCTGGAAAACGATATGTGTTGTGACAGCACATAGTTCACAGCCATATAACCTTGCACAGGTCACATAACCTCCTACCAGTCAGCTTTTGCTGTGGGAGTGGACTGGCTGCCGTGTTGGTGTGAATGAGCTTTGTAAACTGTCAAGCTCCAGACAAACTTGCTTTACGGTTCCAGCCCTTTGCTGGGCAGTGAACAAAGGCTCCCTGTCCTCAGGGCCTGTGTGTGTGTGTGTGTGTGTGTGTGTGTGTGTGCGCGCGCACGCGCGTGCACACATATGCGTGCACAGGGGGTCTGTGGGAGTGTCTGTAACAGACACACACATCTCCATAGCAGACAAGAGCCTCTCAGATGGGGCAGTAGCAGCTTGCCTTCCCTCCCTCCTCCCTGGGGCATCCAGGCAGGAGAATGAAGGGTAAAAGCGTGTCCAGGTGGGGACCCCAGAGAGTCTGACCTTACCTGGTGCAGGGCTGTGAGTCCATCCTCATTGCACAAATCAGGGCTGACCTTATTCTTCAGGAAGTAGCGTACTGCAACAGGAGGGTACAGGAGTAAGCTTCCTGCACACACTGGCTGTGCAGGTTGGTAGGGGGGACCAGGTAAGACCCATTCTCCCCCAGCTCTCAACATGAACTGCCTTGTTTACTCCTTATATCAGCCCTGTGAGGTAAGAATTAACACCCTCCCCCATATGATGGATGAGGAAACTGAGGCACAGAACATAGGTCTTTGGTCCAGGATTTCCAAGAGGTGGGTGGCATGGCCTGTCTTGTTGGGGAATAATAACAACAACAGCTAATGATTACTGAGTGCTTCCTGTGTGCCAGGTACTGAGCTAAGTGATTTATCTTTGCTGTCCGGAGAGGAGAGCCTATTCTAGCTGTTGAAAGCATGCACTCTGGAGTCAGATGGCCTAGGTTCAAATCTGGGCCTCATTCTTATTGACTGTGTGACCTCAGTCAAGACACTTCCCCTCTCTGTGCCTTTGTTTTCTCATCTGTAAAATGGGGATGATGCTAATGTTACCTTGAGGGGTAAGTTGAGGAATAATTGAAGTGAGCCACGTCATGGGCTTAGCACAGTGTCTGGCACACGGTTTGAGTATGATTTCCCACAATGGCAGCTGTTCTTGTTACTTTTATTAACACCTCAGGCCCCTACACCAGGGGATGACCCACCCATGAGTGTCAAATGCTCCTTCTTCAGCCATCCCAAGCCTTGTGGGGGGGTGGGGGAGGTGAGAAGCAGGCAGAGACTTTTTCCACCCCATCCCTAGATCTTTGTCTAGTTGTATGTGGGGGAGGAGGCTTGGGGGGGGGGCAGGGAGCTAGGGGTGAGGACCGGGGTCAAACTGAGCTCCAACCACTGCCTCTAATCTCTCCTGCTTAGGAGGACATCCCCCTTACCCTTGTGACCCTTCCTCCTTCTCTCCCCCTCTGCTCCCCACTTAGGCCCTCGTTCTCATCCTGAACCCAAATGCAAAGAGAAGGAAGGAATGCTAGCCCCCCCAGCCCTGTGGCCCCGTTCCCAGTTTTGTCACCTGGGACCCCTGTCTTGGCCCCTGCACTTTAGTGAGACCCTCTGTGGCCGGCCTCGGCTGCACCTCCCCTCATGAAGCAAGAGGCCCATGGGGCCAACAAAGGGAGTCTACCAGAGCCATGGTTCCCCTTCTAGACCATGCCCCTACCTTCCTGGTCCAAACAGCCCCAGCCTGTGTGCAGGGCCTATGCAGGCCTCTTCCCCATCCAGCTTCCAACAGCAGACCATGCAGTTATGGCACACCCCTGGGCTGGGGAGTGACCACTAGGTGCCTGTTGTTTGTGAGGCCAGTGGACAAAGCTTGGATACACAAGCCAGCTTGTGTGAGGCCCTTGTGGTGTAAGCCAAAGCCAGGGATGGAGCCCCGGGTTCTGCAAATGGGAGGAGCAGACCCCCTGAGCCACCCCTCACCCCACCAAGTCTGGCTCCTCCCAAAACATGAACCAAAGTGCACACCCCTGATGCCCACTATGGACCTCTCTCCACACTACAGTGTGTGATTCAGGCAGTGAGGCAGGCTGAAGTAGTTCCCTGTCGATTTCCCTCTACTGAGGGGGAACAAACTAAGAGTGAGCTGGGAAGGGCAGGGAGAAGGCCATCCACCCAGTCAGCAACCCCAGGGGTGCTGGTGGAAAGGACGCTGGTGAGGGGGGTGGATCCATGAGGTCTCAGGAGCAGTGGGGGTGGGGGTGACCCCTTAGCTCCACCCTCACTAGGCCCAGCTCCCAGCTGGAAGAGAGGTTGAGGCCTCCACTCAGCCTCCCAGCAAGACTGGGGCCTCCAACAGACTTGTCCCAGGTGCACTGCCTCCCTGGGGGTTAGGTGTGGGAGGACTTTGTCTGACACAGGCTCAGAACCTTTGGCGCTGCCCCACCTTAAGCGGCCACTAGCCACATGTGGCTATTTAAATTTCAATTAATACAAACTAAAACTTCAGTTGCTCAGGTGCTGTGGCCACATTTCAAGTACTCAATAGTCACATACGCCTACTTGTGTTGAAAATGAAGAAATAAAACATTTCCACCTTCACAGGAAGTTCTATTGGACAGCGCTGCTTTGGGACAATATAAATGGAAATTAGTCTCATCACAAACTGCTTAAAACCCTTCCTTGGCTCCCCATTGCCCTACGAATAAAGTCCAAACCCCGCACTATGACATTCAAAGTCTTGCATGATGTGATCCCTGCCTGCAGGCCACCATCTTGACAATGCCAAGGGCTGCCATTCACCTGGTGGTCTGTGAAGTGAGCATCCCCAGGAGCTATGCAGTGTGCACCTTGCTCAGCAGCACACAGTGATTCTGCTGCCTACCTCTCCAGCCTCGCTTGCTGAACTCCAACACCTTCCACAATGGTCTCTGTTCAGCTTCCAGAGCCACCAAACATCCTCTGGCCTCTCAGCTTCTTGTTGTTGTTGTTAAGAATATATACAGCTGAACATTCACCAATCCAGCAATTTCTACATTGTTTACATTGATTACATTCTTCAAGTTGTGCAACCATTCTCACCCTCCTTTTCCAAATGGTTCCTTCACCATTAACATAAACCATCGCCCCCTATTAGAATTCCTATCTAATCTTCCGGTTGCTGTTGCCAATTTGATCCCATATAGATAGTTCTTAAAAGAGCGCAACGTTCAAGCAAACATTCGTTACTAAATAAACTATTATTTGAAGAAGACTTCAGGGGATATTTTTGGTTTAAGGTTTAAAGATTATCTCAGGGCAATAGTTTGGGGTTCATCCAGCCTCACTGGCTCCAGAAAGCCTGGACTCCATGAGAATTTGAAATTCTGTGCTACATTTCCCCCCTTTTGATCAGGATTCATCTATAGAATCTTCGATCAAAACGTTCAGTAATGGGAGAGGCACCATCTAGCTCTTCTTGTCTCATGGCAAAGGAGGCAGTTGTTCATGGAGGCAGTTAGCCACACATTCCATTTCCTCCTCCTGTTCCTGACTTGCCTTCTTCCTCTGTTTCTCCAGGTGAATAGAGACAAATTGTTACACCTTGGATGGCTGCTTGCAAACTTTTAAGGCTCCAGGTACTAAACAACAAACTAGGAGGTCAAACAGAAGCACTAAACACGATATTATGGCCTCTCAGCTTTTGTAAAACATGTTCCCACTGCCTGGAAGGTTCAGTCATTTATCCATCCACACATCCATTCATCCATCTTCAACATACACGCATACACACACACACCTGCCTCACTCGTCATCCTTTAGGTCTCAGCTCAAGCATCCTTTCCTCAAGGAAGTCTCCCTGACTCCCCAGAATAGGGCATACCCCCTGATAAGTGCATCTCATTTACAGCCTTATCGCAATTATAATTACATAACTATTTGGATAATTATGGGCTTTGGTTCTGCCTGCCCACTGAACACTAAGCCCCAAGAGGGCAGGACATTGACTTCGTACTTACTGCTCTACACCCAAGGCCTGGCACACAATAGGGCCTCAAGAACTCATCTAAGACCTTGATCTAATCATCGTCATGATGGCGTCATTCTAAGGACCATCAAGGCATCATCAAGACCTCTCTGTCTCTGAACAAAGCAGATCAGCCCTCCAATGAGGACCCCTGGATGCTTAAGTCTACAGCATGCAGGGCTGTGCACAGGTCCCTCTTGCAGGGCCATGAATGATCTGGTCGCTGGTCTCAGCCTCAGGGCCATGCAAGGAGATTACGGCAAACCCACTGATCAAGACCCATCCTTTCTGAGGGCCACTGCAGGTGACCTGGGCCTGGCAGGTGGCCTTCAGGACAGTAGAAGCAGCCACTATGCCCCATCTAGGGTGTGCTTCTGGAAGGTTCTACTCACATGTGGTAAGGATTCAAATGTCATAGGAGTGGGTGGTAGACCAGGCTTCCCGGCCAGGAGACACTCTTTGAGAAAGAGACTAAGCACCAGCTTCCACATACAGTTTGTGTGCAGTAATTATTGGGGTGCTCTCCATGCTGCATGGGAGCCCAGGACATGTAATTACCCCAATGCTGGACAGTTATTTCCAGCCTAAGAGGTGGGACAAATCATTCTCATCTCTAAAAAGCCCTTAATACTTATGAGCCAGAATTTCTACTTCCACAGAAAAGGTCTGCCAACCCCTGGCCTTCAAGGTCCTGCATGGTGTGGTCCCGCCTACAGAACTACCACCTTGCACAATTCCACGGGAAACCATTCTCATCACAGTGTATGTGAATGGCATCCCTCGGAATTGTGCAGCGCACAACCTGCTCAGCCATACCCAGCGGCCCTGTCTGCTTATTTTTTCAGGCTCATGTCTTGCTCTCCAAACACCTTCCACAATAGAGGGAGCTGGCTTGGGGGCTAAGTGGTCAGCCGGGACTCAGGGAGCACAAAGCCAGGAGGGGCACACTCTCCCCTCCAGCCAGGAGCACCCACCACCTCTCCTGTTTGCCCGCACCTTCTCCTTGCCCCCAAAGTGCCAACTCCCAGGCTTGATCATTGGCTTGTCAACGTGATCCATCTATTCTTGCACATTTGTTTAGCTGTGGCCTTAGGCAAATGACTTTGTCTCTGTGTGCTCATCTATAAAGTGGGGTGCTAGAATTGAGTCAGATGATGCCTGAGAGCTACTATTATCTTTTTTTTTTTTAATCACTGAGCTACTGCCTTGTGTCCCATCCTGTGCTGGGTGCTTGGGATATTTTAATGAAGCCACCAACATCTTGCATCTCTCAAGAACTCTCGACTAGGTTATAATAGAAACTGTCTCTCCAGGGAGCTCTGAGCATACCTGGTTCAAAGACCATGATGAGGCCACTGCTGATGTCCCCCTACCCTCCAACACAGGCAAGACCCCATGGAGAAGATAAAAAGTGGCTCTGGCCCTCCTCACTCATGTATCCCAGCTCCTGGCACCAACCCCCGACTCCGCCCACATCTCCCTGGCAATATGGCTGGAATCTGGGCCAAGTCAGGCCATCTGCTCCCTCCATCTCCAGCTGCAGCGAGTGAGGCTGAGCCGGCCCCTCTCAGCAGGAAGCTGGTGGCGGCTGCCTTTGCAGGAGAAAGCACTGCTGACAAGCTTGTGTTTCCTTTGGCAACTGACCCACTCCGTCCCCCAGAGCAGACTGCCTACCCCAAGGTGGCTGGTGACGGGCAACCACAGGTGTAGTTCCTGCTCCTGCTCTGGGGGAATGGGGACAGTAAGATAGGGGGTCTGCTCACTGGAGGTGGACCTTGGACAATCTACATTTTCCCGGGGCTGCCCTGGCGTGAGCTGCGGCCACCTGGTCATATGACTTGCACAGTCATGTTGGTGGGATATCCACCCACCCAGCCCTCCTTCCTCCCCTCGTGCTCCTTCTCCTTCCCAGTGTCCAGCAACGAGGCCTCCACAGTGCTGCAAGATCAAGCCCTTTTCCCTCCCTGCCCCTGCTTTGCACCACATCCTACCACCCTCCCCAGATCACTCATTGCTTCCGCCACACTGGCTTCTTTCATTGTCTGAAACAAAACAAAAACTGAGCTCTCAGTTTTGAGACCTTTACATACACGGTTTCCGGCACCTGAAGTGCTCTTTCTTCCCATTCTTGGGCCAGCAAACTCCTCTCCATCCTTCAGATTCCAGCCGAAATGTCACCTCCTCAGAGAGGCCTTCCCTGATCATTCCAATCTCAATCGAGTCATTCAGATTCTTCTCTCCCACAATGCCCCGCATTTCTGCATTTTTACTTTATAGCAGTACTTACGGCAAAGTATAATTACAGGCTGATTAGTTAGTATATATTGACTGTTTAGGTATTTGTTTAGTTTCCTGGGCTCCATGAGGTCAAGGACTCTGTCCATTTCATTGACTGGTATTCCAGTGCCCAGCATGGAGCCTGGCACACAGCAGGTGCTCAGTAAAGATCTATTGTGTGAATGAACAAGGGAAGGAACGGAGAAAGGGGCGAGTGCTCCAGGGGACCAATGCTGCTTGCTCCTGGGGCCATGAGACTTTTCTCAGTGTTGTGCCACAGACGAGGGTGCCACAAGGAGAGTTACTCAAGGACTGAAAAGCAGTGAGCATGCATTTTGTACAGAGATGCATGAGCAAATGCATGTCCCACTGTCTTTCCTCAGCATCCATCAGTACGCCAGCCCTGGTGGCACAGTGGTTAAGAGCTCAGCTGCTAACCAAAAGGTCGGTAGTTCAAATCCACCAGCTGCTCCTTGGAGACCCTAAGGGGAAGTTCTACTCTGACCTATAGGGTTGCTATGAGTTGGAATCGACTCGACAGCAACGAGTTTGGTTTTGTTATTAATTAACTACCTTCTATTACCGTCCCAATTTACAGATGGGAAAACTGAGTTTCAGGATAGAACATGTGAAAATGATCTGCCCAAGGGCACGCAGCTGGGAATGGTGGAGCTGGGATTTTGATACAGGTCCGGCTTGTCCCAAAGACTGAACATGTTCCTGCTTTGCTAAAATGGTGCCAAACAAGGACCCAGCGAAGGGAACACAGGAATCAGAGAGACGTGCAGGATAGACATGGATGTTAGTGTAAAGAAAGCCTCAGAGCTGGCAAAAAGAAAGGTTAAGACTATTGCCGATAAGGTTCAGCATTGCAAAACTTCACGTGATAACAAAGACCACGGTAGCTAACAGACATTTTAGTGACTTGTTGTAGTTTACCAATGAGGACACCGAGGTACAGAGACAATAACACTGAGCCTGAGGTAACATGGCAAGTAAGTGGCAGCTCTGGGGCTGACTCCGGAGCCTGGGCTCAAACCCTTACTGTTTGTCTTCCTGTTGTATCTCCATTCTAAGCAGAACCCACCCCTGATTCCAAGCACCTTGGTGGCCTGTCCCCAGCTGCAGCATCCCTCATGGAAAAGCCCGCCCACACTGACCCCATCTGCTCCCTCCCTGGACCACGAGTCTGCTCTGCCCAGTGTCTCACAGGGTCCACACCTGCAGCCTGGTCAAGCCAGCTCCTCGGCCCCTCTCCTGCCCTCCCCCGTCCTCAGGATGCTGCCAGGGTTGCAGCGGGTACAGCCCTCTGCTTGGATACCACCTGGAGGGCCAGGGCTCTCAGAAAGCAGCCCCAGGACTCTTCTCCCAAGTCTAAGTTGTCCTGGGTCCTCACTGCACTGTGCTGCTAAAACTGCCCCACTGAGCAGTCACCCTTTCCACCCCCTACTGCTCATCCCTGGAGCAGAAATAGCTGCTTCCAGGGAAGCCCAGCCGCCTAGGGCTGGGGGTGGGGAGCAGTCGAGTCCAATGGTGGCTTCTGCGGTGGCTGGTGCAGCCCACCCCACTGCCAGGCAGTTCACCCCAGGATCCGGGCGATGACTCAGCTGCAGTGGGAGGGGTGGGCCAGGAACATGTGGGGTTCCCTCAAAGTCACATCCCCAGGCCAGGCCTCAGAGGCCAGCCCTTGCTATTTCCCAGGTAGCCTCACCCCAGGGCCCATTTGAAGAGGAGTGTTGGACAATAAAAAGTGTCGACAAGACCAGTACAGCTTGATGGTGCCCGGTTACCACCACTGACTGCTCTGACCAGGATCACAACAGAGGGTTCTGGACAGAGCTGGAGAAGGATGTAGA
>NW_004443944.1:25314528-25351648 GCF_000243295.1 Trichechus manatus latirostris
GGGAGAGGGTTGACATGTTGTGGGGTTGTTAACCAATGTCATAAAACAATATGTGTACTACTGTTTCATGAGAAACTATTTGTTCTGTAAGCCTTCACCGGAAGTACAATTAAAAAAAATAAAATAAAAAAGTGTCGACAGAAGAGTGTGGAGAAATTGGAACCTTCCATCACTGCTAGTGGGAATGTAAAATAGTGCAGCTGCTTTGGGAAAAAGTGACAGTTCCTCAAAAAGTTAAACATAGAGTTACCATATGACCCAGTAATTCCACTGGTAGGTATATACCCAAGACAGATGAAAACATATGTTCACACAAAAACTTGTACATGAATGTTCACAGGACCATTATTCATAATAGCCAGAAAGTGTCAACAACCCAAATGTCTATCATCTAATGAATAACAAAACCCACTGCCATCGAATCAATTCTGACTCACGGTGACCCTAGGTGTAACAGAGCAGGATGGCTCCATAGGGTTTTTTTGGCTGTAATCTTTATGGAAGCAGATTTCCATGCCTTTCCTCCATAGCACCACTGGGTGGGTTTGAACCACCAACCTTTAGGTTAGTAGTCAAGTGCAAACCGTTTGCACCACCCAGGGACCTCCTGAAGGACTCGCAGGCAACTGATTGGTTTTAATGTGGGTCTGTAAGGTGTCTCCGCGAAAGCTGCAAAAACTGTACCTGTGTACACTTCTGTCCCTCCCTCCCTGCTCTCGGTAGGCACCTTGCCCCCAGCAGTGCCTTATCACAGGGACTCAGGCAAGGGTACAGCTTGTTCAGAAATGACTCTGGAACCTCCTCATTCTAGTCATGAACACACCTGACCCCAAGGACAACAGGTCCCTGTTCTAAAGGTCACTGATTCTACCTTGGGACTTCTCTCAGCACCTCTTGCTGCAGTTTCCCTGCAGATCCAGGATTCTGCTCTCCCTTCAGCCCTGAAGGGCCCTGTCTGCCAAACACAAACCAGCTGGTCCGCTGGGGAACTCTCCAAGGTACCTACTCTTACCCCCACTTCCCTCTCCTTCCCCATAGGCCCAGCACTCCTCTTCCGGAATGCTTGTTGATCTCCTAACCCTCTGTCTCACCCCCACCTATCTCTCCTGAACTGTTGAAAGAGCCCAGTTACTTCATATCTCCAGGCAAGTAATAGATAAAAATATTCCCAGCCCTCCAGAAAGGAGATTCATACACATAAACACTTAAATGGCTTCACAACCATCATATAACACTAACATTTATTGAGAATTTTCCAGGTATGAGCCACTGTGCTAAAACATTACATGTCTTATCCCAGCTAATCCCCACAAAAAAACCCTATGACTTGGGTGCTATTACCAACCCATTCCACAGAGAACAAATGTGATCTGCCCAAACTAATTTAGTTGAGAAGTGTTGACAGTCAATCCTAGTCTGGCTGATTCCAGTCATAACTAATGACAAGAGACCCTCATCCAAATAAAGCCAAGGATAAAACTGATTCCTATAAATGTGTAGGCAGAGAAAACACGTTGCCTATGAAAGAGGAAACTCCGCAGCTCCCACGTTCCACACCCTGCCCACTTTGCTCCTTCCCTCTGGTGTCCCTGGTCCTGCTCTGCTGCCCCATCACCACCTGCCCCTCTGCTCCTGGCTGCCCGGCTCTCAATTTTGGTTCTTCCTAAAGATATTTCTCTGCCTCAGCACCCTGTTTCCAAGGACATGGACAAGTCTCACTGGGCTTCCACGAGTCTGGCTGGGGAGATTAAACAAGATACTTGAAAATTCTACAGGAAACCACCTGAAAAATTGAAATCAGAATTTGTAACTTCCGTATCAATGAAAACAATACAAAGAAACATAATATTCATTAAAATTCAAAATAAAAGGACAAAGAAACATAAATGCCACAAAGTACGAAACAAGATGACCAAAACCCAAACACATTCGCTACAACAATAAATGCAAATCATTTATCCTCCCCATAAAGCAGAAAGACTTACTTGCAAAAAAAAAAAAAAAAATTTCAATTGTGTGCTACTTACAAGAGATATATACCAAACAAAGTAACACAGAGACTAAAAAGAAAAGAATGTTCAAATATAAAACAAGCTGCTCTTACCCCCAAACAAAAAAGGAAGTGGGGGTGGCAACATTACTCTAATGCAAAATGGAGCGTGGGGCAAAAAGGAGGATAATCAACTTAAGGTTGATTTTTTTTTTTTTTTTTAAGATACTTCAAAATGAAATCATACACCAGAAGCAGATAGGTGGTTATCTGGGGTTAGAGGTAGGGGTGGGAAGAAGGAAACCAAGTCTGCTAGGAAACCTTATGAATTGTATAATCAGTAAAGCAAAAACTGGTAGAAATATAAATAAGAAACACAATTGTCCTAGGAATCTTCAGCACCCACATACCCTAAAGAAAAGATCAGAGCAGGGACAAAGATTTATTGACAAGATGTTCACAACAGCATTGTTTATATACATTGTTTATAACTGAGAAATCCTGGAAGCAATCCAAATGTCTAAACAATTGAAGACTGATTAGATAAAGTACAGAACAGAATGCAATGGAATATTCTGTAGCTGGCATCACGGAGGAATTTTAAATGACATGGGAAAATGCTAATTAAATAATGTAGAAAGGAAAAATAAATAATCAAAACTATATATTCATTGTGGGAGTCCCTGGGTAGCACAAATGGTTAAGCACTCGACTATTAGCCAAAAGGTTGGCAGTTCAAACTCACCCAGAGGTGCCTGGGAAAAACAGTCCTGGCAACTGCTTCTGAAAGGTCACAGCAGTTCTACTCTGCACACATGGGGTCACCACGAGTTGGAATCAGTGCTACAACAATTAACAATATATTCAAAGCCATCCAAATTGGAAAGGAAAAGTACATTTGCAACATACACACTTCTCACTGGGAAAAAAATCAAGATATCAACTGTGGTTATCAGTGATTTTTATTTTATGGTTGCCAGTATTTTCTAAGCATTTTAAAATAGGTATACCCACACAAACCCATTGCCATCGACTCAATTCTGACTCATAGCGACCCTACAGGACAGAGTAGAACTGGTCCTTAGGGTTTCCAAAGTCGCAATCTTGGAAGCCAATTGTCGCATCTTTCTCCTGCAGAGCAGCTGGTCATTTTGAACTGCCAACCTTTCGGTTAGCAGCCAAGTGCTTAACCACTGTGCCAGCAGGTCTCTTCAAAACAGGTATATACTACCTTAATAATTATAATTTTAAAATTTCACTAAAAACCAAAACCCTCCACAGAATGATAGCCAAGTGGTAAGAACCATACTTCTGCTAAGAGTGTCTAGGGCAGAAATGAGGCCTCAAGTTGGCTGACACCATGAAGGAAATGCTAACACTGAGATTTCTGTGTTGGGGGAAGTTAAACAGCAACAATAATAGTAAACCCTTTTTGTATAGCACAGGGGTCAGCAAACCAGGACTAATCTGACCCGACACTTATTTTTGTACCACTCTCAAGTTTCTATGTTCTTAAATGATTATCAAAGGAAAAAAAAAAATCAATGATGAGCAATATTTCATGCCATGTGAAAATTATATCAAATTGAAATATCAGTGTCCATAAATAAAGTTTTACAGTAACACATACTGTTATGGATTGAGTTGTGTCCCCCCAAAATATGTGATATAAATCCTAACCCCTAAACCTGTGGTTATAATCCTATTTGGGAATGGGTTTTCTTTGTTATGTTACATTATGAGGCAGTATTAGGGTCGGGTGTGTCTTGAGTCAATCTCTCTGGAGATACAAAAGGAGCAGATTAAGCAAGCAGAACCGGGGGAAGATAGATGACACACCATATGAGATCTCTAAGAAACAGAAGCTAAAAAGAGACAAGGACCTTCTCCCAGAGCCAACAGAGGGAGAAGGCCTTCCCTTAGAGCTGGCACCTGAATTTGGACGTCTAGCCTCCTAAACAGTGAGAAAATAAATGTGTTTGTTAAAGCCTCCCACTTGTGGCATTTCTGTTACAGCAGCACTAGATAACTAAGACACACTCATTCACGTATATGTTGTTTATGGCTGCTTTTGTGCTACATCTGCAGAGTTGAGTAGTTACAACTGAGACCCTGTGACCTACAAAGGCTACTTACTTTCTGGCCTTTTACAGAAAAAGTTTGCTGATTCCTGGCATAGTGCTTTTCAGCTAACTAAGTATGTTCAAAATCACCGTCTTATTTCACACTCACAATAAAAGTCTCATGGTCCCAGAAGTTTAGGAACCTGCTACCTCAGGTGGAAGAGGAAGAAATGGAAGAAGGTCCAAGCTGGGTCATGGTGATTGTGGCTGGCAGGGTACAAGTAGATCAGACCCAATATCCTCACCTGCCAAGGACTTAAGGGACACCCTCCCCCAGAAGCCTGCTGTTACTCCTCCTTCTCCAGACTGTCTATACTCCCACCCCCTAACTCAGCCACCTCTCCCCTCTGACAGCAGCTGCATTTCCTGTCGAAAGCGTGATCTTCAGAAACCTGTATGGTAGAGGCTGCAGCTGCAAAAAGGATGGTATTTTTATCTGGACTCTGCTTCCTGTTTGGTGGTTGGGGTTTTGTTTGCTGGCATTTGCCTTTGTCATTTCCGATACAGACTCGACTCTCTGTCACATCAGAGCAGAGGAGTTTTGTCTCCTAGTAGGGTATGCTGCCTGCCACCTGGTCCCACCTGCCCTGCAGGCTCTGTCCCACATACTCTCCCCGTGTGCTGCACAATCTCTTGTGACTATGAGACACCCATCTTGTGTCTGCTCAGGATCAGAAACCAGGGCAGCTGGGTAAGCAGAAGGGAAACAGGAGCATAGCTGCAGGAAATGCTATGAAATGCTACAGGAAATGTTCCACTCTCACAGAGAGGAACAGCTGGAGCGGAGCTGGCTGGGCCAGGAGGGCTTCTGCCATGGCTTCTCGAACCCATTTACTCTCAGCAAGCCCTGGCTCAGGCAGGACCAGGACAGGATGCTGGAGGGACAGTCAAGTACTGCACCTGGAAGTTGTTTGCTGAGAACATCCTCAGCCACAGGAGCTTGGGGACTATTTGCTCAGCCTCCCAGCAATAGACAAAAATGCCACTGTCCTCAACCCTCATATCCCCCATGACTTTGCCAGATGTGGGAACCGAGGTCAGATACATCTGCATCCAACAAGCCAGTAGTAACAAGAGTCACATTTATTGAGCACTTACTGTGTGTCCAGCCCTGTGCCTACCACCATGCAGGAAGTATCTCATTTAATCCTCTCAAAGCCCCAGGTGAGAGTGAGGCAGGCTTTATGATGATCTCCCCTTTGACAAATGGGGATACTGAGACACAGCGAGCTCAAGTAACCTGCCCTGAACCATTCAGCTGGTAAGAGGGAAAGTCATAATTCAAACCCAGGTCTGCCAAGATCCAGTACTCAAGTACACTTGAATTCCATGCTTGCTCTGCCATGAGGACATCAATGCGTATCTTAGAACCAAACCTGGACCACAGGTCTAAGAGATGGGGGTTTGCAGCCCGGGGCCATCCTGTTTCCTGTCCACGCAGCAGACCCAGCGCCGGTCTCTGAGCCTGAGGGATGAAAGGGTTCATCCGGTCTTTGCTACAATCATTCCTAAACTAGAGAGAGGCCACCAAAATGTGCCACTGGGAGACATCTGGCCCACCTAAGCATTGCAATTGGCATGAAAACATGGTGAGATGTAATGGTTAAGGATTCAGACTCCACCATTTCTGCTCAAGGATCCCTACCTCCTAGGAATCACACTCTTATGTAGTTTCTTCCACACTGAATAGGGCTGACCTGTGTCACCAACACAGGTCACACCTTGAAGTGTGACTTCTGAGGCTAGATCTTATAAGACATTGTGGCTTCCATCTTGCTCCTTGGATGACTCACTTTCAGAGAAGTCAGCTGTCACGTATAAAGACACTTAAGCAGTCCTACGGACAGAATCACACAGTGAGGAACCGAGGGCCCCAGTGAGTGAGCCATCTTGGGAGCAGATCCTCCAGCCCCAGTCAAGCCTTCAGATGACTGCAGCCTCAGCTGACATCACTCATGAGAGACCCTCCCAGAAAGCACCAGAACCACTCAGCTAAACTGCTCCTGAATTCCTGACCCACAAAAACTGGGAGGTATGTATGAGAGACTAACTTGAACTGTAAACTTTCACTTAAAGCACAATAAAAAAAAAAAAAAAAGAAAAAGGACCAAAGAAACCAAATCTTTGGTACTTTAGTCATTTAAAAAAAAAAAAAAAACAACTGTGAGATAAGGAATATTTGCTGCTGTTCTAAGTTGCTAAATTTGGAGGTAATTTGTTCTACAGCATAGATAACTAAGAAGTGCAACCAGACATAGAGTTTGAGCCTGAAGATACAACCCTGAGCTGGGCACCACGAAGGCTGAGAAGTCCAGAACTCATAGATGTACCCATAACCCGGGCTTTCCCCTCTCTCTCCCACAGGCAGCCCCATTTCCATTAACCAGGGAAATTGTTAACTGAACCCTACAGCTGACTAGGGTTTCTATTTCCGCCCACAGTGCTGAAAACTGTCCATACACGTCACGGATCACCTGAGTCTTTTTCTTGTTGGGGCACAGCCCAGGCTTCCTTACTGAGTGAGAATGGGGCCAGGTCTTGGGGCACCCTCCTGAACTAAAGGTACCACTGTCCTGGCTGGAGAGAGGTGAGGGAGGAGACTGCAACCTACCCTTTCAGCAGCCACTAGCAATTTCCTAAATCACAGACCTGAACGCACTACTCTCCTGCTCAAAAACCTCTCATGGCTCCGTATTGCCTTCACACTGTCCATAATCTAGCCCAGTGGTTCTCAAATTGTGGTCCCTGGATCAGCAGCATCAGCATCATCTGCGAACTTGTTAGACATGCAAATCATCTGGCCCCACCCCAGACCAACTTAATCAGGATCTTCAGCAGACTGTGTCTGACAAGCCCTGCAGGTGATTCTGATGCACACTCAGCTTTGAGAAACACTGTTCCAGTCTGTTCTCCCACCAGCCCTTCCTGTGGTTCCTGCCTGTAGCCATGCGCAACTTCTCTCCTCCTCTCCCCATTCCACAGATATTCACCGAACACCAGCACTGTGCCAGCCAACAGCAGTGAACCACACATATAACCGATTCTGCTCTCCTCAAACTTGCCGTCTGCCTTCCCCTCAATCTGGAATGTTCTTTCCCTCCCAGCAAAATCCCTGCCCAGCCTTCACACCCGGTGCAAGAGGCATTCAATAAACATTAGTTAAACATTAAGTAAGCCAATGAATAAATGACTGAATGCAACATCTCAGTTAAGTCTTCCTTGACCCTGAGTTAAGTGCCCCACAGCAGGCAGTGCATACCTCGATCAAGCATCCCCTCAGGCACTGCCAGTGAGCCATGGGACTGTGAAGCCCTTGAATGGGCACAATCCAGATGGAGACCAGCTCAGTGGAAAATGCACATTGGATTTCCAAGACTTGGTCCAGAAAAAGAGATATGTAAAATATCTCATTAATAATTCCTTATACTGATTACATGTTAAAATGATATGTTGGGATATATTATTCAAATTAATTTCACCTGTGGGTTTTTTTTTTTTACATTTTAATGTGGTGACTAGAAAATTTAAAATTACTTGTGGCCCGCATTAATTTTCTATTGGTCATTGCTGAGCTACATTGTAAATATTTAGTTACATTGCTGTAAGCACAGCTGTGAGCTCCTTTAGGGAATCTCTGTCCATCTATCTTCCTTCCTTCCCCCCCTTTCGTTTATTCCTGCCTTCCCTCCCTCTCTGTCCTTCGTCCTTCCTTACACCCTTCCTTCCCTCCCCTCTTCCTTTTTTAACTTTCTTTCTTCTTTTCCTCCCTCCCTCCCTTCTCCTTCTACCTTCTCTTCCTCCCTTCCTCCCTCCCTCTCTTTCCTCTCACTCCTTTGTTCCACATTTATTCAACACCTGTTCTCCAACCCTCTGGAGCCCTGGTGGCATAGTGGTTAAGAGCTTGGCTGTTAAACAAAAGGTCAGCAGTTTGAATCCACTGGCCGCTCCTTGGAAAACCTATTGGGCAGTTCTTCTCTGTCCTATAGGGTTGCTACGAGTCAGAATTGACTCGACAGCAACAAATTTGTTTGTTTGTTTGCTTTTCTTGTACCCCCACCATGAGACTTGTCACCAAGTAGGTGCAACAGTGTTTGCTGAATGAATAAACAATTGCTCAGAACACAGATTGACCCAGAGGTGACCTGGGGGCGGCTCCCTCCTCATTAATTCCCCACACCTGCTTGTTTGGGTGTGGATTTCTCATTTCACTTCAAATGGAGCCAAATCCAAAGCCCTCCTTATGTAACAGGGCAGGGATCACTTTTTCTCTTGCATACAGACCTTGGGAGTGCTCAGGCCCTGGGGCCAGGGCTCCATGTGCACGCACTTTGTTCCTGAATTCCAGGAGGTGACTATGGCGTGAACCTGGGTTTGGGGCTTTACTGCCAAGCTCCCCAGTGAGGGGAGAGCACCAGGCTGAGGGTGCACATGGGTCAGCGAGATTCAAACAGCCTGCTTCGGGACACAGGGGAGGTGAATTGGGGCTGGAAGTGAGTGCAGTATTATTACAGGCCTGTGTCCCTGGTGCCTCTGGTACAGATGCCTTCATCCCCCTTCCCCCTACACACACTCCAGCTCTCCAGTTTGAGGCTGCAAGGCATTGGCTGAGCCACAATATCCTCGCAGAGCTGCCCCTTGGAGCTGGGAAAGCAGCAAGGAGTCTGTCCCGGCACCAGGCCCTTCACTTCCCGGGTCCCGCTCGCAGGCAACATGAGGTTGTGGCCCCTGGGACACGGGCCATCGGGCCTGTATTGACATCCCTTATCCCCTCCCACTGGCTTGCTACCCTTCCCAACCTAGCACTGAACAGTGGAGGCTCTTCCTGCCCCAGAGCTCTTGCTCATGCTATTTTTTCTGCCTAGAACGCTCTCCTCTAGCCCGGCCTCCTATGTCTTTCTGAATGGCTGGCTCCTTCTCATCCTTCAGGTCTCCCAAATGTCACCTCCCGGGAGAGACCTTCCCCGACTGACCTTCATCCTCTAGTATAGGGCCCTGCGTGCTTCTTTGTATCATTTAGTCATACTTTTTAAGTTATATATTGTGTGCTGGTTGACTTTTTGTCCGTTTCCCCTCTAGACTGTAATACCCACAAGGGTAGGGACCTGTCTTTTTTCTCATTAATGAATCTCCAGCATCTCACAGAGGGCCTGGTATACAGCAGGTGCTCACTGAAGGAAGACAGACAAGCATATCTATATGCAGGAGGGTAGGGGCAAGGTGGGGGCAGGGCAGTGAGCTGCCTCCTTTGCCCTGAGGAATCTTATCTTCCCCTTTAATATTCTCTGTAGGTCATGCCATGATTTTTCAGGCCCTCCTACCACACACCTCAAAAATCTTCTTGTATTAGCTGAGAGAAAGAGACGCACCACACAAGGATCCATACCAGGGCTTCAAACTGGTTCATTCTTTTGGAACCCCTGCTGAGAATTTGCATTTCTAACAAGTTCCTAGGTGATGGTAATGCTGCTGGTTAGGGATACATTCTGAGAACCACTAGTACAGCAGTGGTTCTCAAAATTCATTATACATAAGAACCACCTGGGAATCTTGTTTTTCATTTTATGTTTTATTGTTGTGCTTTAAGTGAGAGTTTACGATTCAATTAGTCTCTCACACAAAGATTTATACATACATTGTTAGGTGACCCTAGTTACTTTCCCTAGTACTGTGACAGCACACTCCTCCTCTCCACCCTGGATTTCCCATGTCCATTCAACCAGCTCCTGACTCTCTCTGCCTTCTCATCTCTCCTTTGGACAGGAGCTGCCCATTAGTCTCCTGTATCTACTTGAGCTAGGAAGCACACTCTTCACAAGTATCATTTTATGTCCCATAGTCCAGTCTAATCTTTGTCTGAAGAGTTGGTCTCAGGAATGGTTTTAGTTTTGATCTAACAGAGAGTCGGGGGCCATGTCTTCTGGGGTCCCTCCAGTCTCAGTCAGACCATTAAGTCTGGTCTTTTTACTAGAATTTGAGTTTTGCACCCCACTTTTCTCCTGCTCCATCAGGGACTCTCTGTTGTGTTCCCTGTCAGGGCAGTCATTGGTGGTAGCTGGACACCATCTAGTTCTTCTACCTGACGATCTTGTTAAAATGTAGATTATGATTCAGTATATCTGGGATGGAAATGCAAATTCTCAGCAGGGGTTCGAATTGGAACGAACCAGTTCGAAGCTCTGACCCATACCATGTGATTCCACTTGCATGAAGTTGTGTTGTTTCTGTTGTTAAGTGCCTTCAAGTCGGTTCTGACCCATAGCGACCCTACAGGACAGAGTAGAACTGCCCCATAGGGTTTCCAAGGAGCAGCTGGTGGATTCAAACTACCAACATTTTGGTTAGCAGCCATAGCTCTTAACCACTGCGCCACCAGGGCAGAACAGGCAAAACTAAACTATAGTGGAAAAAAAAAAATAAGAGTGGTTGCCTGGAAGGGGGACTGACAGGGAGGAGCACAAGGTAACTTTCTGGAGTGATGGTGATATTCTAGGCCAGCACACATGATAGAAATATAACATGGACCATATATGTAATTTAACACTTTCTAGTAGCAACACTGAAACAGAAAAAGAAAAAGAAACAGGTGAAATTAATTTTAATAGTATATTTTATTTAACCCAATATATTAAAAAATTATCATTTCATCACGTAATCAATATTAAAAAACTCTGTATCTTCCTGACTATGGTGATGGTCACAGGAATCTACCCCTGTGACTAAAGCTGCATAGAACTAAACACATACACACGCACACACATACCAGGGCGTGTGAAACTGATGAAATCTGAATAGGGTTGGTAAATTGTATCAATGGCCATTTCTTGGTTGCCACATTGCACTGTAGTTTTAGAAGATGTCATCCTCAAGGGAAACTGTGTGAAGGATATGAGAGATCTCTATTATTTCTTAGGAGAGCCTGGATGGTACAAATGGTTAATGTGCTCGGCTGCTAACTGAAAGGTTGGCAGTTTGAGTCCACCCAGATGTGCCTCAGAATAAAAGCCCAGTGATCTATTTCTGAAAAATCAGCCATTGAAAACCCTACGGTAAACAGAATACAAACCATAAGTAACAATGCACAAACACCAGAAGAGAGACTAGATAACTGGGAGCTCCTAAAAATCAAACACTTATGTTCATCAAAAGACTTGACCAAAAGAGTAAAAAGACAACCTACAGACCGGGAAAAAATTTTCGGCTACGACAAATCAGATCAGTGTCTAATCTCTAAAATCTACAAGATACCGTAAAACCTCAACAACTAAAAGACAGATAGCCCAATTAAAAAATGGGCAAAGGATATGAACAGGCACTTCACCAAAGAAGATATTCAGGTGGCTAACAGATACATGAAGAAATGCTCCCAATCATTAGCCGCTAGAGAAATGCAAATCAAAACTACAGTGAGATAATATCTCACCCCAACAAGGCTAGCATAATCGAAAAACACAAAATAATAAATGTTGGAGAGGTTGTGGAGAGACTGGAACATTTATACACTGCTGGTGAGAATGTAAAATGGTACACCACTTTGGAAATCGATTTGGCACTTCCTTAAAAAGCTAGAAATAGAAGTACCATACGATCCAGCAATCTTGCTCCTTAGAATATATCCTAGAGAAATAAGAGCCATCACACAAATAGATACATGCACACCCATGTTCATTGCAGCACTGTTCACGATAGCAAAAAGATGGAAACAACCCAGATGCCCATTAACGGACAAAGATAAACAAATTATTTTATATTCACACGATGGAATACTACGCAACGATAAAGAACAACAATGAATCCTTGAAACATCTCGTAACATGGATGAATCTGGAAGGCATTATGCTGAGTGAAATTAGTCAGTTGCAAAAGGACAAATATAGTATAAGACCACTTTTATAAGAACTCAAAGATTTAAACACAGAAGAAAACATTCTTTGATGGTTATGAAGGTAGGGAGGGAGAGGGTATTCACTAACTAGGTAGTAGACAAGAATTATCTTCGATGAAGGGAAGGACAATACACACTACAGGGGAAGTCAGCACAACTGGACTAAACGAAAAGCTAAGAAGGTTCCTGAATACAACCAAACAATTTGAGGGACAGAGTAGCAGGCACAGGGGTCTGGGGACCATGGTTTCAGGGGACATCTAGGTCAATTGGCCTCACAAAGTTTATTAAGAAAATGTTCTGTATCCCACTTTGGTGAGTGGCATCTGGGGTCTTAAAAGCTAGCAAGTGGCCATCTAAGATGCATCAATTGATCCCAACCCACCTGGAGCAAAGGAGCATGAAGAACACCAAAGACACAAGGAAAATACTAATCCAAGAGACAGAAAGGGCCACATAAACCAGAGACTCCATCAGCCTGGGACCAGAACTATATAGTCACTGGCTACCACCGGTGACCACCCTGACAGGGAACACAACAGAGAGCCCTGGATGGAGCAGGAGAAAGGTGGGGTGCAGAACTCAAGTTCTAGTAAAAAGACCAGACTTAATGGTCTGACTGAGACTGGAGGGACCCCAGAAGACATGGCCCCCGGCCTCTCTGTTAGCCCAAAACTAAAACCATTCCTGAAGTCAGCTCTTCAGACAAAGATTAAACTGGAGTATAAGACATAAAATGATACTTGTGAAGAGTGTGCTTCCTAGCTCAAGTAGATACATGAGACTAAATGGGCAGCTCCTGTCCGGAGGCAAGATGAGAAGGTAGAAAGGGACAGGAGCTGGTTGAATGGACACCGGTGGAAAGGAGGAGTGTGCGGTCACAGTACAGGGAGAGCAGCTAGGGTCACATAACAATGTGTGTATAAATTTTTGTAAGAGGAACTAACTTGAACTGTAAACTTTCACTTTTGAAAGCACAGTAAGAAAAAACAATGACACACACATGACCACACACACACACACACCAAAAAAAAAAAACAAAACAAAACAAAAAACCCCTACGGGACACAGCTCTACTCTGACACACATGGGGCCGCAAGGACTTGGAATCAACTTAACGGCAACTGGTTTATTATTTCTTAAAACTGCATCTGAATCTACTATTATCTCAAAATAAAAAGACACAAGCTTAGCCCAGAAGGGCAGGCCTTGGATTCCTAAGATAAAAGGCAGAAGTGGTGTGGGTGTGAGAGCGTTCATATGAGATCTTTCACACAGGCAGGCACATATACTGTCTGAGCAAAACCTGACTGAGTTCTTGTCCTGCTGGGCTCACAGGTGTGGACGGTAGCAAGATAACCACACAAGTAGGTGGAAAGCAACCCATGTGAGGGGCGCTGCGTTGCTCTATATCAAGCTATGAGGGTGGACAGTAGGGACCTGGCCCAGGCAGGGGCTCCGCACAGTCACAAGACTGCCATTATAAGAACTGAATGCCACCTATATAACCAAAGAATGATAGTAGCTGGAAGCTGACGTGTTTTGGATCCTTCCTCTGTGTCCCACACTGTGCTAAAGCACGCCCTCATTTAATACTCAGCACAATCCTTTTAAGTAGGCATTATTTCCATTTAACCAAAAAAAAAAGAAAAATGGAGGTGAGCGAGCTTAAGTGATTTGCCCAAGGTCACCCAGCAAGTAATGGAACCAGGATTTGAGCCCAGATGGTCTTGCTCCAGAGCCCAGGGTCTGAACCATGTACTTTAGTGACTCCTGGGCTGGACCACACCAGATGCTGGTCTTTTGTCCCTGGTAGATCGTTAACCATCCCCATGCCCTGGGGACACCGCCTCCCTTCATTCTGTCAGCACCAGCTTGAATGTTTGAGCATTAATGCGCCGACTGATGAGGTCAGAGGTGCCCTTTGGAATTGTCACTTTGGCCATCACTGTAGGGGTGGGCCTCAGGGTAGGCTGCAGCCGGTATGTGTGAGGGGGGTCAGGGCTAGGACATAGGGAGGGTCCATCCTCACCCAACATCAGCAGAAGCCATCCCTCTGGGCCCAGCCTTGCCTTCTCCCCTAGTCCCTTTTAAACGCAGAAGTTCCCACAGCATGGGCCACTTCAGTTCGTAACAAGGAAGAGGCTGTGCGCCAGGTCAGAGAGCCCATCCTCCATCGCCAGGCCTGGAGTGTGAGTCTTTCTCCCACAGAGAGGGACTGCTGGGAGTACACAGCCAGGCATGCATGGCCCACCTCTGCTCCAGGTTCCAAGGAGCTGACAGCGAGGGTAATGGGGAGACCACTAACCAGCACTTACCTGACATTTACTCTGTGCCAATTTAATCCTCACAACAACCCTGTGGCACATGCTCCAGTGATGCCAGTTACTTTGCAGGCGAGAAAAAGAGGCTCAGAGAAATCAAGTCAGTTGCTGAAGCTCACACAGTGAGTCAGGGGTAAAACTCACAGTGTACCCTCTTCCCATCACACATGCACTCACCCAGCAGAGAATGGCACACCCAGGACTGCGAGCTCCTTTGTTTCCTGGGGGCCCATAGCCTAGCGTCACTTTCCCTCCAAAACCAGGAGCAGGAATCAAACTTTACAAGCCCTTGAAACACAGGTGGTAGGTGCTGCCCTCAAGCTAGAGACAGGCTTGGCAGGGGCAGGCCCAGGATTGTACCAGAAGCCAGGAGACCTGAAGGTAAGAATACAGGCATTGGATCCCAAAAGACCTGGGTTCAAATCCTGATCTGCCACTTACTAGTTGTGTGAACTTCAAGAAAAGTGACAACCTCTCTGACCCTCAGTCTCCTTGTCATAAGGTTGAGCCCACCTTTGCAGGCTTTGGCAAAAGGGGCATGAGGTGATGCATAAAAAGTTCATAATACCATGGAGGGCTCGGAGTCAGCACCCTGTGAGAAGTCAGAGCTCAGCTGCAGCAGGGCTGGGTGGGCCTAGAGTAGGCTGAGGGGCCCAGGGAGGCAGAAAGTGTGAGGTTAAGCCCCCACTTCTCCTTCCACAGGCAGAGTGGTCTCCTAAGACACCAGGCCCCAGGGCTGTTTTACAGCTTGTCTTGCTCAAGCCAGGTGTTTCCCTGGGCTTGGATTTGTCTCATGCTCCAAATCAGAAACTCAGGCCATTCTGAATTCCAGCCTGGCTAAGGGGACAGAGCCCAAGGGATAGGAAACCTCGTGGGACTGGGACTGAGGTCACTGTCGTGATTTCAGGCCAACCCAGCCCATTTAAGGGTGTTTTCCAGACAGAAGGAGGCCATGCTAATTAAGTCGAAACCATCAGTCTGCAAATCAATTTCTGCAGCTCCAACTCCTTGAGGGGCTAGGAGCTCCCAAACTGGGTCAGAGATGAGTTAGTCCCCCTGCGTCACCAGGAACCACCCGCTTCTTGTCTGCTGCTCACAACCTGGCTCTCTGCCGGGACGTCTAGGCCCCATGCCCTCCCCACACCAGTGCTGGGTTCAGGCCGTCGACCAAGGCCTTATTCTCCAACGGCCCCAGCCTACTTCAGGGAACTACTGCACCCTCTCTGGAGCGACCGGTCCCCTGCTACCCCACCATACCCAGGTCAGAGGTCGGGTGACCCTGAGCCACATCTGGGGGTGGGGGTTGGTCACATGCCATGGCTAGTTCGGGGTCAGGGCCTCTGAGGCTGTCCAGGGTCAAGGGTAGGACCCAGCAGAATCTGCTGAGCTTACCAATGGGAGCAGGAAGAGCCAGACCAAGACAAAGTTCAAACAGAAGGCAAAGTCCAAAAGAAGGCAAAAGGGTCCTTGGTCTACATTTTGGGGGCTACAGATTACCAGGCCCCACTAGGAGGCCCAGGAGCCCTGGTGGTACAGTGGCTAAGCACTCAGCTGCTAACTGGACGTTTGGTGGTTTGAATCCACCAGCCGCTCCATGGGAGAAAGATGTAGCAGTCTGCTTTTGTAAAGGTTACAGCCTTGGAAACCCTACGGAGCAGTTCTACTCTGTCCCACAGGGTCATGAAGACTTGGACGGCAATGGACTTTTTTTTGTTTTACTAGGAGGCCCAGTCTGAAGGGCAGAGCGCAGACATCCCAGGGACAAGGCCCTCAACAGAAGACATCAGCAACAGCCCAGACAGAAACTGGGGACATACTAATGACAATAATAAAAAATACTGTTTATCGGTACCTATCATTGCTATGTGCCAGGAGCTGTCAAAGACACACAATGTACATTTCCTTATTTCAACCTCAGAGCATCCTGTTAATGCCCTTATTTTACAGATGATGAAACTGAAGTTCAAAGAAACAAAATGACTTGCCCAAGGCCACACAGCAGAGTTAGGGTGGGACCCTAGGCCTGGCTGACTATCAAGTCTATGCTCTTCCACTTCTTGACTCATGCAAAGTCTTACAGCGCACCGTCGGTGGCCCACCAGGTCCCCTGGGAATCACTGAGCCTTGGTTTCTGATGTGACTCTCAATCACACCAGCTGGTAAGCTCCCTGGGGTCAGTGCTCCACATGGTCACGCTGCAGGAGCCAGTGTGTGTCCTGTGTCTACACCAAGGCTCAGGGGTCTGACCAGTGGGGATGCTCTGAGGGTTAGCCTCACGGAAGAACCTCTATGCTGAGGCAGAATGAAACCAACCAGGTTCATGCTCTGCAGATGGGAGGGGAAGTAAGAGCTGCATCGGGTCTCTACGGTCAGAGCATGGTTACCTTAGGACCAGGAAGTTGCCTCTGGGAACTTTCCCTGTCCACACTTTAGATGATCTGTGCTGTGGTTTGTAAGGATAAGAGAGGCAGCTCATGTGCAGGAAGGCGAGTGATCCTTAGTGATGTCCTTCCGTGGGTCACCGTGGTCAAGCTCCAGTCCTCAGCCAGGAGAGTCAGAAAGACACCCAGTGCTGGGCCAGTCTCCCAGCCCCCTGGGGACTGATGTCTACACCGAGGGCCCACTGTATTTGTTGACTCCAAAGACAACTCCAGTGACCAGGATGCTCACGTCCACCATCTGCACACCATCTGACGAGCCTCACAATCCCAGGGAGGCTGAACTGGTAACAGGCCAAGAACCGGAGGAGCCAGGAAGCAGGGCAGAGACTCCAACAGGCTCTGAAGGCCACAGTGATGGAATGTGGAGTGAGCAAGAAGGCAGGGAAGGAAGACCCCCAAGAGCTCCAGGACCCCGCCCTCTCACACCCTCTCTGAGGAAGCCCAAAGCCACCCTGCGGCTATTCACACCCTCCTGAACATCCTCCTTCATCAGAGTACTCACTTCCTCAAAAACTTGCTCATTCTTGCTCTGACCCAGGAGAAACCTGAGTCTTTCAAGGTTTGTCAGGATGACCAATCTCATCCATTACATGAGGATTTTTTCTGGACAAAGGGTCAGACAGTGATTTTATTTCTGAGTCATGAGGGCCCCTCACTTCACCTCTGGGTATCAGCTATATTCTCTATATGTTTGCTTTCATACTTTTTTGTTTTTGAACTAGTGGGATTGTGCAAGAGTTAGAAGCACAGACTTCAGCATCCATTTGACCTGCAGTCAAAATCCAGGTTGGCCACTTAGGAGCTATGTGACCTCGGCAAGTCTCTGAACCTCTCTCAGCCTCAGTACCCTCTTCCGTAAAACGGGGATAGTATTTCCTGCTTTACAGTTTCTATCTTCATTACTCCTGGCCCAATTCAGCATTCAACATGCGAACATTGTTCTTGTCTCCACTGAACAGAAGGAATGGCGCCTTTGGCTTGAGGTCACTGGTCATCTGCCCAGTGAGAGGCATTTTACACATTCATTGTCCACTCTTCACAACTTCTCTGGGGGTCTATAAGGCAGGCAGTCCAGCACAGCCCTTGGCAGAGGGCAGGAAGCCAGGTGTGGGAAGCAATGAGGCTGGAGCGTCCACAGCTAGGGGCTGGATTTAGGCCTTTCCTCTCAAAGGGCTGGGCATGATCAGGGCTGGTGTTAACCTCCCAGGGGTCCAGTCAGCTGGTGACAAAGGCAGTAGGAGTCCTAAAGCAGAGGCGGAACTGTAGCAGGCCAGGGGCCATTGTCCTGGTTCTAAGGTGGACCACAGGGGCTGATGCAGACTGGCTTTGGGGGGAGGGGTTCCACCTCCAAGGAAGACATTTACAGAAGGGCAGGGTCCCCATCAGGTCTAGACTGAGGTCCTAGCCTAATCTAGGCCCATCCCAGGCATCTCATAGGCGGGGACTATGGATTCTGTCATTTAAACGTCTTGAGGCAGCAAGATCAAGTCCATCCACCTCAAAGGGTAGGGGTCTGGCCCTCTTCTAGGGCCTCTCCTGGTCAGAACTGGCTCAAGTACCAGTTGGGCTTTGGCCAGCAACTGAGCAGAACTGGGACAGGCAGGGGCCAACATCCCACATACCAAAAATCAAGCCAAACCTTTGCCATCAAGTCAATTCCAACTCACAGTGACCCTATAGGACAGAGCAGAACTGCCCCACAGAGTTTCCAAGGAGCATCTGGTGGATTCGAACCACCAACCTTTTGGTTAGCATCCATAGCTCTCAGCCACTACCCCACCAGAGTTTCCAAACATCCTGCATAGCTCTGATCATTCCTGTTTTACAGAGGAGGTGGCTATGGCTCAGAGAGGTTAAGTGACTTGCCTAAAGTCACCTAGAAGTAGAGCTGGAATCCAGGCCTGTCTGCTTCTGAACTGCATGCCCCTCCCCCGTGCTGCCAGTATGCCTGTACGTGGTGGGGGTAGCAAATGGGAGAGTAAGAGGCTGAGGGAGGGTCAAGGGAAAGGGGGAGAGTCAGAGGAGATGATCACAGGCCCAGAGGAGGACGTGGACATTCCCAGTGGGGAGAATGGCAAGAGCGAGTGCGTGCAGATGTGATCTACCTAGGTTCACCCCAACACTGGGGAGCAAGATGGCATAGAAGACCCTGGATGCCATTTTAAGGAGTATGGACTATAAGCCAAGGGAAACCAATATACAAAGCAAAGCTTCCTCCCAATTGCTATTGGTCAGTAATCAATAACCTAAACGTAGGCAAAACCTGCCAACCAAGCTGACCAGCATGTGGTAGGTGCACAAAAACTGTTGGCTGCTGGGGCAGAATCTGCTATGTGCTCACCAAACCCTGTTTCCATGTCCTCCTGGGCAGATGGCTGGACTATCTGTCCTTGTCTCCCTTGCAAAGGTGTGACCACAGTCCGGGTTCTGGTCAATGGAACATGGGCAGGAGCGATCTATGCCACTTGCAGGTCTGGCCTGTAGAATCCTTTGAAGTCCTATGTGCACTCTATTCCCTGCCTGAATGGAGGGGGACTCTCAGGATCTAGAGCTGAACTGCCCAATACAGTGGCCACAAGCCACATGTGGCCATTGACACCTGAAATGCGGCTAGTCTAAATTAACATATGATGTAAATGTCAAATGAACACCAGATACAAAGACTTAGTACAAAAAAAAAAAAAAAACTCACTAATAAGTTTTTATATTGCTTGTATGCTAAAATAATATTTTAGATATAGCAAGTTAAAATATATTATTAAAATTAATTTCATCTGTTTCTTTTTAACTTTTTAACGTGGTGATAAGAAAATTTTAAATTACGTATGTGACGTGCATTATATTTCTATTAGACAGTGCGGGTCCTCTAGAGGGCAGAGCAACGAGATGGAAGGGGTCTGGGTATGGAGTCATTGTGGAGGAGAGCTGCCCACGAGGGCCTTCCAAACAGGAAGACCAGCATTAGACTGTGATGTGAACAATAGCTAAGCTTCAAAATGTCATAGCAGTTAGCCTCCTATGGCAGATGGCCACAAATTCTGACATTGCTTCCATCAGGAGGTTGGGGACTAGATCTCCTTCCCTTGAGTCTGGGTGGGCTTCATGACTGTTCTAGGCCTCAAGAGATTGACAGTTTTTACTTCCTGGCTCCTGGGACACTTGCTCTTGGAGGCCTGAGCCACCACATAAGAAGTTTGACTATGCCAAGGCCAGCACGCTGGAGAGGTCACTTGGAGAGGTCCTGGGACTATGTAAAGAAAAAGAGATGCCCAGCTGGCTCCCAGCTGTCCCAGCCCCCAACTATTTAATCCGTCCCACCTGAGGTTGCTACAGTGTTGGAAGCTATGTCACTGGTATTTCAAGCACCAGTAGTGTCACCCATGCTGGACAGGTTCAGCGGCTTCCAGATTAAGACAGACTAGGAAGAAAGGCCTGGCAATCTACTTCCAAAAATTTGTCAGTGAAAACCTTATGGATCACAAAAGAATATTGTCCAGTATGGTGCTAGAAGATGAGTTCCCTGGGTTAGAAGGCACTCAAAATACCCATTGTCCACAACAATGGACTTGAGCATACCAATGATCATGAAGATGGTACAGGACCAGATAGATTTCCTTCTGTTCATGGGAGCTGATTCAAGGACAATTAACAGCAACGAAGTTAAGGCCCCAGGCATTGTAGAGCAGGGGTGAATTTTCCACTCCTCACTCATCAACATGGTTAGGTTTCAAAGACCAGGTCATTATGTGAAAATCAGTGTTACATGAAAATGGAGGATGACCACACCAGATCACAAATGGAGGATGACTACATCATTACTAACTGCCAAATTACATTATTACATAACTGCCAAACCACTGAGAATCATGGCCCAGCCAAGCTGACACATAACCTTAACCATCACAGCTAGCGTTACTCTCGTCCCACATCTTGGAGTTTATTATGCCAGACATACGTCGTTAATGTGCAAAATAGCCGGATGCTAGGTTTTTTACTATTGTCATAAACACAAAATGTCAGATAATGAGGTAGCCGATAAGTGAGGAGTAGGTGTAATACAATGGTTGCTTTAAGTCACTAGGTTTTGGAGTGTTTTTTTACATGGCAATAGAGAATCAGAACACCCTCCTAATTAATACAGGTCCCCTCCACATTCCTACTTCTTCCAAGCTCCTAGATACCTCTGAGGGCAGCTTCAAGGATTTGATAAATAAACCTATTCCCCGCTCAGTGGTTTTGCAGACCTGAATCATGTCCCCCTCCTCAAATCTCATGTCCCAGGGAGAGTGCCAGCCACCAAGTCTACTCATTGACCCAAAAATGAAGTTTGGCCCTTTCCTCTGCCCCGCTGCCCATCTTTCCTTACTTCTCCACCAGCAAGTTTTCAAAGACCAGGACTTCCCCCACCAAATGATACACCCTGAGCTCTGCCAGGATCTGGGGACCATATAGCCCTTCCAGCCAGCAGTGAACTTCCCTTCCTCATAGCCAGTCCTCTGGAATACGCCCTACCCCTGTGAGGCCATCATGTTCCCCTTGGAGAGTCCCCACAATTCTCCAGCATTGCAGGGAACCCCAAGGGTATCGAAGAAGCCAGCCCTCTGGCCTGACAATAGAAAGTACCCCAGTGCCTGGCCAAGGTCCCCAAGTCATGCTCACCAAGAATGACTGGTCAGCTCAACCCACTTGGGGGATTTGGGCCCCCATCAGCTATGCCCTGAGAGGCACCTGGGCCAATGCAATGATCAGCCCCTGAGTGTCATGAGTCAGATGCTGTTTATTAGCCAGAGCACACCAGGATCAGGATTTGCTTGCCAAAAATGGAGCTTTAAAAAATCTACAGAGTTGTGTGGGCTTTAAGAAGGTATTTTCAGCTGCAGAGACAAAGATGGTGTATTTTACATGTCCCCAAACCTACCTACCTAGCTATATAAAATCTAATCTCCCTACCATTAATTAGTATTTAACCTTAAGCTTAAACCATTTTTACCAACCAAGAGCTTCCTGAAGTGAATGGCTCATCTTGGAGCCAGCAGCTTATTAAATGAGCCACCATGTCACATACGACAACATGATGGCAGCACTTTCACAAAACAAGGAACATCACCAGGCTCTTCAGGACCAAAATGCAAGTCTTTTATTTTATTTTATTTTTAATAATTTCTTCTTTCTAAAGTTTGGAATTATTACCATATAACGTTTTCTAAGCATCTAGTATCAGAAGATGCTTTGAAAACATCAGCTGGGTATGACCCTTGACAAAGCATCTCTTCCAAGATGGGCTGGGAAGGATGGATGCCCAACAGGAGAGAAGCAGAAACTTCCCAAACCCGGGAGCCTCCACTTCTGTGTCTCATCCTGTACAGATGATGGAAATTCACCACGAACTATAAATGTCTCAGTGCAAATGAGGTCTGGTTGCCAGTGGGGGGTATGCCATAGGGAAGCCTGATTTGGAATTGTGACTTGATCTGACAGACCTCACTGAGGCTGAGTTTGGAACAGGGCTGCCAGGTGGCTGCACCCACTCATGGGTGGGGGCCATGGGCAGTGGCTTGTTTCTCAGGCTCCTTACTCCAGGAGGACACTATTTGATCCCTCACTCCCAGCCTTGATCTTGCTTCTTGTTGTTGGGTGCTGTCGAGTCAATTCCAACTCACAGTACATGTGACAGAGTAGAACTGCCCATAGGGTTTTCTTGGATATAATTTTTATGGAAGCAGATCACCAGGTTTTTCTCTTGTGGAGCCACGGCGTGGGTTCGAACCGTCAACCTTTTGATTAGCTGCTGAGTACTTAACCATTTGTGCACCAGGGGTCCTGCCGGGCCTTGCTAAGTGCTATTAAATGCGAAGTGGAGAGGATTGGGCTTTCGAAGAAGGACGAATGCTCCACAGGATCGTAATCCATGACAGCCACCCACATTTAGAGCACAAGTTCTGAAATCAAACAGTCTTGGCTCTGCCTCTTACCTGGGCAAGTTACTAGACCTCTCTAAGCCTCAGTTTACCCATCTATAAAATGGAGTTACTAATTTCATAGAGATACTTATTTCATAGTGCTGTTGGGGGGATGAAATGCGATGATGCATGGGAAGTTTAGCACAGTGCCTGGCACCTAAGTATCCATTAAAAACTGGTAGAAGGAATGATGACGGTGATCATGGGGCAGTGGTGGGCTCAGATGTGGGTTGGACCAAGACCTCTGGCAGGCAACCTCACCCATCCTTTGAGGGGCTGAGAGAAGAGAGAGCCCCTCCCTAAAGGGGAGAAACCCATCCAACCACATCCCACCTACCTGCCATGTCACAACATCAGCCTTGATTCCCGAGAGCTTCACCCCACTAACTTAAACAGCCCAGATTCCAGCCTAATTGATACTGATTTAAACCGATTTTGTTTCTTACCAGCAAAGCCCAAGAAAGCAGCAAAAGGGAGGTAACTGGAGCAAGGCCAAATGATCCCTACCCCAGGTCTGGGGTTGCCTTCTATTCTCCCACTGCATTAACTCCCATTTTGTACCTCACCCTTATTATCCAGTTACTCTCCCATCTACCACTACTCCTTTACTGCCCAGCTACTCCCTCTCTCTGCAGGTACTTCCCCATTACTTTATCTGCTCCTTCACTATCCAGCTCCTTGTTACCCACCCAGCTGACCACTCGTCACCCAGCTACTCTGCCACTCCCAGTTTCTCTCCCACCCCTTTATTAAATGGAGTCATTATCTCCTAATTCAATATCAGCTTGGAATAGTCAAGGGAGTCCTTTAGTCAGGACAAATCTGTCCTGGTCTATATATATCTCTGTAGGAAATGGTCTCTCCCTGGGCCAAGCAACGGATGTTTAGAGATAGGATGTTTCTTGCCTATTATCTTTAAAGCCTTTGGTCTGGGCTGCAAGTAAGTGGGAAGGCAGAGCCCACGTGGTACAAGCCATGGAACGCTGCCAGGCTGAGCCAGGAGTCTCAGTCATATTGGGACGGTTGGGCAGCATGACCCTCCAGAAGTTCTCCTGGCTCCAGGTAGAAGGTAGAAGGCTTCTCCACCTCACCAGGACAGTTCAGTATGCTCTCTCCTGAAAGCTTGGAGAGCTTCATTATGGATCTGATTAAATCATAAGAGATTTCATCCCAAGCTTGCCAGAAAACAAGTTATTTTCAGCATCCGTGGGCAGCAAATGGAGAAGAAAGTCATGAGCCGGAAGGAATGACTATGTAGAAACTGAGCCCATTCAAAGGAGGGTTGGCCACCATGTCTCCTCAACAAAATGTAGATGCCAAGTAACTTGGGTGAAGTTTTGTGAAATATCCTAAGGTTATTCCTGCCCCTCTTAGTAACAAGGGAATAGATTACATTAACTCCAAAAGGTTAGAGAAAGCAATTTATAGAAGCTAATTAGGGTCCCTCCGAAGAGCTTTGGTAATTACAGATGGGTTTCAGACATTCAAATGGCCCAAGCCGAGCAAAACGGATATTCGTAGCTGCCTTAAGATGGCACATGAGAGTCAGGAAATCCTGGGAACCTTGAGGTCTATGGTCTTAGTCAACAGTCTGACAGAAGTCCTTCAGGGGGCAGCTCCTAATTTTCATTTCAGGGACTCTGAAAGGGTTCCCAGATGCTAGCAGGTTTCCAAACCTTATATTATGTGGGTTGGCAAAAGGCTTTCACTTCAAACTGACTCACAATGAAAATTACGGTTAAAAAGTTTTAACTCTTTCACACTAAAGTGTGAATGACTGCCCTCAGAATACTCCTATGTGAATGACTGGTAGGAAGCTGGCACTGAGTTAGTGGAGATGGAGAAAATGGGATAGCTATGGTGATGGAGACACGCAGAAGGATTAGAAAGAAAAAGGAAGAGATGTTATCCTTACCTCTGGCCCATTGTAACCGAGGTCAAGGGCAGATAGTAATAGCTACACTGACTATGTTCACTGTCCATCCTTTCTCTCTATGAATCTTCACAGCACCTTCCACCCCGTTATGCTCTCCCAGTTTACAGATGAGGAATCTGAGTCACAAAAAGATAAAGTATCTCATCCATGGTCACAAAACAGAGATTAAAACTTAGTTTGGTCTGACTCCATGTTCTTAACCTCTAGGGTCTACTGCCCTTATGCAAAGCTTCACAACCTTTCCATCAAGAGTCCCATTTAATTCCTTTTCCCCCATGCCATCCACGTTTTGAAAGATTTCATCTAATGAGCACACTGCATTTGTGAACTAGTAATTCTTTCCATCTGGCTGATAATTATTTTTCTATTCCTGTTTCTGTTTCAACATTGATCCAGACTTTAACCCCAATTACTGAGGGTTCAACATTATATTATGAAATCACATAAATCATTGTCATGGCTATGCAGCTAATAAGCAATGAAATTAAATAACCATAAACACTATTCCTCAGCACTGAATTCTGACTGCCACATGATTTTAGTATCAATGCCCATCACATATAAGGCATGCTCAACCGAGGGTCCAGGGTTCCCAGACAGGGGGCTCTGATAACAGTGTTTGGTTCACCCAATACATCTCAGACATTCCAGAGACATCAATAGCCAATCACAGTGCTTGATCAACATGACACACCCAGGGTTATCATACTAGGTTGATAGAAATAACCAGCTGCCATTGAGTCGATTCCAACTCAATGGCAACCCCATGTGTGTCAGAGTAGAACTGTGCTCCATAGGGTTTTCAATGGCTGATTTTTCAGAAGTAGATCACCAGGCATTTCTTCCAAGACACTTCCAGATAGACTCAAACTGCCAACTTTTGGTTAGCAGCTAACCATCTGGAACTCCAGTTTACAGCATAGCAAAGTCTAGAATGTGTGGTAGATTTTAACAACAATGGCACCCAAGGACTCATGCCTTCCAGTATCCACGCCCTTTAGTAGACCTCTCCCACACTGACTCGGATCTTGGCATGTGACTTGCTCTGGCCAATGGAACATCAACAAATGTGATGCAAGCAGAGGCTTGATAAATGCTTACCTAACTATGCTGGAAGAAGACTGGGATGAAAGACCATGTGAAGAGACAGGCCCAGCCATTCCAGCTGAATACAGACCCTGGATGACCCACCAGCTGACTGCAGCCTCATGAGGGAACCCAGGAAAACCAACACAAGAACTGCTCAGTCAACCCACAGAATAGAAGGAAATACTAAGTTGTTGTTTTAAGCCACTCAGTGTTTGAGTTTGGTTTGTTACACAGCAGCGGGCAACTGATACAGTGAAGTTCTTGACATTGACATAGGCAAAAAACTGCTATTACTACCTTTGTGATGTCCAAGGAATCCACAGTCCTTAAGCCAAAAAGCCTGTGTTCTAGGGTGTTTCTCTAGAGGAACTGGGAACCCTGTCTGCTCCATAAAGATTTGGGTTTCATTTAGTTTTTTCTGTGTAAATGACAAAGTTACTATTTCCCTCTCCCCTACTCAGCAGGCTTCAGGGTTTCATATTTCTCCGTTTCTTAGTCTTGGCTTCTGCTTTGGCTGCAACTTCCACAGACTAGTACAGTAGAGAAGGAGCAATGGGACAAGCTCTGTCAGCACATGGGTGGATGTGCTGGACAATGTAGATTTTGGAACATTCTTCTGTTTTTCAAACCTCAGCTTTCCTCCACATGGTTGTTTCATGACATTGGGTTGGATGATGGTGGAGAGAAGGGTTTGGGGTTAAGTGCATTTGAAGAGCCTCTGAGTTTCCTTTTTTTTTGACAGAAATACTGACCATTTTCTCACTCTATTAGAAACAGTAGTCCATTGAAGCCAAAAAAGAATAAATCATGCCAGAAATACCTCATCTATCTCCTCGACAGGGTCATTAGCCTGAGAAATTCCAACAATAAGGAGGGACTAGACTCCAATAAGCATTTGGCAAGCCTCTCATTGTATCTCCTTATGGACACCCTGGATAAATTCTGGCTGAGTGTCATGGTGCTTTGAGTTCAGGGAGATTTTAGGAGAGTTCTAGATGGCTGAATCTTCCCAAACCCCGGAATATGGCATTAGCTTGGTGGTGAACAATGGTTTACCAGCCCACCGAGAGTGATTTCTTCTCCAAAAACTGGGAGATACTATCCAAACTTATGAGGCTGCCACATAAAACCACAATGAGAAGGAGCGTCGCCTTGCATACCAGAAATTCAAGCATGGTCGACTCATTCTGTGTCTGTAGGCAGACCTGGATGGGAAGCCAAATTATAATCAGACAGAGGTACATAATCATCGTACTTAATGGTATTATGCCAAGAAGGGTTGAAGTCTCCCTTTTCTATAATCAGACTGTTCTGAAGAGCAGGATGGTAATCTCCAGAGTAGTTGGTCACACTGTCCTCTCCCCTCGACAGTACTTAGATAGCATTGCTCATAAATGATCTCCAAGTCTCCTTTTTCTAGGCATCTGGTCTTGACCAGGCCCTTTTTATCATAATTCTATCCATTTTTTAAGCATGTTTATAGCTCGCTGTCTTCAAAGTGACTTTGCTACTCTGTGAGCTCCAAGATAGCCAGGACCCAGTCTGTCTTGTTCACTACTGAAACGCCAGGGCTGGCCCAATGATGCCTTGCCTTTGTTCCATGAATATCTGCACACAAATCTCTGCTCTGATCCATTACGTGTTTTGTTGTACCTTAACCTTAAGAGAGAAGTGTGTTTCAAAGTTTTGGTAGGAAAAAAGTCTCTTTATTTTATTTTTTTATAGCAGAGATTCTTGCTATTGTTCCTGTATATCAACTACAAATGACAGAAAAGTGAGTTTATTCCAGTTGAACAACTATCCTCAATGGGTAATGATTGGCTTTAATACCTGAATACGGTGGGGTCCTAGGGGTATACCCCAGGACTCTGTCTTTGGCCATGACCTGTTCAACATTTTTATCAGGGACTTGGATAATGATCTAGAACTGTGTTGTCCAATACAATATAGCCTCTAACCTAGCCATATTTGACTATACGTATTTAAATTACTTTAAATAAAATAAAACTTAGTTCCTCAGTCATCCTAGCCACATTTCAAGTGGCCCAATAAGACTACTACAGCTACCATATTAGACAGAACATTTTCATCACTGCAAAAAGGTCTATCGGACTACACTGGTCTAGAAGGCAAATGCCCATTCCATTTCTAAATGACACAGAAAAGGAATTGCTGATGAAAATTTCATTTGGGGTGGACGTATTCAAGCATGGCCTGGACAGTATCCATATTCTCTCCTCTAGCAGAAGTATCACAATTCTCCTTGGGGCAGGAACAATACATTCCTAAGCATCCCTCATATATTTTGGAGGATCTGATGGGCATATGACTCAGACTAGACCAATCATAACACTGCATCCCAGCTCCAGCCGTTGTGATTGGCTCAGAGATAGATATATAACCAATCTTACACCATGAAATTCAATTCTAGTACTTTTTGAAACTGAGACACTGTTGAAAAGAGAAATTCTTTATATTGGGGTTGTTAAAAGGATAGGATATACATTTCAAACTGCTAACAGTCATCTACTCTGAAACATTTTTTGGTAGTCCCTGAATCCACAGGTGCCTGAAGCTCTGATACGCTTGAACATTTGAAATATATGAAGCAATGGAGTTCTGTTTTGCTTGAGTTACTCTGAATTGGATTTGCCACTTGCAATCCAAAATTCCTAACATATCATTCAAGAATCCAAAATTATGTGGGCAGGTGGATAATGGGCTCAAAACTCAACAAGATAAATTTAGAGTTTTCACATCAATAGTAAAAATCAACTGTGCGCTCACATGAACCACAGCTTCATCTGGATTGAGACCAGAAGAATTAGATGGTGCCTGGCTTCCATTACCAACCGACCATTCTAACCAGGTATACAATAGGAGGCCCTGGAAGGAAAGGGAGAAAAATGTAGAAAAAAATCTCCAATTCCTAATAAAGGCCAGATTTACTAGACTGATAGAGACTAAAGGAACCCCCAAGACTACTGCCGTAAGATACATTTGAACTTGGAACTGAAGCTACTCCCGGTGGTCATCTTTCGTCCAAATAATAGATGGGCTTATCAAATAAACAATATCACCTGTGAAAACTGTGCTCCCTTAAATAATCAAATATATTAGACCGAATGGTCAACATTTACCCTAAAACAAAGATGAGAAGTTAAGGAGGGGTAGGGAAGCTAGCTTAATGGAAACAGTAAACAGAATGGAAATAATGAGAATGCTGACACATGAGAAAAATGTAACTAATGTCATGGAACAGGTTGTATAAAAATTGTTAAATGGGAACCTAATTTGCTATGTAAACTTTCACCTAAAACACAATAAAGTATTTAAAAAAAAAAACAAAACTGTGTGTCCAGGAAGGCTCTGGGTGCCAGTGATGTTCTGCTTCTTGATCTGAATGAGTGCTGGTAGCATGGATACGTTTGGCATATGAAAATGCAGCAAGTCTTGCTCTTTTCTGTATAAAAATACCCTTCAAAACATGGTTTTAAAAAATCAATTGCATAAGGGCACGGTGGGGAAGAGGCAGGTTTCACTAATTGAAACCAACTTGGGGATTTTAGTTTTTTATAAGCTCAGTATGAGTCAACGGTGGCTGCCCAAAAAGCCGGTGGAAACCTGGGCTGTACAAACAGACAAACTCAACTAGAATGAGGACGGTGACAGTTTCACTTATCCCAGCGTGAGCCAGATCCAACTTTGGAAAGGATACAGACAAAGGTGCATGTTCACAAATCTTGAAGCCACATCTCGCACAGGAATGGCAAAGGAAGTGTAGTAGCTAGCCTGGGGAGAAGAGATGGGGAATACAGTATGGACAGAACTAGTACCCTCAGGTTCAATGAAAACTGGAATGCTGGGTGCCACAGAGTTGATTCCAACTCATAGTGACCCCATGTGACAAAGCAGAACTGCCCCATAGGGTTTTCTTGGCTGTAATCTTTATGGAAGCAGATCTCCAGCTCTTTTTCCGTGGAGTGGCCAGGTGGGTTGGAACCTGCAACCTTTAGGTTAGCAGCCGAGTGCTTAACCGTTGCTCCACCAGGGCTCCATATATATATGTTTTGTTTTGTTTTTCCCCACAATGCTAGATGAGGAAACACGTGAGAGCAAGTGTGTGCAAACTATTTTTTGCAAAGGGCCAGACAGTAAATATTTTCAACTTTGCAGGCCATATGGTTTCTGTTGTAACCACTCAACTCTGCCGTTGTAGTGTGAAAGCAGTCGTAGACAATACATAAATGAATGAGCGTGGCTGTGTTCCAATAAAATCATACTCACAAAAACAATTGGTGGGAAGATTTGGCCTGTGGGCCATAGTTTTCTGACCCTTGCTTTAGAGGGACAAAAGCAAAGAACAAAGCAATAATAATAATAAAGAAAATATTTTTAGGTTTGACTACACAAAAATTAAGAACTCCAGGGCATCGAAAAAAACTCACAAACCTACTATAAACAAAAAAAAATTTTTTTTTAAGTGTGCTTTAAGTGAAAGTTTACAGTTCAAGTCAGTTTCTCATACAAAAATTTGTACACACATTGCTATGTGACCCTAGCTGCTCTCCCTATACTGTGACAACACATTCCTCCTTTCCACCCCAGATTTCCCATGTCCATTCAACCAGCTCCTGTCCCTTTCTGCCTTTTCATCTCACCTCCGGACAGGAGCTGCCCATTTAGTCTCACGTATCTATTGGAGCTAAGAGGCATTCTCTTTTTTTTTTTTTTTAATTGTTGTAATTAAATGAAGTTTACATTTCAAGTTAGTCTTCCATACAAAATTTTTTTTTTTTTTACATACTTGTTATGAGACTCCAACTGCTCACCCCATTCTGTGACAGCACACTCCTCCCCTCCGCCCCTGCCTCCCCAGGAACATTCAACCAGCTCCTAACTCTCTCTGCCTTCCCATCTCACCTCTGGATAGAAGCCGCCCCTTTGGTCCCTCGTATCTACTTGTCTAAGAGGCACATTCTTCACAAATATCACTTTTTGTCCCACAGGCCAGTCCAACCCCTGTCTGAAGAGTTGGCCTAGGAAACTGTTTAAGTTCTGGGGTGATGGAGAGACCAGGGGCCATGCTTTCCGGGGTGAGAGGCACTCTCTTCACGAGTATCATTTTATGTCCCACAGTATAAACAAAATTTTAAAGCAAACACAAACACACTGCAGAAAACAGTCACACCTAGTGGTGCAGTGGTTACGAGCTACGGCGAGCTATGGCTGCTAACCAAAAGGTCAGCAGTTCGAATCCACCAGCTGCCCCCTGGAAACCCTATGGGGCAGTTCTACTCTGTCCTATAGTGTCGCTATGCGTTGGAATTGACTTGACGGCAACGGGTTATACATGACAAAAAAGGCTGACATCTCTTCCTCCATTTTTACTCCCTCCCTTTCTTTCCTTCTCCCTACTTCTTCCTACCCCTCTCACACATGCACACATACACATAACACAATCTTGAAATCAATAAAAAAAGAAACACACTAGTTAAAAAAAAAAAAAAGGGAGGGAGTCCAAAAATACAGACAACTCAGAGAAAGAGAAATATGAATGGCCAGTAAGCTTATGAATAGGCATTCAACCTTATTAACGGGTAAATTATACGTAAATGAAGACAATGGGACTCTTTTCCATACATTAAGTATATCAGCAAACGTGTTTTCAGTGCCATCATGGAGTGTTGACGCGGAAGGCAGTGGCGAGCCAGGCCTGACGCACACTGCTCGTAGGGGTGTAAACTGAAACAACCTTTCTAGAGACCAATTAGCAGTTTATATTGAAACCTTGTAGATATTTGTTTATATCCTTAAATCCAATGAATCTCTAGGAATACACCCTATGTAAATAATCAAAGCTGTGGCCAAATACAGTTAATTCTTGTTATTCAGAGTAGTAATGTTCTATAAAGTTACTGCAAACACCAAATTAGCAAATACTGAGCAACTGCTCCAGGGGAAATACAGGGTTAGGTCCCTGCAAGCCTCTGGTCACAACATTTTTGTCAACCAATCAATACATAACCTTGTTTTATGTGTTTCAGATTAAGGACATTTATTTAATACATACTGTTGATTCATTAAAGTTCCTAGATGGTGCAAATAGTCTGCTCTCAGCTACTAACTGAAAGGCTAATGGTATGAACCCACCCAGTGGAACCACAGAAAAAAGACCTGGCAATCAGCTTCTGTAAAAATCACGGTCAAGAAACCCTACGGAACAGCTCCTGTCTGGAGCTGAGATGAGATGGCAGAGAGGGTCAGGATCTGGTTGAATGGATACAGGAAATCAGGGGTGGAAAGGAGGAGTGTGCTGTCACAGTACAGGGACAGCAACTAGGCTCACATGACAATGTATGTATAAATTTTTGTATGACAGACCAACTAGAATTATAAGCTTGCATTTGAAGTACAATAATAAAATAAAAAATTAAAAAAGAAACCTTATGGAGTTCAATTTTACTCTGTAACACATGGGGTCACCATGAGTCAGAACTGCCTCCATGGCAACAGGTTTGATTTTTTGGTTTTGGTTGATTCGTTAACATTGAACTCATGACCAACAGCTCTATGACTCATGCCTGAATGAAACTTACCTAACGTATGTATTTTATCTGTAAGGAACATATAATCCTAAAGCATTATTTGCCTTTTTCACTGTGTTGGCCTTTGCACTGATGGTGCAAAAGCAGTGGTGGGCACAACTGCTGTCACCTTAACACAATCAGTGCAGTGGCATCAAATTGAACTAGTAACCATCCTATTCTTCACTACTTCATATGCACAGTAAAAGAAAAACCAATACCACTTTCACTTTTAAATGTCCCTGACGAAATGGCAAAATATATTAGTTTTACTAAATCTCAACCCTCAAGTACAGGTCTCTTTAATATTCTATGTGACATCATGATGAAGCAAGCATGAAGTATGACTACTGTCTCAATCTGGGTGACTTGTGTGATTGTTTAAGCTATAAATTAAGCAGCCCTCTCTTCATGAAACACCACTTTTACTTAAGGAATGACTAACAAACAGTGGTTATTCAGACTTGAGTGTTTAGCAGACATTTTCTCTAAAATGAACAAAGGGATCCTCTAACAACCGACAGTATTTGTCACCAATGACACAATTTCAGCTTTCAAGTGAAAATTAAAATTTTGGAAAATCTGTTTCCACCACCATGAGCTTATAGCTTCCCAATACCTGAAGACTTTTCTAGTGAGATTGGAGGTGAAAGTATACATTTTTTTTTATATTGTATGATGAAATGTGTCCACATTTGGAAGATCTGCATAACTCAGTGACCAATATTTCCCAAAAGATAGGTAACTGATGTTTTAAAAAAAAAAAATCATACATGGGTTAAACAACCATTCAAAATGCAAGACAGACCAATGTAACAGTAATAAATGTTAAAAACTGATATGCTTTCAGATTCCACATTGCAGCTAATCTCTAAGAAACTACCACCTGTTGAGTTTGGGTGTAGGATTAAAGAATATCCACTATTATCTGAAAAGGCTATTCAAACGTCCTCCCTTTTCCAACTACATATCTAAGTGAGGTAAGATCTTCTTCACTTACTCAAACCAAAATAACATATCAACAGACTGAATGCAGAAGCAGGTATGAGAATTCTAGCTGTTGTCTATTAAGCCAGACCTTAAGATTTGCAAAAATATAAAACAAGGCTGCTCTTCTCACTATGTTTTTTTTAATTTGTTAAATATCATTTTTTAAATAAATATATTTATGTTAGCATGTGTGGTAGTTTTAAAACATGCCTACAAATTCTTTATTAGTCCTCCTGTCAAGTGGTAGAGCTTAATTCCCCTCCACTTGAGGGTGGGCTGGATTTAGTGTGTCACTTCTAATGAATAGAATATGCTAGAAGTGATGGTAGGTGACTTCCAAGGCTAGGTCATAAAAGGCACTGTGACTTCCTCCTTACTCTGTTGCTTGGATCTCTTACCCTGAAGGAAGCCAGCTGCCATATTGTAAGGATACTCAAGCAGCCACATGGAGAGAATCACATGGAGAGGAACTGAGGCCTTCTGCCAAGAGCCCTGTGAGTGAGCCATCTTGGAAGTGGATCCTCCAGCCCCAATCAAACCATCAGGTGACTGCAACCTTATGAGATTCTGAGCTACAAGCACCCAGCTTCTGGGCTAGAAGCCACCCCTGGATTCCTAACCTACAGAAATCATGTGAGACAATAAATGTTTATTGTTTTAAGCTGCTAAATTTTGAGCTAACTTGCTATGCAGCAAGAGATAACTAATACAACATGTAATGGGCTTACTATTATGTTTAAATGAATTAATAAATAAATATTTGTTTTAATTTCTAATACAGTAAATATCAATAAATAAAACCCAGTTAAAAAAAGCTCAGAGGGGTTCTCAGTTTTTAAGATTAAAAAGAGGTCCTGAGACCAAAAGGAAACCCTGGTGGTGTAGTGGTTAAGAGCTATGGCTGCTAACCAAAAGGTCAGCAGTTCAAATCCACCAGGCACTCCTTGGAAACTCTATGGGACAGTTCTACTCCATCCTATAGGGTCACTATGAGTCGGAATCGACCCAACGGCAACAGGTTTGGTTTTTTTTTTGACCAAAAAGTTTGAGAACCATACCCTAAACTTTCTGTAAATTTCTCCTTTATTAAACTCTCTCCTCAAATTACCCCACTTCAGAGCACCATTTCTCTCCTACCACGTCTCTGACTGATACAATAATACCAAAATACTATCAGTGGTTGTTGTTGGTGGGAATATGGGTGATTTTCTTAATGTCTCTTTTTTCTGTACAGTACTTCAAAATTTTTCAACAAGGATGCATTTTTTTTAAGAGTTGACTCACTGTTTATTAACTATACATAATATTTCTTGATTGTCAACTGTATATATAAATAACTGACCTAAGTACTGTGGAAATATATTCAGATATCACTCTAACTCATACATCATTTTAAAAAAATTTTTATTCTGTTGTTGTTGAGTATACCAGTTCAAAAATATATACCAATTCAACAGTTTCTACATGTACAATTCAGTAACACTGATTACATTTGAGTTGTGCAATCCTTCTCACCCTCCTTTTCTGAGTTGTTCCTCCCTCATTAATATAAACTCACTGCTCCCTAAGGTTCCTATCTAATCTTTAGAGTTGCTGTTGTCACTTTGAAAGGATGCATTATTTTTATAGTTAGAAGAAAAGAAACTTCCCTTTTCAAAAGCATCAAAAGTGAAAGTCAGCGCTGCGTTTCATTTAGATGAGCCAGTGGTTTAAGCTGTACCCTGAGAGACAGGTGTCTGAGGATGCCGTTGGGGGTTGGGGGAGAGGTTTGTGGGGCAGGGGAGGTTGCCAGATGTGTTTCCAGCACCTCCCAGCCTGCCTCAGCCAGAATAGCCCTTTGATCTCTTTTACATACTGAGTTTCCACTTAATATTTAAAGAAAAGGTTCCACTGCTTTAAAAAAAAAAAAAGTTTGAAAACTTACCATGAGAATAACAGCTGGAGAGTTAAATGTAGACTACTAGAGAATCACTCAAAAAGTTTTTTGAATGTGAACGAAGTTTCCGTTAAGAGAACTTTACACATTCTGAGAGAAGAACAGGCACCCTAACAACAGAACATAGGTTCAGTTTTTCCAGCAAGGCTGGACTAACGTGGCCTTGGGAAGAAGTTATATAGCTAGGGGTGAAGGGTTTTACCACGAGGGCCCCAAGACAAAGGCCACAAGAGGCCAGAAGAAAACAGCAGGATCCTCAACACCCAAAGAAAACAGATCATAACCACGAATTGGTGGCACTCCAAGGGCAGAAGGTGCCAGAGCCACCTGCTAGTCAAAAGTATAGGCTTTGCACTGAATTATAAACTTAAAATGGTTAAAATGGCAAATTTTGTTACCTCCATATTACCACTATTAATTTTTTTTTTTTTAATGCAGGCACACACACACAAAGCCTGAGCTCTGGCGTCAACCGATCTGGGTTTGAGTCTTCGTTTTGACATAAAATCTGTGAGACCTTCTGCTGGATGCATAGGCGTGCTATATTGTAATTGCCTCCTCACAGACTCTAAGCTGCTAATGGATATAATAGCTACCAATGGACACAAAGTAAAACATGTGCCTGAGGGGGACAGGACTGCCCTCTGATAAACCCAGAACTTTGTTAAACTATCTTACTGGGGTAAATGAGGAAGGGCTGTTTGTTCTCTGGTGCCAGTAAATCTAGAATGGCTTCAACAGGGCAATAAATGATGTCCACTGCCTACAGGGGGCTTCCACTTTCATTACCCCTTTTAGCTTTTATTGCCCTCTTTCATTGCCCCTTCTCCTACCTGTTCTCTAAACATGCTACTTGGCATGGAGACATAGCTGCCCAATTAGTGCTTAATCCTGGTAGAGAGGAATTTAGGTGTTCTCCTCCAAAGACGTGAACTGGAGCATGCTTGGATATGATCGAACCCAGTGAACAGGAGGCTAACTTCGGGAAAACTAGGCTAATGATAATGTGTGCTGTGCTCATCCCTGTGCTGTTTATTCTGTGAATGCCTGTTGATCGCACCATTAAAAGTGTCTGCACCAGCAGCACAACGGGAAGAGCGTGGTCAACGTCACTGAACTGTGCATGTAGAAATTTTTGAAATGGTGGATCTTTGGCTATGCGTATTTTCACCAAAAAAAAAAAGGTTGAGAAGTTAGAGGGTTGACATGTTGTGGGGTTGTTAATCAACCAATGTCATAAAACAATATGTGTACTATTGTTTCATGAGAAACTATTTGTTCTGTAAGCCTTCACCTGAAGTACAATTAAAAAAAAAAAAAAAAGGGTCTGCACCAAATGGTCTTTCGCTAAGAACTTGTGACTATAGTGGCACGGCACCCTGGCCCATGATGTAGCTCCTCTGAGTTTCAGTGTCCTCATCTGTAAAATGGGTTTAAGAATATAAATGGTGTAGCCACTTTGGAAAACAGTTCAGCAGTTTCTTAAAAAGTTAAACATAAATTTACCACATGACCCAGCAATGTTACTCCCAAAAGAAATGAAAATGTATGTCCACACAAAAACTTGCACACAAATTGTCCTTTACAGCCTTATTTATACTAGCTAAAAAGGGAAAACAGTCCAAATGTTTATTAGCTGGTGAATGGATAAGCAAAATGTGGTATATACATACCCTTAACCAAACCTGTTGCTGTTGAGTCGATTCCAACTCATAGTGACCCTATAGGACAGAGTAGAACTGCCGTACAGGGTTTCCAAGGAGCGTCTGGTGGATTTGAACTGGTGACCTTTTTTTTTTTAATTGTACTTTAGGTGAAGGTTTACAGAACAAATAGTTTCTCATTAAACAGTCAGTACACAT
>NW_004443944.1:25351863-25356774 GCF_000243295.1 Trichechus manatus latirostris
TAAACAGTTAGTACACACGTTGCCCTATGACAATGGTTAACAACCCCACTAGATGTCAACACTGTCCTTACTCAGCCTTGGGTTCCCTATTACCAGCTTTCCTGTCCCTTCTGCCTTCTAGTCCTTGTCCCTGGACTGCTGTGCCTCATTAGTCCCATTTTGTTTTATGGGGCTGTCCAATCCGCAGCTGAATGGTGAACCTTGGAAGTGACTTCACCACTGAACTAAAAGGGTGTCTGGGGGCCATACTCTCGGGATTTCTCCAGACTCTTTCAGGCCAGTAAATCTGGTCTTTTTTGTGTGTGTTAGAATTTTGTTCAACATCCTTCTCCAGCTCTATCCAGAACCCTCTGTTGTGATCCCAGTCAGAGCAGTCAGTGGTGGTAGCTGGGCACCATTTAGCTGTACTGGACTCAGTCTAGTGAAGGCCTTGGTAGCTGTGGTCCATTAGTCCTCTGGACTAATCTTTTCCTTGTATCCTGACGAACAGCCGACCTTTTGATTAGCAGCCATAGCTCTTAACCACTGCACCACCAGGCAATGGAATATTATTCAGCAATAAAAAAGAATGGAGTACTGATACATGCTACAACATGCTACAGCATGGATGAACCTTGAAAACGTCACACTGAGTGAAAGAAGCTACTTGCAAAGGACACATTGTATGATTCCATTTCTATGACATGTCCAGACAGGCAAATATACAGAGGCAGAAAGTAGATTAGTGAGAGTAGATCAGTGCAAGTGGCTGCAAATAGGCACAAGGTTTCTTTCTGGAGTGATGGATTTCCAAACTGTATTGTGGTGATGGATGCACAACTCTTTAATTTTACTAAAAATCGGCTGAAAATAAAAATTAAGAAACTTAAAATGGGAGAACTTCATGATACATAAATTAAACCTCAATGAAGCTGTTTTTTTGTTCGTTTGTTTAACGGGGTTTGCAGCTCTACCTACATCAGAGGGTTGCCGTAAGGACTAACCAAAATGAATGAATTTACAACAGGCTGCCAGGCATTGAGTAAGCACTTGATAAATAATAATAACAATAATGATGATAATCAGGATAAACCCAAAACCAAACTCACTGCTATTGAGTCCATTCCAACTCATAATGACCCTATAAGACAGGGCAGAACTGCCCCACAGGGTTTCCGAGGCTGTAATGTTTGCGGAAGCAGACTGCCACATCTTTCTCCCAGGGAACAACTGGTGGGTTCAAACTGCCAACCTTTCGGTTAGCAGCCAAGTGCTTTAACCACCGTGCCACCAGGGCTCCTTGATAATCAGGGTATAGAATAATAATAGATTATGTATATGTTGAATAAATCATGTAGAATAACATCAAATTTTATTACTTGTGCAGTACTTACCATACCACTTCAACATTTATCAACTCAATTCAACCTCATAACAACTTTATGAGGTAGGTATATTTTCATCCGTTTTACATATGGGGAAACTGAGGCACTGAGCAGTTAAGTAACTTTCCCGAGATTGCACAGCCAGTGAGTGGTAGAGCTGGGATTGGAATCCTGGAGGACTAGCTGGAGCCTGTGCTCCTAGCCATGACACCACACCGCCTCTCAGTAAACGTCAGTTAAGTATTGAGTTACCGCTCTAGCTAGTGAGCGGGGTGTGCAGAAAAAGGCTCCTAGATGTCTGAATGGAGGAGGTCATACTGGAGCCAAGTCTTGAAAGATTGTAGGATTTAATCAGGGAAGAGCATTCCAGGCAGAGGCAACTGCATACGCAACAGTGGGGAGGTAAGAGAACACAGGGCATAAGAGGAATCAGAGGCGCTGAAACTGGCTGGAGCAAGAGGGGATGCCGGGAAGTGGGAGCTGTGAGGTGGGGCCCAAGCAGGCCCAAAGTCAAGGAGGTCACTGAGGGCAATGGGGAGTTAGAGAAGGAAATTCAGTGAGCTCTCCAGAGCTGCCTTCCTCAGGAAATACTCACATTCAGGCAGGTGTGTGGGGGAAGGGGAAGTAAGGGGTTGACTCAGCCCTGCAGTGAGCTCTGGGAAGCGGGGGAGCAGGGGAGCGGGGGAGCTGCCGCCCTACGCTCTCATCCCTCATCCCGATGTGAGTCCTGAGTATGCCTGCAGCCTCCCAAACACCAGCACTGAGCAAGCAGCACAATTCCCTGACAGCTGGGAGCAGCGGGCTCTGTCCTGCTGCCAGCAAGCTGGGCGAAATCACCAGCTGACTGATGGCAGTCTCACACACTTCCCTGACCCAAACTTCGACACCTGTGGACTCCATGGGGAACCCCTTGCCCCACCCCACAGCCTGCCACAGAGCATAGTGCTATGGTGCCTCCTCCCTCACTTGTCTAACACTTTTCTCATTCAAGTTTTTGTTGTTGTTGTAGTTGAGAATATACGCAGCATAACATACACCAATTCAGCAGTTTCTACACGTACGATTCAGTGACACTGATTACATTCTTTGAGTTGTGCAACCATTCTTCCCCTCCTTTTCTGAGTTGTTCTCATTCAAGTTTAATACCCTTGGATCCAGTTCTGTCCTACATAAACATCTGCGTATGTGCACAAAATGTTCACGGTGACAAAAAGCAAAATTATCAGGAAAATCTACATGCCCATCAATGAGGAACTAGTTAAAAAATTCTGGTAAACCATGCAAGAAATACTGTGTGGCAGTTAAAAGGATGAGGCCCCTCTAGCGCACTGTACATACACTGACATGGAAATACCTCCATGATATATTGTTGACTAAAAAAAAAAAATTTCAGAATAATGTATCCAGTAGGTCATCACTTAGGTAAAAACTAAAAAGAAAAAAGAAAAGAAACCTGGTTCTATATTTCTCTAAGACCACAAATACATAGGTAAATGAGAAAAATGCCTGGAAGGAAACACCCAAAACTAACAGCACTTGTTCTTGTTCTTGTTAGGTGCCATCAAGTTGATTCCAACTCACAGCCACCCCATGTGACAGAGCAGAACTGCCCCATAGGGTTTTCTAGGCTGTAATCTTTATGGGAGCAGATTGCCAGGTCTTTCTCCCACGGAGCTGCTGAGTGGGTTCGAACAGTCAACGTTTCGGTTAGCAGTCGAGTGCTTAACTGTTGCACCACAAGAAAGGCAGTGGAGTGGGGAGAGATTGTTTACTCTGTACACTTCTATGTTGTTTGATTTTTCCATCAAGAATATGTTTCTATCTTATTTGGGTTCTTAAAAATTTAAACGAAGTCTATTAAATAAATACAGAGAAAAAGTGTGTTAACAAAATGATCACTGTGCTGGGGCAGGGTTTAGGGTAATTCTCAAAGAGCTGTCACATCCAAGTCCTTGTCTCATTCTTGCCACATCCATTTGAGGGCAAGCATTCAAAACCCCATTTTGCAGATTAAGAAACGAGACCCAGAGAGAAGAAACCAACTGCTCCAAGTCACACAGCAGGGCTGAAGTGACACTAGTCCTTAGACTCCAAGCCCAGTGCTCTAACAGGGCCCATGACACACTCCCATGGGCGTAGTCTGAACAGGGGCCGGTGGGAGGCCCCACCCCAGGTGGATGTCCTGAAGCTGCACAGGCAACTCACAGAGTCTTTGAAAAGCCCCTGGAGGGAGGGGAGATGGGGCTTTGTCAGGGCAGGGGCGGTGAAAGAAGAGCTGATGAACCGCCGCCCCCGACAAAGATTAGACATCATGATGTGTCGCCCACAGAGTGGGACAGGGCTGCGGCGTCACTTGGCAAATCACACGTGGGAAGGAGCCTCGCAGGCCGCGTCCCCCGAGCCTGAGACTTCATGCCTCTCTCGTGGGGGCTGTTCACCCTAGGCTCTCAGGGGGGCTGTTTCCAGCTGAGTGGTGCCAGAAATTCCTCTCTGTTCATTTCGCAGAGCCTCCGTTACTGAGTGGAAATGGAATTGTGCTTCTGAGAAGGTTCTAGAACCTGAACAGCAATGTGCATAAAACCTTCTTGTAAGCGCTGCTGCCCTTCAGTTCTCTTATAAACTGCTTTAGGTGTCCGAGATATGAGGAGGAAGGAGGCCAGAGGGACCCAGGAAACATAGCCAGGGCCCTCCAGGCACAGCCAGAAGGGATTAGTATGTGCAGGGATGGACCAGAGGCTGCTGAGGAAAACACAAGACTTGTGCACAAATCTTGGCTGTGCGATGAGCAGGCATGAGCCCCTCAGAGCATACTCAGAGAAGTGGGCTATGGTCACATGGCAGGATCTTGATTCATTCTTACCACAGGAAGCAAATCCACAAGGCCATGAGGGTCATGAGGAGAGCTTGGATCCAGGGGTGAAGGCACTGAGCCTCCCTGAGTCTGTTTCCCCATCTATACAATGGGTGTTATCACACGTATGGAGACCTGGTGGCACAGTGGTTAAGAGCTTGGCTGCTAATCAAAAAGGTCGGCAGTTCAAATCCACCAACCACTCCTTGGAAACCCTTTGGGGCAGTTCTATTCTGTCCTATAGGGTCGCTATGAGTCAGAACTCACCCAACGGTACCTAACAACAACAACATTATACATATACATGCCGCCTGGGTATCTTTATATCTAGATCACGGGATACATAATAATAATATAATTAAATAAAGTATAACAACTACAGGGTATCCATAAAATTTGGTAACATAGATTACATATCTGCATTGTTGTTATGCGCAATCTGGTTGATGCCAACTCATAGCGACCCTATGTGACAGAGCAGAACTGCCCCACAGGGTGTTCTAGGCAGAATCTTTATGGGAGCAGATCACCAGGTCTTTCTCCCACAGAGCTGCTAAGTGGTTTCGAACCACCAACCTTTCAGGTAGCAGCTGAGAGCTTAACCATTGTACAACCAGGGTTCCTTATGTGTTTACATTCATTCATTCACTTTATAAACTGAAGATGTTCTTAGCAACATTGTATATATTTGTCTAC
>NW_004443944.1:25357300-25390814 GCF_000243295.1 Trichechus manatus latirostris
AGATTCATACTGCTGACCTTTTGGTTAGTAGGTGAGCTCTTAACCACTGAGCCACCAGGGCTCCATTTTTCTCTACAGAGAAGGCTAAATATAACAAATAACAGACAAAGACACCATGCATGGGGCTTGTCACAGCGAAGGGGCTTAAGAAATGCAAAGTCCTACGCATATCGAGCTCCCCTGGAGAGAAACCAGATCCAGCTTGTTCACCACCATATTCCTGCATCTACAACATTAATGGGCAAGTAGTAGGCTGTCAGTAAATATTTATGGGAGGGAAGGAAAATTATTGTAGTGTTCATTAGCTGAAACCTGGAATTCTTGTTTCCAAAAAAGTCTAAGATAAATTCTGAGCCTTCCCTAGGGCCATCCTCTTCCCCAGAGGCACCTGAACTTGGAAGATGGTCTGCAGATCCCTGGGCTCACACCTCTACCACAAAGAACCTGGAGTCCACACCCAGAGCAGGAGGCACCAGAGGTCAGGGGTTCCGCAGAGGAGAAGGAAGGGAAGTGGCCTACCTTCCTCAGCGTCATTCCTCAGTGAGGCCTCCAGCAGTGCCACGCTGGCCTCGAAGGATACCTTCTTGCGCCGGCCGCCCGTGCTGCGCTTCCGCTCATGCTTGCGTTTACGGTGCTGCAAGTCCTGCTCGTACTGTGCCCATTTCTTCAGCTGCTGAGCCCGGCGCTTCTGAGCGGCGCGAAGCCGCTCCAGCGTGGGCACCTTCTCCAGCAGCTGCAGCTCCGTCAGCAGGTCCACGTGGCTGGCCATCGTCACCTTGCCTCGCCTGTCCTCGCCTCGCCACGCCCTGGCCGCGGGCTAGCGCGGTGCCCCCGGGGCCAGGGGAGCGTGGCGGCTCCTGTGGGGCTGGGGCCTCATGGTGGGGCCTGCAGGAGGGAGACAGACACAGATGGACATGATTGTCAGGCCAAAAACCTCAAATCTGATTACTTTGCCCTGTCCCATGTTCAAAATCCTTCAGAGGCTTTCCATTGCTCCTGGGACTAAAGGGCAAATCCTTACAGTAGCCTACTGTAAGGCGCCCACAGTCTGGTTATGCTGATATTGGCTATTTCAATTTTTAAATAATTAAATTAAATTAAAAATTCAGTTTGTCAGTTGCACTAACTGCATTTCAAGTACACAATAGCCACATCAGTCTAGTGGCTACCATGTTGGAACGTGCAGATAAAGAGCATTTCCATCATTGCAGAAAGTTCTATGGGACAGTGTTGGTGGTCTGCCTCTCCAGCCACAGCCAGGTTACCAGGAACCTTGTCCTTCCCGCTTTCTTATGTAAAGTCCAGGTACTTTAAGGAGTTTGGCATGTCAGTGCTGAAACTAGAAGGGACACGTGGGGGCTGCAGAACCCAGAAAGGCTGGAGACTATATGGCCGTCCAAATAGAAGCCAAGTCCTCAGAAATACGAACACCTGATGTTTCTGCTCAGGCCCCTTTTATTCTGTTCATTATGAGATGCAAGTTGTTACGGAGATGGGAGAGGCAGGACTGAGAAGAGACCAGAAGATATAATACTATGGCAGTGGTTCTCAAAGTGTGGTCCAGGAGCCCCTCAGGGGAACCCCTGAGACCCTCCAGGGGGTCCATAAGGTCAAAACTATTTTTATAACTATACTGTTATTATTAACCTTTCCAAACTCATTATCTCACAAGTGATTCCTGAAGCTACATGACAAGTGATATTGCAACAGATTAAATTAAGAGGCAGATACGAGAATACAGATGTCTCCTGTTAAGCCAGACACTAAACAGACTTGCAAAATTTTAAAACAACACTTCTCACTAAGTTTTTGTTTGAAAAAAATAGTTATTTTCCCATAAAAATGTTACATATTGTTATATAAATGCTATATTTTTATAACCTAATTTCATAAATACGTTATATGTTGTTAGACCAGTAGGTTTATTGTTATTTTTGAAAGAATTAATATTAAATCTGTTTTAAATTTGTAAGTATTAATTTCTAATATGATAAATATTGATAGGTAATCCACACAAACAAAAGCTCTTTGGGGTTATCAATTTAAGTGTGAAAAGAGGTCCTAACACCAAAACATTTGATAACTGCTGAACTACTGGGACTTAGACAATCCTAGTTGAAGTTTCCCTCCACGGATGTCCTTTAAAAAATCATATCTCTTGCGCTCATCATTTCTTGGAAATTCAGATTCTGTAGCCAATTTGTCCCCATCTTCATTCGGCCCAGATGGTACAGGCTCTCAGATGCAGAGGGAAAGAGTCTTGGAACAAATCACTTGAACCTCTCTAGATCTCAGTTTTCTCACCTGTAATATGTCCTAGCCACCTGCCAGCAGTTACAGGGTGTTCAAGGAGTCAAGAGCTGACCAAAAAAGTTATACACTTAATAGGAAAGAGAAGCAAGCTTGGAGGAGGGAGAGCAACAGGCAAGGCTGGTGGTGTGGGTTATTGGGCAGCAGAGGAAGATTGACACACGTCTACATCTGTATCATATGGAAACGCCTGCTATCACAGAGGGGATCAGGGCAGCCCTGGACTTTGGGAAGTGATTGTTAATCTCCTGCGTCCCTGCTTCACCCATTCCTCCCAGGATGACCTTCCTCAGGAGGCCCAGGTTCAGCCTTAGCCTGCTCAGATTGGGTAAGACTGCTCCACAGTCTCTCCCAGCTCTGAGACTGGAGGATAAACTGCATACAGGCAGAATGGGGAGAGGGTTGGCTTGGTGATGCTCATAGCGCAAAGGCCCTGGGGTCTGAGTGCACCTGACCTCATGCATAAACATAAGCCAATGGGGAGTCTTAGCAAGAAACGAGCTAACCAGCTTTGGTTGCCTTTTGTTTTGTTTTGAATGCCTTGCAATTTTTAAAAATTAATTAAAGTTTTTATTTTGAGATAATTGTAGCTTCCTATGCAATTTTAAGAAATAACAGAGAAAGCCCATGTTCCCTTTACCCAGTGGTAACATCCTGAATATCACAATATCTTGAATATATATAATATCACAACCAGGAAATGGACATTGATAGAGTCCACCAGCGGTATTCATATTTCCCCAATTTTACATGTACAAATCTGTGTGTGTGTGTGTTTTGTGTGATGCAATTTTCTCACATGTGTAGGTTTGTGCATCGACCACAGTCAAGATCCTGAATGGTGACATCATCACCAGGATCCCCCGTGTCGCTTTTATAAGCACACCCGTCCCCTCCCTAACGCTCCTCCCCCACACGCTGTCCCTACCCTTGACAACCACTGATCTGTTCTCTAAGGAGCCCTGGTGGTGCAACAGTTAAGCTTTTGGCTGCTGACTGAAAGGCTGGTGGTTTGAACCCACCCAATGGCTCCGCAGGAGAAAAGACCTGGTGATCTGCTCCCGTAAAGACGACAGCCTAGAAAACCCTATGGTGCACTTGGAATCGACTCAGTGGCACACAGCAACAACAATCTGCTCTCCATTTCTATAATTTTGTCATTTCAAGAATGCCATATAAATAGAATCATACAGCAGGTAACCTTTTGGGATTGGCCTTTTCACTCAGCACCATTTCCCTGAGACTAATCCAAATTGCTGCATGTGTCAGCGGTTCATTCCTTTCTGTTGCTGAGTCGTATTCCATTTTGTGGATGTGCCATAAAGAACACCTGGGTCGTTTCCAGTTTTTGGCTGTTCCATTCATGTACAGGCATTTGTGCAAACATATGTTTTCATTTCTGTGGGATAAGTGCCCAAGAACGCAATTGCTGGGTCACATGGTGATTGCATGTTTAGTTTTACAAGAAACTGCCAAACTAGTTTCCAGAGGGTCTCCACCGTTCTTCATTCCTACCAATAATGGATGAGTGATCCGGTTTCCCCACCAGCATTTGCTGTTGTCACTGTTTTGTTTTTTAATTTTAGCATTTAGATAGGGATTTTGGTTGCCTTTTTAGCAGTGAGGAGTTCAGAAGAGTTCAGTGCCCAACCACACAGTATCATCATGATGGTCAGACCTCACTGGGAGCTGGTGGACCATGTGTTTACTTCTGCCCACTTCCTCCATTGATCAAACATTTAATGAACACCTACTCTGTGACAAGCTCTAATTCAGAGATGGATCAGGGACCAGCTCTGCCTTCTAGGAAGTTCCTGTCTGTCTGTTTATCTACTTATAAATCCACTTAATCTTCCTGACAACTGAATGAGGTAGGTACTGTTGGAGTCTTGGTGGTGCAGCGGTTAAGAGCTACAGTGAGCTACAGCTGCTAACCAAAAGGTCAGCCGTTCAAATATTATCATTCCCGTTTTCCAGATAAGGAAACTGAGGTACAGAGAAGTTAAGTAACTTACCCAACATCACACATATAGACAATGGAAGAGCCAGTCTGCCTGGGGTAATCAGGCAAGGTTCTGCAGAGTTGGATCTCAAAAGATGAGTAGGAGTTCCCCAGAGGGGCAGACATGGGCTAAGTGGGAGCTTGGCAATGTTCAAAGGTATGCAAAGAGGTTGACCACAATGGTAGGAAGTCTGGAAACCAACCCACACAAACATGGCTTGAAGAGGAAGGGGCCCCAGCCTAAAGGGAACGTAAATCTTGGGGGCAGCAGTGACCAACTGTGGCTGTGGGTCAGACTTCAACAGAAAGCCCGCTGTGGTCCGCATCATGTTTTCTGTTTGGTTTTGGTCCAAACCACATCTGCCCATATTTGAATTCTCTGCCAACATTTAAAACTTGGAGATTTTATATGCAAAATCAGATTTTTAACTTTTCTTAGAAAATCTCAGTATCTGATCATCTAGGTGTTTCAAGGCAATAATCAGTAGGCACAGAGAAGGACTGTTCCTTTTACATGGGCATATACCCTCTAATTTACCACAGTCCCCCACTGACCTGTTGACATCGAGTTGATTTCAACTCACAGGGACCCTATAGGACACTGCATAACTGCCCCAAGGCTGTAATCTTTACGGGAGCAGACTGCCACATCTTTCTCCCATGGAGTGGTTGGTGGGTTTGAACTGTCGACCTTTTGGTTAGCAGCTAAGTGCTTAACCACTGCACCACCAGAGCTCCTTCTCACAGTCCCCACTACTCCCTTTTACTCCCATCTGACCCTTTTCACTAACTGACATTACTTGCTGGCTCCTATGGTCATTTCTGTCACTTTGAGGACTATGGTGCACCTGACCCAAGCCACGGTATTTTCAATCGCCTCATATGTATGTGAAAGCTGGACAATGAATAAGGAAGACTGAGGAACTGATGCCCTTGAATTATGGTGTTGGTGAAGAACACTGAATATACCACGGACTGCCAGAAGAACAAACAAATCTGTCTTGGAAGAAGTACAGCCAGAATGCTCCTTAGAAGCAAGGATGGCGAGACTTTGTCTGACTTACTTTGGACATGTTATCAGGAGGGACCAGTCCCTGGAGAAGGGCATCATGCTTGGCAAAGTAGAGGGTCAGTGAAAAAGAGAAAGACCCTCAATGAGGTGGATTGACACCGTGGCTGCTGCAACAGGCTCAAACATAGCAACGATTGTGAGAATACACAGGAGTGGGGAGTATCTCATTCTGTTGTTCACAGGGTCGCTATGAGTCAGAATAGACTCAATGGCACCTAACAACAACAACATGGTCATTCCTGTTTGCAAGCCCTGCCTTAGGCAGAATGAGACAGCAGTCTCCAAATATCCAGAGGTCCAATCTGCACAAGAAAAAGAAGACAGTCTGTGAGCCTTCCAAATACAGAACAGGACCACAGTACAGGGAAGCAATTGTGTGCACAGCTGAAAGATGGACACCCAGCTGCCAGAGCTCCCCAACAAGCAATTCAGCAAAGGTGTACGTGGTCCAGTGGCTGCCTCAGGAGGTGGCAAGTTCTCCATCACTCGCTGGAGGATAAAATTTCCACTGGTGGCAGATCGGGCTAAGTACTGAGTAAGATTTCTTGCCGCCCTAAGATTCTGTACACAGGCACACATTTCTTCATCATTAAGTATTTACTGAACATCTACTAAGTGGGAGGTACCAAAAACATGCTAAAAGGGAAGACAAGATGAGCATACCAATCATTGCACTGTTAAAGCACTTGATCCTTTTCAAAGAACTTCCCCTACCATCATCTCAACCAAGTGTCTTCCTAAGTGAGGAAAGAGAATCTACCCCAAGGTAATTTTCAATAATACAGGGATGGGCTTAATATAACATGGACTCACAAAGAGCAAGTTGTACACTTTTCCCTTCTTTCTAAATCTTTCAGATTTTCTCCAGAAGAAAGTCTCAGCTCAGCGCTAACAGGCCTTTTAACATCTTTATAAGCATGTCAATCTCCCTTGCAAATGAAGAGAAAGCAGTCTTCTGGCTCATAGCCTAGGGCAGACAACTGCATGTAAGATAGAATGTGATGACATTGTTTTGTTTTCTGTGGATATGTTTTCACAGTTACTGTTTATTTATGGTAGTGATGTAAAATTTCCTTTTTAAGTAAATCTATTTCAGCCAAAAAATAGTAAATTGGTAGTAAAGAAAAAATAAGTAATGTTGGTATTTAGTGTTGGCAAAAATTATGAGTGACTGACATTTGAGAAACCCACTTCACCACTAATCGGCATGAAAACAATTTTCTTAAAAAGCACTCATATAAGCTCGTTATTCTGTTTGACAAATATATACTGGGCACCTACCACATACCAAGGAACCCTGGTGGCACCGTGGTTAAGCACTCAGCTGCTAACCAAAAGGTCGGCCATTCGAATCCACCAGCCACTCCACAGAAAAACATGAGGCAGTCTGCTTTCGTGAAGATTTACAGACTTGGAAACCCTATGGGGCAGTTCTACTCTGTTCTATTGGGTTGCTATGAGTCCGAATAGACTCATCTGCAACAGGTTTGGTTTTGGGTAGCACATACCAAAACTAAGGGCTGGAGATACAGCACAACAAAAGACAGACACGTTCCTGCCCATTGGAGGGATGACAAAACAGAGGCGCAAAGGAGTGGGTGGCATGCTCCATCGATACAGACTCTGAGCAGTAACTCAAACTTTGAGGTCCTGACTCCCAGCTCAGTGCTCCCCCTCCAGGGTCCCAGAGTGGTGGGCCCTAGGCAAAGAGAAAGACTCACTGCAGAACCCTCCCTGGCTCAGGCAGTCTGCTTCTGCCAAGGAATTAAGGGCAGTTGCCCAGGCCCCTGGAGAAAGGTGAGGACAGAGCCTCCCAAGGGCCAATAAAAGGGGTCAGAGCACATTTTCTCTGACTGCTCTCCCTGCCAGCCCCTCCCGCCTTGCCCCTCTGGGTTCCCTGAGCTGGAGCTGGGGCTCGAGGACAGCTCCCTCCTGACTGCTGGTTTTCAGGTGACCTAGTTTCCCCCAATAGACCCACACACCTCCTCCCACCCCTGCCCGAGAAAACCCTGCTTGGTCTAATTAAAGAATTACCATGGTGCTGCTAACATAGCAGCTGGGCGGCTCCCAAGACAGGGTGCTGCCTGGGTGCTGGGGCTGCCCCACAGAAACCTGGCTCTACTGGACTGCCGGCTGGCCCTCTCCTGAGACCTGGGCACACCTGCCCACACTTCCAGACAAAGCCCCGGATGGTGACGGAGATACAGCCCAAACTTCCAGGTCCCAACAGAATAATGGTAGCATTGATACTTAAAGGGAATCCCCAAGGAAGACGTCACTTGGAGGAAAATGAGCTCTATGGAGTCATATGGAGCCCAGTGCGTTATGGGAATTTCAAGATGGATGATCCTGCAGAGAACCGGACATGTGGGACCATAAGTCAAAGAAGTGGTCAGGTTGGCGAGGTGGGCGTGAGGAGGGGTCTCCAGAGGCCAGGTTGGGCTGAGATCATCCAGGAAGCATGTGTGGTGCAAGGAGAGAATTTGGAGGCAGGGGGAAGTAGGGTGGCATACTCCATTTTTCCAACAAATGGCTGTGTGAGGTCTAGGTAGATGAACCAAAATAGCCCAGCTACGGCCAGCAGGAAGTCAGAGGCCAAGACACTTGACCCTCAGTGAAACAGGAACAGGCTGCTGGGGTGTCCTCAACTCTTTCCCCAGAGCCTTGATTCAGCCTCTCGTTGTTGCCTGACAAAGTCTGAACTTGGTTCCTCTCACTGTGTCCATTAACCCTTGCTACTCCCAAAAACAGAAATAGCGTCTGTGGGTACATGGGGAGGCAGAGACTAAGGCCCAGGAGGCTGATGAAAGAACAAGGAAGTCTTCTGGGGCTTAGGTGGGTGAGTGTTTGGGGCCAGAGCAGAAGGGTGGGATGTACCACAGAACCCCTCCCCTGCCGTCAAATAAAAAGACTATTTCAGGGGTATTATTTTGGGAGTGAATATACCTCTGAGAAAACAAGAGGTTAGGGGATAGAAGAGGAGGAAGAAAGGCATAGGTCCAGTGAAGGACCCAGGTTTGGTAGTGGTCTTTGTAGCTCCCCCATTATCGTTCTGTGCTGGGCCCCGATTGGCCAGTGCCTGTCAGCAATGGCCTAAGCCCAGCCACAGTGCTTGGTTCGGGGTAAGCACAAGTCCTAAGTTTGCCTAGTCAGAAACTCTTTCTTTCTACCACATGCAGACTGGAAGCATGAATCTCTCTTGCTGCTGGAAGCCATCTTGCCATCATCCATGAAGGGAGTCAGCCTTTGGACCAAGCCAATACTTGGAAGACAGAGGAGAGAAACATGGTCCTTTAACTTAAGGGTCCCTGGACTTTCAGCTCCCCAAGCCAATGAAACCCCCTTTATTATTTAAGCCAGTTGAGTTGGATTTCGTTACTTGCAGCCAAAAGTGCCCTAACAGACAGCAATGACACTTATATGAATTCAGGAATGGGAACCCAGGAGAAACTGTCACCCGTAGCAAAATTAGTGGCCTCTTGTTAGGGTTTAGTCCCAGTTACCTCCACTTCACCCTACAGTGGCCACTTATGCTCTTCAAGCCCAAGCTAAGGGCCAGCCTTGAGGAAGAGTAGGCAGGTCAAAGCTAGGTACTCCCAGCAACCCTACCCACTGAGATGGGAGAAGGGTGTCCCAGCCCCTTGCAACTCTTCAATCCCAGGGGCGCAGCTGGTTGGCACATTTTTGGACTTGAGTCTGGTGCCTTGAGAAAAACAACACAAAGGAAGGTGAATTCAAAATTGAAAAGAGTTTAAAACATGAGTCAGAAGGTGTTCCAAAGTTCACACTGTTAAAGAAAATGTTAAGGTTTTTTTCTTGTTCTTCGGCTATTCTTCTCCACACAATATTGGCAACAGTGTGGAGGAAGGCCGTTAGTGTTTTCCCCTGAGCATCCTGTACCATTGAGCACAACGAGAAAAGGAAAATAAAACAAATAGCACTGGCTTTCCCTCCTCCTCCGATCTCACTTGGGACCCACTTTCTCTCCTAAAGGACACACACCCCTGCCCTCCCACAACACACTTCTTTGAATAACGGCGTTATTTTTTCTCTGCATAAAGATGCTTTACTTATGAGCAGAGACTGCTGGGGCATTTGGTGCTCCAAATATCTGAATTAGAAATTAGCCTTGTACCCCAGACCCCATTCTCACAGGACTCTGAGGACTGAATGTCCTACCCCTGCTGGGATGAACCTTCTAGACTTTGGGCACCGTCCTCACAGACAGGCCTCCTGGTTTTAAATCTACTGTGGGATTCGGGTCCCTGGGGATCTGCTCCTTAACTCTGACCCTTCCAGCTGTGCTCATTCATTTAGACCTCTGAGTAGTGGCCCTGGGCTTGGCCTTGACTTGTCACTGTCTGCTGAAGTTTATTTTGTTGTTGCTGTTAGCTGCCGTTGAGTAGGCCCCCAATCCATGGCAACGCCATGCACAATACAATGAAACACTGCCCAGCCCTGTACCATCTCCAGTGGAAGTCCATCACTACAACTCAATTTAGCAGGACTTTGTGTGTATATGTGGGAAAGCAGGGTTCAATAACCATAAATTCAACAAGAACAAAGAGTGATCATACAGCTAATGTATCTTGAGCTCTCTCAGGAAAGAAATCACGTCCAGCATTGAGATAATAATAGGCCAGTTGACCTCTGTCTGCACTGGTTGGGCCATATTGGGGTACAGGACCAAGCCTTTACAAAAGCCATGAAGGAAAGGATTAGCTTTGTTTTGAGCCTCCAAAGTTGGGATCACTGGCACAGGCAATATGAAGAATTATGGTCAGCCTGGCATGAGGAGACACTGACCAACAATGAACAATTCAGCACAGCTCAGCCATGGCACAACGCTGGGATCTCCACCACCAGAAACTCCATGGCCACTCAGCAGATTGTTAAGAGAGAAGGTCCATACTGGGTAGTAGGTGGAATTGACCCAGTGAACCCCAATCCTGGCTTGGCAGAAAGATTATTCTATTATGCATATTTGCAGGCTAGCATTTGGTAACCATCAGGCTAAACAGCCTCTAAGGAGCAGCTCCTACTGGAACCTGTGATATCCTTGATTCTTGCCTACCATTGAGGCCACAGTGATTTTGTGCTGTTTTTGGATGATATAATGGGACCTAAAGGGCCCTTCCACTCAGTCTGATAATTTTCTAGATGTCTGCATTTAAGACTAGAGGATTTTGAAGAATGGGGCAAAGGTAAGTATTGAAATCCAGATTTAGGCAAGCATGATGTAGAACAGAGTTGCATTCTCAGTATGCATGCAGCCACCTCCAACTTCTTTACCAATGGCAGACATTGCTGACTGATCACAAAACTCATTCCTCCTATTATCAACATGGCTTCATAATCACTCTTCTCACAGTGTTCCAAGTAGACCTTGATAATGTTTTGGATTGGTTCTGCCTATAAGGATGAGGCAGCTTTCTCAGGCTCAGCTCCAAGAATACTTCAAAGAAGGCCACAGCTCCAACAGTAAAAAGAAAGCCATAAACATGCCAGCCTTCCACTCTGAGCTTCTTGCTATGAACCTGAACCCACAGAGAGGCCCGCACACTTGTGGGTAAGAATGTCAATGCAGAGGAGGCTGCAAGGGAGCAGGAACGAAGGTGCCAAGGATGAGGGCACACATGAAGCTGACATGACGTCTGCAGACATGATAGTTAGTCACAGTCACTGTGCTAAACCAAACAGCCAATCTTCTAAAGAGGCTTATGTAATAGCTAAGCACAGGGAGGTAAGAGTCAAATTACACACACTGTTTCTCCAGGCTTCCAAGGAGTGTGGTCCACCCCCTCGCTTTGCAGGAAGACAAAAACTCCCTTTGCAGTTGGAGGCATCATTTTCCAAAGGAGGCCACCTGTGGCCACAGAATGCCCTCCTAGGTTACACAGATATTAAACGGGGGATGGCCACTCATACGGGCTAGGCTTGCGATAGCCTCTAACTCCTCTGCCTCCCTCTGTGAGTGTGACACCCTTGGCCAAGTTTTCCATTCTCATGTCAACTCTTTGGTTGGTTGTGACTGCTTGGAGCACTGTGAGAAGAGGGATTATCAGGCCATGTAGATAATGGGAGGAATGAGTGTTGTGACTGATTAGCAATGTCTGCCACAGGTAAAGAAACCGAAAGTGAAAATTGAACCAAAAAAAAGAAGTGGGAATTGGCCCTTTAAGTCCCATTATATCATCCAAACAACAACACAAAATCACTGTGGTCTTAACGGTAGACAAGAATCAAGGCTATCTCAGGCTCCAGTAGGAATTGCTCCAATAATTACATTGCTCCAGGAGGGTGGAATGAAGAACTGCACTCCATCCCCTTAAACAGACTGGGTCCAGATTCTAGGAAGCCGTATGCTGGGCCAACTCAAGCAAAGGATAACAGCCCCTGCAGCTGACTGCCACCTCTTCTAACCCTGTTCCTGGAGTGTAGGGACATAAGCATTCTGCCGATAACTGGATGGGTCCATTCTTGAAGGAGGAGGGACAATGGCACTGCTACGAGCTGACACCCTTTTCCATCCAGATCTAGTCCCCAGCTCACGGCAGCCCCATGAACAAAGCGATCAGACCATTGAGATCCATAGAGCTTTCACTGGATAATTTTTGGAAGTAGATTTCCAAGGCCTTTCTTCCTAGTCTATCTTAGTCCAGAAGCTTCACTGAAACCTGTTCAGCATCATAGCAACATGCAAGCCTCCAGTGACGGAACGACAGTGGCTTCACATGAGGCACACTGTCTGGGAATCAAACTCGGGTCTCCCGCAGAGAAGACAAGAATTCTACCACTGAAACACCAAACCAAACCTGTTGCCATTGAGTCAATTTCAACTCATAGTGACCCTATAGGACAGAATAGAACTTCCCCATAGGGCTTCCAAGGAGCAACAGGTGGATGCAAACTGCCAACCGTTTGGATAACAGCCTGAACTCTTAATCACCACACCTCTGAAATCAGTATAGAGTAAAACATATGTTCAATGAAACTAAAGGTAAGCATCACAGAACTTATAAAATATGTAGATGATATGAACCCAGAGAAAAAGAATGCAAAGATACAGGGACAGCTTCTGTGCATCGCACATCTTCCATGTGGCAAGCTCTTTACATGTAACAGATCTTGAAATCATCGCACCAAGTCTGCAATGCATGTATTGTCCCCATTTCAAAGAGGAGAAAACTGAGACTCAGAGAGGTTAAAGAACGTGTAAGCAAGGCTAATATTCCAGTTGTTGCAGCTGGCATCTCCTCCGACTAGCTGGGCGTCTGTTTTGATAGAGCAGTGCCTGTGCCATAATGGTTGTTAAGTATTTTTAATATCTTTCACTTGAAAATAAAAGAAGAAATGTCAGACATGGAAGATGGTCCACAGTAGCACACCTGGTTCTTGAGGGAAAATAAATGAAATATGCAGAGTGGATATAACTGATTAAAGTCATAACTTCCCTTTCTGTTAGAGCCGTCATCACTTTTGGAAGCTTGGACAGAGAATATATATATCTCATCCTAAATTTCATAAAACCTGCCTTCCAAACATCAGTGGGATCAGCCACCTATGACCAGTGTTCCCCTCTTTGGTGAACACTTCCTCATTTTCACGTCACCCAACAGCTCCCAAACCAGAGTCACTGCTCTACTCCCTGAGAGATGAAATGGTCAGTGGTATAAATCAGGAAGTTGAAGATAGTCCGCCTTTTAGTAAACGAAGCTTCTGGCCAATACACAGGTTTTGAAGTCCCTCAGTAATGGATCTGTGACCTTCCAGGTCACTGGGCAGAGAAGGAAGCTGTAGTAGACTACTGTTATAACATTACTTCTGTTCCTCTCCCCTCTTTGAATTCCAGCCAAAGTTCCTTCACTTTGATTCCCCCTCTCAGATGTACAGAACTTGAAACATACCTCTGCTTCACCTTTGACCAGCTCTATTTCCTTTGAACATGGTAAGCTCTCTAAAAGGCACGAGTTCAAGCCCATGAAAATGGTGTCACCATCACAACTGAATTTACCTCCTTGTGTTACAATCTCAAGTTCTTTTTAACCACTTTGGCCTACACTCTCAGATATTTGCGACCATAATATTATTTCAACCCTCTCACTTGCTCATCATTTTCTTCAGCAAATTACTGAATACCCTCTCTATTTCATATCTGATGTCATCAACTAGTACTAGTTTCAGGGTCTTCTGCTGTAATTTTTTTACCCTAATTCACTTGCATTTGTAATTTAAAGCCTCATTTATTTATTCAATAAATAAATATGTTTTGCCATCTTCTATGTGCTAGGCACTAAAGTAGAGGGGCTCTGAGGATCCCTTAATGAACAAAACTATTAATCAAAGAGATTCTGCTTCTTGTAAGGGCAGAGTAGCTCTTATTGGACTAACCTTCCCACATATAACTATTATAAACTCTGGACAAAGAAATAATAATAATAACCTATCAGAAGACAATGGATTTGTTCAACCAAAAGTAGGCAGAAATGGAAGGGGAGTCAATACTTAAAAGAAAGAAATGGTATTAGGTGACTTTCATGTTTTTATAGCTTTTTACCTAAGGGTAGGCCCCAGTTAATGCTGTGCATGGCAGCTAAAATCCAGATAGAAACCTTCAGTCTTACTGTTTGAGGAATTAGAGGACAGAGTTCAGGTAACCAGAGCTGGAAAATAAAGACACATCCCAGAAAAGAGTCACCGAGCAGTAGCCCTAGATTCTGAGTATAAACTCTGCTCAAATCTCCCTGAATGATGCATATACAGGACGGACTTCAAACAACCCAACAAAGGCTAAAAGAACTGAAAAAAGATTTCAGCTCCACCCAGGAGAGGCGAGGTTTGAAGTTTGAGTTCAGTCAAGTTAACTATCCTAATAAAACAAAAAAATCAACACTGTTCTGAGGAACATAATAGAATCTAGAATCTCTTCAAGACTCATTCACAACATTCAAGATGGAATCCAAAATTACTAGAAATAAAAAAATAAATAAAAACAAAAATAGGAAAATAGATCTAAACTCAAGAAAAAAAGACAATCAACGGAGACCGATCCCAAGATGACTCAGATATTAGAATTAACCAGTAAGGATTTTAAAGCAACTATTGTAACTATGGGGCCCTGGTGGCACAGTGGTTAAGAGCTATGACTGCTAACCAAAAGGTCGGCAGTTCGAATCCACCAGCCACTCCTTAGAAACCCTATGGGGCAGTTCTACTCTGTCCTATAGCGTTGCTATGAGTCAGAATCGACTCGATGGCAACGGGTTTGGTTTATTATTACTATGTTCATGGAGGTAAGGGAAGATATGCTTGTAATAAACAAACAAATAGGAACATAAACTACAAGACATAAGCTACAAAGAAAACCAAAACTATTGGTCAGATTAGATAAATCCCCATCAACACCTTCCTCTCTATCCATGTGAGGTGTGTCTCTCACTAAAGACAGTTACACAGTTCTAATATTTACATCAATGAGCATCTTTTGAACACCTTCTAAGGGCCAAGTACTGGAAGAAAAATATGATAAAAAAAAAACCTTAAACTCTGGTCCCAAAGACCAAATCTTTTCATCTGGCAACATCTATACAAACTACTAGTCACTTCTCATGTCCTCCCTTCTTATTAGGTCGTAAATTGGAAAAAGAGATTGAACTCCTGCTTTGGCCTCTTTCCAGGACTTTATGGTTCCTCAAGTTACCTTCCAAATCACTCCTGCTAGACCCTTTTGCCTCACATAAATAACAAAGGAATAAGGGGCAGGCTGTCAGGTTTGATACACCCCCACATTCTCCTTTCATAGGAAAAATATCCTCCCCTGGCTGATTAGCCAGGCCAGGTCTATAAAAAATCTCTGGGGAGACACCAGAGGGAGTCAATGGGGAGGCGCTCTTCATTAGAACGTCTCTTTCTCCAGTTCCACTTACAAGTGTTTTGCTTTTTAAAAACCTGTTAGGAAAGTGGTTCTCAAACTTGGCTGCAGAGTGGAATCACCTGGAGAATTTAAAAACAAAACAAAACAAACAAACAAAAGCCTGATGCTGGGAATATAGATTAAAACCACAAAGCAATATCACTACATACCGACCAGAATGGTCAACATTTTTTTAATAGACAAAAAATAACAACGGTTGGCAAGAATTCTTTATACACTGAGTGGGAGTATAAATCGGTACAACTAGTTTTAAAAACTGTTCAGCAATATCTTCTAAAGCTGAACATATACATGCCCCATATAACTCAGCAATTTCATTCCTAGGAATATACCCAACAGAAATTTCTACATACATTCACCAAAAGGCATTTACAAAAATGTTCACAGCACTATTTGTAAAAGTTCCCAAGTGTGAACTACCCAAAATGCCCATCAACAATAGTATGGAAAAATGAATTATGGAATATTCATACAAGGGAACATTGTATAGCAATGAGAATGAATAAGACACAATTACACTCAACAATACGGATAATCTCACAATGTTAGCAAAAAGAAGCCAAACAGAAAAATAAATACATACTATATGAAACCCTGATGGCGCAGTGGTTAAGAGCTACGGCTGCCAACCAAAAGGTAGGCAGTTCAAATACACTAGGCACTCCTTGGAGACTCTATAAAGCAGTTCTACCATGAGTTGGAATCGACTTGACAGCAATGGGTTTGGTTTGGTTTATATGATTCAACACATGCAAAATTCAATAACAGGCCCAACCAATCTATGCTGGTATCAAATAGGAGAGTGGTTTCCCTGGCGGTGGGTTGGTAATACTCTGTCTTGAACAACAAATGAGTTACATGGGCATGTTCTGTTTGTGAAAAAATAATTTGTTTAGAATCTATGTACTTTTCTGTATTTTCTATACCTTAATAAATCATTAAATTAAAAAATACTGATGCATGGATCCCCTCTCCAGAGATTTTGGTTTAATTGATCTGGGGTATAGCCAGCATCGAAATTTTTAATAGCTTTCCAGGCGGGTTTAATGTACATCCAAGAACCACTGCGTTAGAACTTGGCAACTCTCCTTACTAATTCTTGGAGCAGAAAGTGCTGCTGCTTCTCCAGAAAGTCTAAAGCAAGATGTTTTCTATATGTAGAACACTAATAAGCACCAAATGATGTTAACTGGAGTTATATGACCAAAGAAATAATAGATTTCTTTATTATTGTTACCAACTTTTACTGAACATTTACTGTGTTCTTAGAGCTGAGCTAAGTGCGTTACTTCCACTATCTCTTTTAATCCTCACAACAACCCTATGATAAAGGTACTATTAATACCTAGTTTATCGAAGAGTAAACTAGAGCTCAGAGGGGTTAATTGCCCAAGATCACACAGCCAGTAAGCAACAGGGCTAGGATTCAAATCCAGATTGGCCTTGACATTGAAGCGCATGCTCTTAACCACTGCCCTAAACTGCCTAAGTTGTACTTGACTGCAGGACTCAGCAGAGCCTTTACTATGCTAATGTGAGCTGTGAGTTGCTAAAACAAGAATTCAGAATGGAACATTTCCTAAAGTGATTTCCTTGCCTCCATTTCTCACCTTCCAACCCACCATCCACATCACCGCCAGTGTTTGCATTCTTAAATCAAGTCTGATCCAGTACTTCCCCTATAAGGAAGTATTTGATGGTTCTCTACAGCCTGTAGAATCAAATCTAAACCCCTCAGCCTAACAGTCCAGACCTTTCAGCAACTGGCCCTGACATTTTAGTCTTATCTCTGGCCATCCGAATCTCTCTCCCTACTCCGAACGCACTACACAATGGTTATGCCAGCTGCACTGAGGACAGTCTGATGGATTCTCATCTTCCTAATGGTACCCACCATATACTGAGTATCTACTTGTGCCAGGCACTATGCCTACATTCACTTTAGTCTCCACAATGAGCTTTAAAAACAGGTATTATTATCTCCACCGCATAGACTAGGAAATGGAGGCTCATCTTGACACACCCAAAGTCACAGCTAGTAAGTGGGTGAGCCAGGATTTGAACCCAGATATCTCTAGCTACAAAGCCCATGCGTTTTTCACTACACTACACTCACCTCCTCACCTTTATACATGCTGTTCCATGGAGAGGGCAAAACCCTTCTTTCTCTCCATCTGGCATACACCATGTTCTTTGAGAGCTAGCTCAAGTGTTGTAATATTATCTATCATCTCTTAAGTGTTTTCCAGGCACCGTGCTCAGCACTTGACTTGTCTCATTTAGCCTTCTCAATGTTCTTCATAGTCCCTCTGAATTGTTCCTCATATGCCCTGTGTCAAAGGGGTTTCTTTCTCCTTTCTAGTTCCAAGGCATTTTGACCACATCACTATCATGGTACTCATCATTCTGGTAATTGTTGGCTTCAGACCTGCTTGTTCCACTGGACTGGACATTCTCGGAAGACAAAGGATACTTGTCATTCATCTTTGCAGCCCCATCATAGAGGCACCCAGCACTCAGCACACGGTAGGAATACAATAAATGGGAGAGGATGCCCAGGGGGTGGGAGACCAAGAGACTGAAAACGCACTTAGATTATTCCATCATTTCTGTCATAAAGGTCAAAGGAAGGGTCCTTTGGCTTGGAACAAGAGCTGTAGCATCAAACCAGACAAAACAGACCTGGTCGATGGAGGAAGGGGCTGAACACTGGGACTGGAACCAGGACACACCTGCCTTTCTCTCCATGAGAGGATGGGTTAGTGGTTGCCTCTGGCTTCACATTCTCCTTTCAACTCTGCGTGCTTTGCAACTGGCTCTATATATTCCTGCTGAGGGGATCTGTTATAAAATGGTTAGATTCATTCCACAGCACAGATTCAGATATTCTCCATTGCTTCTTGTCTTGTGCTGTTCTTAAGATGGCTCAAGTAAATGAAGAGGTATCTGGGACAGGTGGGCCTAATGAAAAAGTACAGCTAAGGCTTGGTTCCAGACAGGGCGGGTAGATCAGGTGATCATACCCCTTTCTAAATGGGCTATTCACTTTTGGTCAGGAGGCCCCTTTACAAGACAGAAACACAGGTCTTTGATGCTCACTCATTCATTGAATACCCATTCGGTGCATCCACCGTACAATGGTCACTGTTCAGAACACACCTCCTGTAACCCCTGGGGCAAACAGCCTATGTATGCCACCCACATCCAACGTCTATGAGCTACAAGGATGTGGACTCCTAAACCCAACCTTCTGCTCCCTTGCTCCCACTCTCTCTGGGCTAATATGGATTTGCCCTGACATGAGTGGTTAGTACTGAGTGCCAGCTGCAAACTCAGCTGGGTTTCTGCACAGACTCCCTCAAGCAAATCCCGTTAGTAAACACAAGGGCTAAGGATGCCCAGGTAAGAATCCATCAAAGAGAGTATTTCAAAATTACTTACCCCTTCCTAACTTCCCACCTTTTCTACTGTCCCCACTAGGAGTAAACTCCATGCTTTTTCTGTTTCTGATTAGGCTGTTTCCTTTTGAGAATTTCAAGGGTTCCTCCTTGGAAACCCTGGTGGTGTAGCAGTGCAGCACTACGTCTGCTAACCTAAAGGTCAGCGGTTCAAATCCACAAGGTGCTCCTTGGAAACTCTATGGGGCAGTTCTACCCTGTCTTACAGAGTCACTATAGGGTGACTATGAGTTGGAATTGACTCAACAGCAATGGGTTTGGTTTTTTTGGTTTTCCCTGGGACATAGCACATACTGTATCTTGCAAATTCATTTGTGATGATCATGAAGATACTGTTTATCAAGCGAAAGTTAGCTTAGCTTCTGTACTCCTCTAGCACACCTTAAACCACTCTGTTTTGCTCTTATTTTATTTGCTCTGCCTCCTCCTGAGGGCAGAGGCTGCTTTAATTTAATTTTGGATCTCTAATTTCAATCATAAGGCTGGGGAAAATGTATTTCTTGAATATTTAACAATCTTTATGTAGGCACAGTCTAAAAAGGTCATAAAACCTGAATTACCACAGTACCTGACTCAGAAACGTTCCTTCTATTTTAAACTGATTAGACTAGCAAAACTTTAAGTTACTTCATACTCAGGGTTGGAGAAGGGGTGGGGAGACAGGTGTCACACTCACTGTTGAGGGAGAGGTTGGTTCAGCCTCTTGGGAGGACAATTTGGCCACATCTACCATAATTCAATTTCCTTATGGATAAAATCATACCCGTGTACAACAACAAACCCTGTACAAACAAGGATGTTGCAGCATTATATGTTTCTAGTAGGAAAAAACTGGAAACAATCGTTATCATCAGCGAGGGAATGGAAAATAAATTATGGTAAATTCTTATTATTGTAATATCACATAGCCGTAAAGACTGAGGTATGGCTGTATGTGCTGACACGTGTTAAGATAAATTAGCTGAAAAAGAAAGTTTCAGAACAGTTATCTTAGTTATCTAGTGGTGCTATAATAGCAATACCACAAGTGGGTGGCTTGAACAAACAGAAATTTATTTTCTCACAGTTTAGGAGGCTAGAAGTCTCAATTCAGGGTGCCAGCTCTAGGGGAAAGCTTTCTCTCTCTGTTGGCTCTGGAGGAAGGTCCTTATCTCTTTGAGCTTCTGCTCCTGGGCAATCTTCATGTGGCTTGGCATCTCTCTTCCCCCCTTCTCTAGCTTGCTTGTTTACCTCTTTTATATCTCAAAAGATATTGATTTAAAACACACCCTACACTAATCCTGCCACATTAACAAAACAAAGACAACCCCATTCCCAGATGGGATTATAACCACAGGCACAGAGGTTAGAATTTACAACACATATTTTTGGCAGACACAATTCAATCCATAACAGTGTTGTATAGATGTGTTAGAAAACAAAACAAAAGGATAAGCATATATATTCATATGAGTTTGTGTACCTGTAAGAAATCTATGAAGAGATACATAAAACATTCAGGGATTTCTTTTGGGAAAAAGGAATGAGTGGCTAGGGGAGATGGGTGGGGAAATGTTACTTTCCAATTTCCATACTTCTATACTGTTTGATTTCTTTTATGATGAGTTTGTATTCCTTTTATAATTAAAAAGCATAAAATACAGCAATAAGAAAACAAAAGCTTGATTTTGTATGTTAAAAAAAATGGTGCATTGCCCAGGTGATTAATGTAATTGCTGTCAATAAGTTGTACACCTATAAAATATCGAATTGGCAAAAGTTTTGTGACAGATATATTTACAACAATGACCAAAAAAAAAAAAAAGTAGCTGCTGAGGCTGCTTATATACAACAAAATACCTCATGGGATTTGGTTCCTTGGTTTACAGGTTTAAGGTCATGGTTCACGGGACATCCCAGTTAATTGGCCTACTAATGTGTTTAGTGCTTCTGTTCTACCTCCTAATTTGTTCATTGTACAGTGCCTAGGGTCTTAAAAGCTTGCAAGTGGCCATCCAAGGCACAATAACTGGTCTCTATTCCCCCGGAGCAACAGAGGAAGAAGGAGAGCCAGGAATAGGAGAAGGATATGGAATGTGTGGCTAATTTGCCCCCATGAACAACTGTCTCCTTTGCCATGAGGCCAGAAGAACTGAGTGGTGACCGGCTACCATCACTGAACATTTTATCAAAGATTCTATAGAAGAATCTTGATCAAAAGGGGAAAAACACAGAACAGAATCTCAAATTATCATGGAATCCAGATTTTCTGGAGCCATGGAGGCTGGATGAATCCTTGAAACTACTGCCCTGAGACAATCTTTAAACCTTAAACCAAAAATATCCCCTGAATTCTTCTTAAAAACAAACAATAGTTAGCTTAACTAGTAAAGTATGTCTGCCTTGAGCATTGTGCTCTTTTAAGATCTATCTATATGGGATCAAATTGACAACAGCTACTCAAAAGATTGGATAGGAACCTGAGGGTGCAGTGAGTTTATGTTAATGGTGAAGGAACAACTCAGAAAAGGAGGGTAAGAATAGTTGGACAACTTGAAGAATGTAATCAATGTCACTGAATTGTACATGTAGAAACTGTTGAATTGGTGTATGTTCTGTTATGTACATTTTCAGCAATAACAACAAAAAGAATTAAAAAATGGTACAATTTTGGTGAAAATCTTCCCATTTTCTTTGTAAAGAAACATTTCCTCTCCGTCCAGCCCGCGGGAGAGCTGATGACAACAACACAGTTTCAGAGAGGAACCTAGAGACAGGGAAGATCACTCACAGAGAAGGGCCAAGAGCCCTGAAGAGAATAAGCATGAGAATATGTGCCTTTTACCTGCTCTTGAGGAGCCTGGTGGCGCAGTGGTTAAACAGCTTGGTTGCTAACCAAAAGGTCAGTGGTTTGGACCCACCAGCTGTTCCATGGGACAAAGATGTGGCAGTCTGTGAAGATTACAGCCTAGGAAGCCCTTTGGGGCAGTTCTATCCTGTGCTATAGGGTCACTATCAGTCAGAATCGACTCGAGGGCAATGTTTTTTTTTTTTTAACCTGAAGAAATAATAACAATTCTAACTGATACTTCGAAACATTCTGGGAGCTGGCGGCAGCATTGAGACCTTTAATCAGTGCTAAGAAGCAGAAGTTCCATCAACAGAAGAATGGATAAACAGAATGTGGTACATCCATACAATGGAATACTACTCAGCCATAAAGAAAAATGAAGTCCTGATCCATGCTATGACACGGATAAATCTTGAAAACATTATGCTGAGCCAAATGTCAGGCACAAAAGGACAAATACTGTATGATCTCACTTATGTGAAACACTTAGAATAGGCAATCCATAGAGACAAAAGTTTACTAGTGGTCATTGGGGCTGCAGGGAGGGAGTATGGGGAATTATTACTTAAGGGGCACTGAGTTTCTGTTTACGGAATGAAAAACATTTGGAAATGGATAGTGCTGATGATTGCACATCATGGTGAATGTAATTAATGTCACTGAATTGTACACTTACAAATGGTTAAAATGGCAAAAGTTTTGTTAAACATATTTTACCACAAGTTTAAAAAAGTAAAATGACCCTCAGCTCTCACAGGCTTTAAAAAAAAAAAAAAAGCAAAGGCTATGGATGCCCAGGTAAGTAATGGACATAGGTAACCTGAGCGAACAAAACAACTAACCCAGCCCCTGCAGATATAAATGACACAGTGCTGCACTCACCCCCTCTGCTCTGAAGCCATCTATGACTCCCAGGGGCTGGCTTTAATGATAATAATGTAATAATAATAGTTGACATGTACTGAGTTCATCCTACATGCCAAGCAGAGGGCAAAATTCTTAACCATATCATCTCATACTGTTACTATTCTTATTTTGCAGTTTTATAGGGTCTCTGGGTGGCACAAACTTGACTATTAACCTAAATGTTGGCTGTTTGAACTCAGCAGTGCCACAGAAGAAAGGCCTGGCAATATGCTTCCATAAAGAATACAGCCAAGAAAACCCTATGGAGTCCCTGAGATAATCTTTAAACCTTAAACCAAGAATATCTCCTGAAGTCTTCTTAAAACCAAACAACAGTCTAGCTTAACTAATAAAAAATGTCTGCCTTGAGCATTATGCTCTTTTAAGAATGGTCTATATGGGATCAAAGTGACAACAGCAACTTGAAAGATTAAAAAGGAACCTTAGGGGGCAGTGAGTTTATGTTAATGGGGGAGGAACAACTCAGAAAGGGAGGGTGAGAATGGTTGCACAATTTGAAGAATGTAATCAGTGTCACTGAATTGTACATGGAGAAGCTGTTGAATTGGTTTATGTTCTGCTGTGCATATTCTCAACAACAATAACAACAAATAAATAAATCATTCTATGGAGCAGTTCTACTCTGTAACATATGGGGTTGCCATCATCAGAATTGACTCAACGGCACCAGATTTGGATTTTATGGTTTTACAGATGGAGAAACTGAGGCTCATTGAGGTTGAGCAAGTAAATCACTCAATGTCACAGAAAGCGGTGGAGGCAAGACTCAAACCGAGGTCTGACTCCAAAGCCAGCCAAGGTCACTGCTAGCCTTACCCTCTCTGGGGGAAGAACTAGGGAAAAACTCCCTCAGAGCAGGGACAGCCCCATAGAACACAGACAGTATTTTTGTGCAAAGAAAAGCCACAGAATGTAATGATTAAGTGCATGGACTTAATGTCCTGGGTACTTACTGACTGTGTGACTGCGGGCAAGTCATTGAATCTCTCTGTGCCTCACTTTCCTCACAGTAAAATCAGGACAGTAATGCTGCCCCTTCGAGTTGTTAGGAGGACTAAAAGAGTTAAACAGACAGCGCCTGGCTCATAGTAAGTACCAAGTGTTAACGAATATTATTCATAAAAAGAAAAAGGTACTTTTCCCTTCAGGCAGATGCCACCCTGCAGGGTGCAGGACTTGGCAAGCAGAGGGCTGGCTGGGTTTCATCCCCTCCCAAGGCTGGGTGCCATTGTGCAGTACACAACTCTACACGGGTCCTGCTGAGCAATTAACCTCCACTGGTGTCAGCTCTTCCTCTCGGCTTTCCCTCAACCATCCTGGCTGTGAATCAGAATCACCTGGTATACTTTTTAAAAACACAGGTTCCTGGGACCCTGTCCTGGTCGATTACGACACTGGTGGGTTGGGCTAGGGCCCCGGGATCTGTATTGCTAACAAGCTCCCGGTGACCAGCTGACCCAGGAATAGTGTGTTCCTGGACAGATGCTTATGGAAGCACTAGAGGCCCATCACACCTTGTTCCGGCTGTTTGAGTTGCTCCTTGGGAGCAAGCCGCCTGTCTTTCATGTTTGGTTCCAGGCCTGGGCACTCAAAGAAGGAGTGCAGTCAGTATCTGTAACATTGCAAGCCAGCCAGCAGACCAAATTGCTATGTGAACAGGGACAAAAGGCTGTGTTTGCTATTGTGCTTGAGTGGGTTACACGACGGGCCCCTCACCTACAGACGTGGGGTTCCCAGACCTGTGCTACTCAAAGAGTGATTTACAGACCAACAAAATGACAGAAATGCAGAATCTCGGCCCCAAATCTAAACCTACTGAATCAGAATCTGTATTTTAATAGGAAGCTTGTGTGATTCATGTGCACATTCAAGTTTGAGGCATATGCCCTAGACCCCTCCCCACTGTCAGAATAGCTTCTAATCAATGTGCACATCTAACTTGTCCAAACATCCTTTGGGGTCAATCTTTTCCTTCAAACCCCCACAGAGACCTGGAAAAACAGCATGATCTTTCCTATCACCCAGACTCAGGCTCTACTGCCAGCCTCAGGCTCAGGGTGAACCTTTCACTGTCAGGAGTTATTTATTTAAACTCCACATTAAAATAAACCTTCTCAATACATTGAAAAAGAGACAACCGCTCTGACCTCTATAATTCTAGGGCGCAAAACACCCTCCTCTCTTGTACAGAGTTGCAACCCCTGCTCCCCAGTCCAAAGCCCATCCAAAGACATCAAACAACCCAAAGAAAATAAGCTATTTCTTCCTGTTGGCCGAGCTTCAAGTTATCGCACAGATTTCACACTGCAGCTTGACCTCATTAATCCAAGACCTATCACATTGCTGTAAATGTCAGTGGAAAAATAGCCATTCAGTGGGTTTCCTTCATTCCACCAGAAAGGGAAAAAACAGGAAGCTGACAGCAGCTGCGCCCCAGCGTGGCAAATCCCAGGGGCCCAGGGACAGCATTCCCCACCCCGGCCTACTCGTCCAGATAACGGTGGGCCCTGTATTTAAATGGGCAAAAGGTAGTGGTATTGCAATGGCAATTTGGACAAGTCGGGCCCCAAGCATCTGCTTGGGGAGAAGAACAGCGAGCCTGGTTGAATGTCTTTGGGCTGAATTACCAACCGGCCGTCCATCATGCAGGTTCATCTGAACCTCTTCTGTCCGTTCAAAACATCCTGCAAACCAAACCTCTGGGACTCCACGGGACATAGGGGCTTCCAAGCCCCCATTCATCCCTCCTCCAGTGTGCCAGGCATGGTGCTAGGCACTGGGGACACAGCACTGAATGAGTTCTATACAGCCACTGACCTCATGAGGCTTATGGTACAGTGCAGGGTTTCTCAGCCTCGGCACTATTGACATTTGGCGCCAGAAAATTCTCTGTTGGGCAGGGCTGTCCTGTGCATTATGGGATAGTTAGCAGCATCCACCAGCCATTCCACAGGAGAAAGATCTGGTGATCTGCTTCTGTAAAGATTACAGCCAAGAAAACCCTACGGGGCAGTTTATACGCTGTCACATGGGTCACAACAACACACAAGATGCCAGTAGCCCCCTCCACCCCAGGCTGTAACAACCAAAAATGTCTCTAGACATTGCCAAATGTCTGCTGGGGGGCAAAATCACCCACTGGTCTAGCGGATGAGACAGAGGATTTAAAAGAGTAGTGACCACAAATAACCATACAATCACAATTATGATAAGCACCAGGGAGGAACAGTTCACAGTGGTTAAGCGTTCGGCTGCTGACCAAACGGTCGGCAGTTCGAATCTGCCAGACGCTCCTTGGAAACCTTATGAGGCAGTTCTACTCTGTCCTATAGGGTCACTAAGAGTCGGAATCAACTCAGGGGCAAAGGGTTTGCTTTTTTGGTTTTATCTACCACTTGGAAGTCAGGCACTTTACCTATGATTACAAATCCCTATGACAACTCAGAAGGTATAAATATATAATGCTGTATAGATGCAATTACATATAATAGAATATATGATCCTTATTTCCAGATGAAATTGAGGCTCAAGGTAGTGAAGAAATTGCCCAAGGCCCAAGAGCCAGTGAAAGGCAGAGTTGGGATTTAAACCCTCGTCCTAAACTTTGCCTCCCTTGGAAAAGGAAATTGGAGCCTTTGTTTTGATATCTTCTGTAAACAGGGAGGGTCTGCGGTCACATGATGATCTGAATAGCCATCTTGGGGCCACTGTGGAGCTCGGCCACCACCTGCCACATCAGTCAAGCTGCAAATTGCCTGCATTAAGGCACATTTGTGGGGCAGCAGCAGGCAGAGCAATGCCGGCCCTGGACTCCAAGACATCCAAGAACGCCTCCCCCCCAAGCACCTACACACAGGGCCTTCTCAAAAACTAGGGCAGAGAGGGAAAAGGGCAGATTCCAAGTACCCAGAGTATACCCACTGTGACCCCATCTCCAAGGTGTCTACTGACCAGCACCCAAGGGTACACAGGGTGAGAGAAGCCAGCCATTCTGCAGTCAGCTTTAGATATTTACAAAGAGCACCGTGAGGAAGGTGGTACAGGACAGCACAGGCACCTTTGGAGACTCTCAGGCATGGGCTCCTGCCCATTATGAGCTGCATGCCCTTCATCAGATCACCTCACCCTCTACCTCAGTGGCCCCCTCTGTGAAATGGGGATGATGAGTGCACCTACTTCAAGGAGTTGGTATGAGGACTTAATGGCAATGAAGGGAAAGTCCCTGGGCAGTTACTGGCATCCACAGAAACACTTAGTCCAGTATCAACAGGGAGCCAGGCCAAGACACTTCCTCCACCCACACCCCCTTCCTGCAAATGAAAAGCTGAGTCCCCCAAGAAGAGAGAAACAGGTACAGAGGTGGAGACCACGTCTCAGGAAGAGGAAGGAGACCAGTGGCTTACCTCCTAAGCAGATAACCTACCTGCCTAGGGTGGTGTTTGAAAGGTGGGAAGCAAAAAGAAGAGAAGGTGGCTGTATTGGCCAATGAGCCCAGGCCAGCCCTTCCTCCCATGCAGAAGTTATTCTGGAATTTTCTCAGGTGCTACAAGCAGATAACCCTCCTCAGAGCGCTGTGCCTGACAAGGCTGCAGGTGCCTGCCTCGGATCAGTGAGCCTTTAATCATTCGGGCCTGCTGCAGGATGGCTTCTACCTCCCTCCCTGGCCTTGCCCTTTGCCCCTGCCTCAGTGACGCCTGGGGCTGCAACTCTTGCCCACTGCTCTCCAAAGACGCCAAGTACTTTAGGCCTTTGTGCTTCTGCCCGGGATGCCTCCCCCTGGATTACCTGCCACCTGGAACATTGTCCCTGAAGGGCTCAAATGTGCTCCCACAGCAATTTTTACCCACCTGTTACTGGTAATAATAAACTAATAACAGCAACTAACATGTACAAGCACTTACTAATACCTAGAAGGCCCTGTGCTAAGTTTTTTACCCACACTGTCTCATTTTCTGCTAACAGCAGCAGCGTAGGCAGGTAGATTATCTGCTTGGGAGGGGAGCTCTTTGCCCATCAGTACCCAGCTAAGAGGTGGCAGAGTCAGGATTCCAGCCTGGGTCTGTTTGAGCCCACCTATTCCACCACTGCTCCTCACTCCCACTTCTTGCTACTGAAGCTCTTATCACACCATGTCCTCAGTATCTGTTTCCAGGCCTGCCTCTCAGACCTCATGGAGCGTGATTCCTGAGAGCTGCCTTATTCATCTCAAAATCCCTTGCTAAGCACAAGATCTGGAACCGAGTAAACGTCTGTTGAATGAATCAATGAATCCTGAAAAATGGCAGCCAGCTGAGAAAGGCTAAGCCAATGCTCACAGACTCCCTGGACTCAAATTCCCAGGAGTCAGCGCCCTGCCCTCCCCAAGGTGAGAGGCATTCCCTGCCCTGGTAGCTGGGGCAGAAGAGACAGGGTCTGATTCCCCCTACACCCCTGGAGGAGTTGGGACCTTTGAGCGCCCAGCACAAAGGAGGAAATGATGACGGTGACAATAATCATTTCCTGCATTACTGCCCACACTGGGACGGTGCTAAGCACTTTTGATGCATTATCATCTCACAGAATCCTCATAACCGCATGAAGTAGGCATTATTATTATTATTCCCATTTTACAGATGAGAAAACCGGGGCTCAGATAGACAGTAATTTACACAGGGTCACAGCTTTTAAATACAGAGCTACAATTTGAACTAGACCTGTCTCACTCCCTTGCTCTTTATCACTTGTAGCTTTCTCTAAGAAACAGGCTTCTCCAAGCCTCCCCGAAGCCCGATCAAGATGTGCTCGGGGCAAAGAAGGGTGCTGTGTGTCCGTCTGAAGAATACCGGTTGGGACCCATAGTCCAACAAATGCTTCAGGTCCCGGGGAGAAGGTGGGGTGTACTTAGTAGAACCAGCCCAGCATGAGAATTCAGGTTTGTGCCTTCTACAATCTGCAAAACCAGCTGATTGCAGCCTCTGTCGGTAGAGAAAGTTCACTCTGGGTCTGGAGCTGGTTTTGAGAAGTACCTGAGGCCTAAGCTTCCAAAGGGTCCGAATGCGCTCTGCAGAAAAGTTCTTGCCTCAGGTAAAAACCATCTCCCTGCATCAGCATCTTCTTCGCCTTGTGGCTCAGGCTCCATACCAGATTTAATAGCTAGATTAGAACTGAACCTCCACCCCAGCGTCAGTTACCAGAGAACAAAGTCTGCATGTGCATAGGGCCTTGCATACAATGTCCTCCAGGCTAGGGAAGATGCAGAGAGCAACAGGACTCACGGAGCCCTGACACAAGAACCACACTACAGGCAGAGGAATGTCACAGTGTGTGCCCTGTGGGAGGAGACCAAAAGAGGGGTAGGAAGGACTAAAGCGTCTTCCTGAAAGAAGACATTCCAGAGGCCTGGAAGAACTGGGGCCAGGAGAGGAGCCAGAAAGATTCTAAGGTGGATGGACATTGCTGGGTAGACCCCCAGGGACAGGAAGGGGCAAAGTTGAAGGTCCAGAGTGTCCTGGTTGATATCTTGCCCCCAGCATCCTGGGGTCTCCAGCAGAGAAGATGGGGTTTGTATGACAGGCAGGAGAGAAGGGGGTGGGGGATTTGTGTGGGAAGGCCCTGTGAGCAGGCAAGGAGCTGAAAGGATTAACCGGCCCCCACTGGCCTCAGCAAGCTGGCTTTTCATGACAGAGCTGAGGCAGGAAGATGTGGAAACTCCCCCAGCCCCTGCAGAACCACCCACCAGGGCTCCCACTCTTGCTCGGGTCTAAAAGAGAAGACACCGCCCCACTAAACCCAGTATCAAAGACAGCCAACATTTACCTAGAGGCGTTCCTCCTGCCAGCTTTCCTGCACCAAGCACTTCACAGGCACCTCCCATTGCATCCTCCCTCAGCATGATTATTTGACTCGTTTCTTACTTGAGGCAACTGAGGGTCCGAGAGGCCAAGTGTCCCAAGTGAAGACAGCTAGTAGGCGGCTGAGCCTGAAAGCTTTACTACCAGCTCCAGAGAAGGCCGCAGGAAATGGCAGGGTACACAGCGAAGTACCCTGGCTGGCTGAGAAGTCTAATGACAGACCCCTTCCACAGAGGGCCCTGAGGGAACGAACGCCCCGGGACTTCCACAGAGGGCAATTCAGCGGCGGCACCTGGTGCCGGGGGCCGCGGGGAGCTGGTGGGCGCCTCTGACAGCGAGAACAGGGGCCCATTATGTGGAATCTAATCACATGGGCGCGCAAGCAGCTCGGCTTTCGGTTCTGATAGGCGCCTGTACAGCCGGGTCTCTCTCCTTCGGTTTCCGAGCTGCCCCGAGTACCGGTTCCAGGCCTTGAGCGCCGCGGCGGCACAACGCTGGCTCCAGGGAGGGCCAGGTTCCAAGCTCGACTTGGCTCAATTTTCCGCCTGGGCTAGGAGCTGCATCAGTAGCATCTCCAGTGAAGCCGAGTCCGGGTTGGGGGCGAAGGAGCCGCTGCAGGGAAGGAGGCGGGCAGCGGGAGCCCCTCCTCCCAGCTCCCTACCCGGAGTGGTCTGGGCAGCTCAGCCAGGGCGCTTTGAGTGACCTTGGGGAGACCCCTTTGCGCGACCTCTCTGGGGCGGGCTGCATAGCTTCAGTCCATCCCAGGCGCTCGGGGGCGCTCCTCCTGGCCGGAGTCGAAGCGGGGAGGTGAGCACTCCTGGCGCTAGGCACCTAGCACCCGGCGCACCGCAGCCCCTTCAAGAGGCCGGGCGCGCCTCTCCCAGTGACCAACAGCGCGCGGGGGCTCCCGGGCCCGCGAACACTGTCAGCCCAAATCTCACGGCGGGGCGGGGCTGCAAGCGGGGGCGCCTGCCCTGGGGACCTTTCCCGCCTAGGCAGGAGCGCTCCCTGAGCCCCAGCGCTGCCTGCGGGGGCGAAGCGCGGGGAAGGCGCCACCACGCGAGGGGGCGGTGCCCCTATGCCGGGCCCGGGGACTGGGAGTGGGGGGTGTTTGGTGAGGCTGGAGCTCCCGCCGCTCGGTATTGCGACCCCCGGCAGACGGCGGCCAGTGAATCCAGAACCGGATAAGGACCCCCTTCTCAGCCCAAGATCAGGCCACCGAGGCCCCGGCCAACAACCTACAAACGCACCCCCGACCCCAGCCTCATCACTGGAGCGCCAGGCCCAGGAGAACGCCCCCAGCCCAGGGCCGACTTCCCGGCCCTACGCTCTCGGTACCCGCCTTCTCAATACGCACCCCCGCTCCCCATTCAAATCCGAACCGCCGGCCCTTCGCCAAAACGCACCACCTCACCCCCGGCCAGATTAAGGATGCCGGGACTCCACCTCCCCGTCCGACCTGTCAAGTCTCAGAGCGCAGGGAGGGAGGCGGCGCCGCCCGGGAACTCACCCGCTCTCCGGAGCCCTGCCCCGGGCGCTGCCGGCCCTGGCTGGATCTGTCAGTCCACCCCGAGCCGCAGCTGCCGGTGCGGCGACAGAAGGCGGCTCGGCTCGGCCGCCAGCCTCCGCACCGCCCCTCAGCCCCGCCCCGGGGCGGGGCCTAAACTTGCAGGAGCGGGTGGGCGCGCTCCACCGGATTCCACCGGGTCCAGCAGGCGGGAGAGCGCGGGGGAGAAAGGAAGGGTCTGGGCCCTCTAGGGCCAGGGCCCCTCCTTTGAGCAGCAGGAAATAGAAGGGCGCTGGGAGGAGACGAGGCCAGGCTTCCGAATAGTTTTCCTTACACTCCTGCCGCATCACCAGCATACAAAGGGGAAGCCAAGGACAGTATTCTTGCTCCCATTTGACAGATGAGCAGCGTAAAGCCCAGAGAGGTGCCCCCAGGAGGGGACTCTGCCCAAGTTCACACAGAATTAGTGCTAGTGCCCGGAATTCAAGTCTCCTACTTTGAGGGCCCACGCAGCCTGGCCCTGAAGACTCCCAGGACGCCCAGGGGCCCGACCAGGCCTAGCCCTGGGGAGAGATCGGTAGGGCCAGGTGGGAGCACGGGGCTCGTGGCCTGCAACGGGGACTCGCATCATTTCCCCTTTCTGGAAAGAAAGGAGGTGAAGTGAAAGAGGAAGGAAGTGGTCGTACCTCCACTGACGTCTGCCACCCTTTGAGACATGCGGTATCTAGATTGCTGATGTTTCCCTGAGATTTTATGATTAATTAAAAAAAAAAAAAGCAAAACGCACGCGGTAGAATGTATCGTTTAATGCCAGCTGCTCTGCCTGGCTGAACGCCCCAGCACCCTGAGCACCAGCCTTTTTTTACAGGACAATGGACTTAACTATTTTTATTTTGTTGTTGAGAGCATCTCCCTCCCCCTTCCTCTTTTGGAAGAGGAGAGAAAGTTAAAAAACAAAGAGAAAAAAACTCTATCCCAAAACATTCTCTGGAATCTACACTTGCTTAACACTGGCTGCAGAACAATAGAGTGCTCTTCTCTACAAAGGGTCTTGTTTCCAGAGCTTTCCCAGCCTCCAGATTAGCGCCCTATGGCACCCCAGGGCCAGTCAGCTGGGGAGCGGGTGGGGTTTAAACCTGGGGTTTTGGAGATTGTACCCAGTCAGTTCCAATGAACAAATCTGTCTTGGAAGAAGTACAACCAGAATACTCCTTAAAAGTGAGGATGGCAAGACTTTGTCTCATGTACTTTGAACGTGTTATCAGTGGGGACCAGTCCCTGGAGAAGGACATCATGCTTGGTAAAATAGAGGGTCAGTGAAAAAGAGGAAGACCCTCAACTAGATGAACTGACATAGTGGGCGCAACAATAGGCTCAAATAGCAACGGCTGTAAGGATGGCTCAGGACTGGGCGATGTTTCGTTCTGTGGTACATAGGGTCGCTACAAGTCGGGAGCAACTCAACGGCCACTAAAAACGACACGAGTTAGCTCAGTTTCCAGCAGTCTCCTCTGAAACGCTCCTCTGGGTCCTTAGTCCCTAGCAATTTTCTGTTGAGGCCGACAGTGTGACTTGAGTTTAGTGATTTCCTGTTTGCTAAGGAAACACGGCAACCTTTCTTGGGGGAGTGAAAACCTGTGGAGTTGGGCTTGTTCCAGGCCCCCAGGCCCGCCAGGTCCTCTGAACGCCCCCTCCCCAACTTGCCACCAGGCTTCCTCTCAGTTCATTAATAATCCAGTTGTGAATGACACTATTTCTGTAGGAGCATTTAGAGAACAGAGCAGGTGGGGAAGACTTAAAGTGATGTTTGAAATAACCCAAGGGGATCATTGTTTTCTGCAGAATGTTTCCATTGATTTATAATGAAGAGCTGCAGGCTGGGAGGGTGGGAATCTGTCTCTCAAGTCAGTTTAGAACGTGGAGCCTGCGCTCCTGAAATGAAGCCCTTGGGCGTGGGGCTCGCAAATCTCTAGCTGTTCTGGTCACACACCTCTCCCTAGTGTTTGAGGTCAAAAGTCAAACCATACTCAGAGCAAAGCAGGAGGACTCACGTTTCCCAATTTCAGAACTTACTACAAAGCTACATTAATCAAGACAGTGTGGTACTGACAGAAGGATAGACATACAGAGCAACGGAATAAAACTGGGAGTCCAGAAATAAAACTCTTACATTTATGGTGGATTGATTTTCAGCAAGGGTGCCAAGTCAATTCAATGGCGAAATAATAGTCTTTCCAATAAATGATGCTGGACAACTGTATAGTCACATGCAAAAGGATGAAGTTATACCACAGATGTAGATAAACTCAAAACGGAGCGAAGACTGAAATGTAAGAGCTGAACTATAAAACTTTCAGAAGAAAACAGGCGTAAATCATCGTGACCTTGAATTAAGCCATGGTTTCTTAGATATGTCACCTAAAGCACAAGCAAAAAAAGAACAACAAAGATAAGCTGGAACTTACCAAATGAAAAGCTTTTGTGCTTCAAAGAATACCAACAAGAAAGTATAAAAACAAGCCACAGCTGCTGATGTTGCTGCTGCAGAGGAAATACAAGTCATATATCTGATAAAGGATTTGTATCTAGAATATGTAAAGAGGTCTTAGCACTCAACAGTAAAAGACAACTCAATTTTAAAATG
>NW_004443944.1:25395597-25397930 GCF_000243295.1 Trichechus manatus latirostris
GAATTTACATTTCTAGCAAGTTCCCAGATGATGCTGATGCTGCCGGTCTGGGACCACACTTTGAGAACCACTCCTCTCCTCAGAGGGGAGCAGTGCCCCATCATCAAACATTCATATTTCTGCTGTGAAATGATAAATAAGTACCATAAATATGATACTTAACCATATTTATGGAGTTTAACCACTAAAAGAGCTTGTATAAACCGATGGAAAAACTTTCAGTTTTCAGAGAATTTTGGATTTCGGAAGAAAGGTAAAGGGATTATGGATTTGCAAGTGAAATGTGATCAAAAATGAAAGCATACAAAAGCAATAATAGTACAATATGTTTTTTATAAACCACACATCAGGGATTGTGAATATTTGCAGAATGAATGAATGAGACTAGGTTCTCTAAAGAAAGAAAGGAAAACAGTGGGGCTTGCATTGTTTCTATTGGCCACCAGGTGGCAGCATCAGCTCTCTGTCAAAGTGAGGGAGAGCAAAGGAGGCATTTTTATCTGAAAGAGGAAGCCAAGCAGGGAAGCTGCTCTGGAAAGAGCCACTGAGGTGTTATTATTTCTGAGTAACAAACCACCCCCAAACTTAGTGGTATAAACGACCACTTTATCATGCTCATGAGTTCTGTGGCTCTGGAATTTGGAAAGGGCACAGCAGGGAGACCTTGTCTCTGCTCCACAATGTCTGAGACATCAGCTGGGAAAGACTTGAGGCTGGTGGACGAGGGGTGACATGGAAGCATCTTCACTCACATGTCTAGTGACTGATGCTGGCTGTCAGCTGGGACCTCAGCTAGGCTGTCAGCCAGAACACCTTACTTATGGTCTCTCCATGTGGTCTCTCCATGTAGACGAGTTTGGGCTTCCTCACAGCATGGCAGCTGGGTTCAGGCATGAGTGTTTCTACCCAGCTTCATGGGGGAGAGGACATAGGCCACCATGTGGTGGGAGGGATGTCAAGGTCACATTGTAAAAGGAACATGTGGGATGGGAGATGCTGCCATGGCCATGTTTGGAAAATGCAATCTTCCACGGTGCCCCTCGCCCACCGCACCACATACTCCAGAGGGCACTGAGCACGCCATACTCATTCCTACCTCGAGACATTTGAACATGCCATTCCCTCTGCCTAGGATACCCTCCCCTGCCCCTCTCTAACAGGCCACCCTTACTCAGCCATCCAGAGCTCGCTCTCATCCACAGCATCCCTAAACTCTGTCCCCCATCGTCAGCGACAGTCATTATCTTTACCACCACTCTTGTCACACTGACCACTACTGCCATGTATGGACCACTTACCATGCACCAGGCTTAGCTCTTCTGATCTCATTTAATTCTCAAACAACTCTGTGATGCAGATTTTACGGAAGACAAAACTGAGGATCAGAGAGGGGAAGTTACTAGCCCAGGGCCACAGAGCAAGTAAATGGCACAGTCAAGACTGGAACCCAGGTCAGTCTGAATCTAGAACCTGTTTGTCACCTCTAGCCATACAGGGTCTTTGATAGGCTTGGCATAGGTTAGTCCGCTTCGGGGACGGATTATCCAATAAGAAAGGTAAACACAGGCTTACTTGTGCTTATTTACTAATCTGTAGTGCACAATTTCACCTGTTTATTACCACATCAAAGATGTGAAATCATGCACTACAGATTAGTAAGTAAATACAAATTAAGCCCGTGCATACCTTGCTTACTGTAAACCCTTGCGTACCTTGCTTACTGGTTAATCCGACCCTGGTCCACTTCTATGCTGCCCCAGCACCGGGTTCAATCCTCTTACCAAAACACTCTTTCCCCCGCAACAATAATTCAGACTGCACCGGCTCTGGTCCCATCTGCCTATGCTTGGCTGCTCCAGGAAAGGTCTCACCTGAGCTTATGAAAAAGCTAAGGGCCAGGCATGCCTGCTATGGTGGATTCTTACATTAATGGTCCCCAATGAGCCACACCTCCTGATATCATGCCTTTTGTAGTCTCCTACACTGACTTGGGATGCCAGCAGTTTGAGCACTGAAACTGGCTCTCTGGCTGGCTCTCTTGGAACACGGCCAGTTAGTAAACAAAACCAGAGGAAACTCCTTGAGGATGAGAGACCACTCAGGGAGAATGACCAAGCCACCTCACCCGTGCCACCATCCCAGCTGAGGCCCCAAACCAGAGGCTGTCCTGGATCTGGCAGAGTCAAGGGAGTTCTCTGATTTGGGGATGGGCCGAATTTCCCAGGGTCATATGCCATTGTGCTTTTTTTGGTCTTGTGTTTACCAGCCTGTGTTTTTGTCTCAGATTTTCTTCCTTTTTTTGTTCCTCCTCCATTAACATCAATTCACTGCCC
>NW_004443944.1:25399267-25400327 GCF_000243295.1 Trichechus manatus latirostris
TAATGAAGACATTAAAGAGGATTTAAATGTTTCATAATTTAACAAAATGAAGAGCATACAACCAAATAAAGAACATACACAAAATCCATATGAAAAACATGCATGTCTCATTATCAAAGGAGGCAAGCAATATGAGCAGAAAATTCTGAAAAGAAATACAAATAACCAGAAATCAAAGAAGTATTCACTACAACACAGTGAAATATAACTTGCTGATTATTAGAGAAAGATTTAAAAACTTACAAATACGCAGGATTCGCTAAAGTGTGAAGAAATGGGTGGCTAGCTTTAGGGGGAGGGTAATTTGGTATCATTTTTAGGCAGCAATATGTCAATAATGGTCAACATTTTAAAAATCTGTTGGTCCAGCAATTTCGTTTATAGTGTGTGTCCTTCCCAAATATGTGTATGTGCAAAGACATATGCACAGGGACACTTATTGCAGCACTGTTTGTAACAGAAGAAATTTGGCAACAGAGTTATTCAAATGCCATTCAAAGGTAGAATGATCAAAATAAACCATGGCATGGAACATAATGGAATACTCTTCAAATTTTTAAATGAATGAGTTACTTTCTAAGAAATGTGCGGGAAATAATGAATAAAACTTCAAAGTCTATTATGTGCTACGAAGACCGGAATAAAGGGAAAAGCCCAACTCATTTTTAGCTAGAAGATTCAATAAAGAAAGGATGCCATTCTTCACTCTTTTCATCTATAATTTTAATGGGATTCAAATAAATACACTGACAGGACGAGAACTCGACAAGCTGACCCCGAAGATCGTACAGGAAAATCAAGAGAAGCCCTGAAAAGAAGACTGATGTGGGGACACAGATTCTGCCAGATATTCGAGTGTATTATAAAGTGAAAGGAATAAATAGTTTAATAGGAATTCAGGAATAGACAGATGAATGGAGCAGACAAGTGAGTCTGGAAGTTGACTAAAATATATCAGGTCATTTAATACATAATAAAAGTGGTATTTAAGTCCGTGGGGAAAAGAAAGATTACTCAATAAATATTGTTAGTGCAACTGGATAGTCATCTAAAAAGAAAA
>NW_004443944.1:25405120-25406355 GCF_000243295.1 Trichechus manatus latirostris
AGGATGTGGGGAAACTGGAACCTTTATCCATTGCTAGTGAGAATGCAAAATGGTACAGCCGTTATGGAAAACAATGTGGCAGTTCCTCAAAAAAACTAAAAATAGAACCTACCATATGATCCAGCAATTCCACTTCTAGGTATATCCCCAAAGGACTTGAAAACAAAGACTTGTACACCAGTGTTCACTGCAGCACTACTCATGATAGCTAAAACATAGAAACAATCTAAATGTCCATCAAAAGATGAATAGATAAACAAAATGTGGTATATACATACAATGTAATACTGCTCAGCCAGTAGGAGAAATGAAGTTTTGATACACGCTACAATATGGATGGAGCTTGAAGACATGCTGAGTGAAATAAGTCAATCACAAGAGGACAAATATTGTATGACTTCACTTATATAAAAAGACAAGAAAAGACAAATGTACACAGACCAAAGTTTATTAGTGGTTACCAGGGGCAGAAGGGAGGGGGAGAAGGGGGTTAGCGGTGATAGAAAAATTGCATTGATTAAGGGTAGGGTCGCACAGCCTATTATTGTAATTGCTGTCAATAAGTTGTATATATGTAAAAAGTTGAATTGGCAAAAGTGTGATACACATATTTACAACAACGAAGTAAATAAAAAAAAGAGTAGCTGCTGAGCTGCTTATGTACAAGCAAACACCTCATGGGATTTGGTTTCTTGGTTTGGAGGTTTAGGGTCATGCTTTCATAAGACATCCCAGTTAACTGGCCTAATAATGTCTTTAGTGCTTCTGTTCTGCCTCCTAGTCTGTTGTGTTCCTGGGGTCTTAAGAGCTTGTAATCGGCCATCCAAGGCACAATAATTGGTTTCCATTAACCTGGAGCAACAAAGGAAGAAGGAGCGTCAGGAATAGGAGGAGGATATAGAATGCGTGGCTAACTGCCTCCATGAACAACTACCTCCTTTGCCATGCAACCAGAAGAACTGGATGGTGTCCGGCTATCACTGCTGAACATTTTGACCAAAGATTCTGTAGAAGAATCCTGGTCGAAAGGGGAGAAATGCAGAAGAGAATTTCAAATTCTCATGGACTCCAGACTTTCTGAAGCCATGGAGGCTGGATGCAACCCTGAAACTACTGCCCTGAGATAATGTTTAAACCAAAAATATTCCCTGAAGTCATCTGAAAATCAAGCAATAGTTTAGCTTAACTAGTAACGAATGTCCGCCTTGAACATTGTGCTCTTTTAAGATCTGTCT
>NW_004443944.1:25408024-25480287 GCF_000243295.1 Trichechus manatus latirostris
TGTTTTATGAGATTGGTTAACAACCCCACCACATGACAACACTCTCTCTTCTCGACCTTGGGTTTCCTATTACCGGCTTTCCTGTCCCCTCCTGCCTTATTATTCTTTCTGATGATCAAATCGTCCCATTCTTTGGCCAGTGGGGGCCCCATTCAAGTTGGCTCCTGAGTTGTTTTGCTATAATCCCAGGAGTGTTTGACAGCTTCCTTGTTTTTTAATGCAACAAGATGTTCCAGGTTCATCTTGTATATTTCCTGCCCCAGAACTAGAACCAGCCATTTCTCTAAGGAGCCCTGATTCCTTGGAATGGGAAATGGTATTTTGAAGCCACAGTGTGGGCACTAGGAGTGCTCCTCATTACTGGGCTATTCATTATTTCTAGACCATATTTCAGCTAAGAAATGCATATTTTTAAAGATATATTATGCATTCACACTGATATACGCCATTCAAATTTAGGCTTACAGCATTTGTATTTAAATCTTTATTATATATTTGTATATCTTGTATCTTATCCTGAAAATATCTTAGTCCCTAACAACATTACTATAATTATTTGCATGTACATAGACATATATATGTATTGTGTATTTTCAGAATAACCACACCAATGCTATTTCTAACAACATAATTACTGAAAACAATAACATTTCTTTGCAGTTCTTTTTTGTCATTAGAATATATCCCACCAGGGATGTACATTCAATAACTGTGTTTTTTCTTCAACTACTGTGAAAAAAAGTCACTTAAAATAAAGTCACCTAATTAAAGTCACTTAAAATAATTCCTCTCTGTGTGAGTAAGCCACCAACTTCATATATTAAAAAACCGAAACCAAACCCATTGCTGTCCAGTTGCTTCTGACTCATGGCTACCCTCTAGGACAGAGTTGAACTGCCCCATAGGGTTTCCAAGGAATGCCTGGTGGATTCGAACTGCCGACATTTTAGTTAGCAGCCACAGCTCTTAACCACTATGCCACCAGGGTTTCCACTTCATATATAATTAGGTTTATTTATTTCACTTTGCTTTTGATTCTTAAGGATTGTATTCTTATTTTGATTGAAATTTGTTTGTTTTATAATTTTGTATAACATATGCATGACTCCAAAGGCAAATATACAAAGCATGTATTATTAATTTAAGATGAAACGAGGGCTCTCAAGCTCTTTGTTTTAAGAAAATCATAGTCATAGGAGAAAGAAGAGGATATTGCACAGCCCTTCTGGCCAATGCAGACACTTACAAACATTTGGACCTTCAATTTAAAACACAGAAATGTCAATTTAAATATTACTACCAGGGCAACATATAATTAAGCAAGACTACCAACTTAAAATAGTCTCTGCCAGCGAGTCCCTCATGGAGCAGGAGAAAGGTGGGGTGCAGAACTCAAATTCTAGTAAGAAGACCAGACTTAATGGTCTGACTGAGACTGGAGGAACCTCAGAAAGCATGGCCCCCAGATTCTCTATCAGCCCAGAACTAAAACAATTTCCGAGGCCAACTCTTCAGACAGGGATTGACTGGACCATGGGACATAAAGTGATACTCGTGAGGAGTGTGCCTCTTAGCTCAAGTAGATACAAGGGACTAAACGGGCAGCTTCTGTCCAGAGGTGAGATGGGAAGGCAGAGAGGGTTAGGAGCTGATTGAAAGGACAGGGGGAATCAGGGGTGGGAGGGAGGAGTGTGCTGTCACAGTATCGGGAGAGCAATTAGGGTCACATAACAATGTATGTATAAATTTTTGTATGGGAGACTAACTTGAAAGGTAAACTTCATTTAAACTACAACAATAAACAAACAAAAAAATAGTCCCTGCATGGTGCAAACAGTTCAGCACTCAGCTACTAATCGAAAGGTTGATGGTTCAAAACCATCCAGAGGCTTTTTGGGAGAAAGCCCTGGCAATCTACTTTTGAAAGGTCACAGCCTTGAACACCCTATGGAGCACAGTTCTACTCTGCAACACAGCGGGTCACCATGACTCGGAATTGACTTGACTACAGCTGGTTTGGATTTTTTGGTTTTGAACCAATTTAAAAGTAGATTTTTCTTTTCTTTAAACTAGACATGGTTACATTTTACTGAACACAGACATCTCTGAAACCCAGCTGACTTAAAAGACTCCTTTGTTACATATAACATTTTCACACATGTGCCTATGCTGGGCTGGAGAGTAAGACTGATTATCTTGTGACTGCTCTGCATTTGATGCTTTATCAGAACAGGCTCTTTGAACCAGCTTTACGAGGCTCTCAGGAAAGTGTATGAACAACTACACTTGTAGGGAAAGAAGAAACATCTCTTTCTGAGATTCTCTTCCCTAGAAATTGTTCATCAGGAGGATCTGCATTCTCAAGGCCTAGTGCTGGAATCCCATCAGGCAGCAGGGAGTGAAAAGAGCAAGGCTGAGAACTCAAACTTACAACACGGACAGACGAGACGAGGACAACGAGAAGCTGTAAGATTCTGCTTCTGTGGCTGACAAAGAGCCAGAGCTGAGGCACTTCACATTCCCAAGTTACACCTCTGATCCTACCTTTAACATCCAACCAGGCTTCTCTGTCAGCTCATTTAAATTTGGTCCTTCTCCAAAATCAGCCCTGAACTCAGAAGGGAGCCTTTGGGAGATTTTGCACACATGTCATCTTTGGTGCACCCCAGAAAGCTGCTAGGTGGCCCCAAAGGATCTATTCTAGCACCCTGATCAAGCAACCCAAGTCTTGGCACACACAGATGCAGAGGGGATGCTGGGATTAACTGGGTGTGATCGGTATGTCCACAAATCTCCCAGTGTATCTCAACAGTATTGTAGGAGCTTCCCTATTTGTCAGGCCCTGAACACGGGAAAAACTGTCAAGAAAAAAACTTGAATTGGTGTATGTTTTGCTGTGTATATTCTCAACAACAACAAAGTTGTAAGGAAAAAAAAAAAAAAGAGGCCAGGTCATCCTCTCCCTTGGGGGCCTCTGTACAAATTCTGGTTGACTTTACTCAGATGAAGCAATGTTATTCATGTGAGTATATGTGGGCATTTGATTGTACCTTTCAGAATGGCTAAAGGAATGCCTATGACAGTGGCTGAAAAAGTCACTATCAACCAAAGAGCTTTGTTTATAGTCTTGGAAGGCCCTTGCTGATTAATAGTGATCAGGACATGGATATTATTGGTCCAATTGTAAAGCCTTACAGATTTAACATTTCAGATGAAACCCAAATTATTCCAAATTATTATTGAAATCCAATAATTCCAAGCTGGGGAATGATCAGCAGGAAAAAAAACTCCTTCTCCTCACGATGATAGCTGAAGAGTTATCAGAACCTTGTCCAGGCTGGGGGATACCCATCAACCTCAGTCCCAGGTAATCCTCAGGTGTGTGCTCAGGCTGTGAAATGGCTGGCAGGATAAGATACATCCCTCTCCAGCCAGGTGCTTATCGAAGCATTAACCAGGCTGGAAAGTGTCAGGAAGTTGAATTGATTTTTCACTGATATCTTTAAGTGAGATTGGTCCAGTTGGGGTTTGTGTGTGCACGCAATCTATTAGATTTTGATAACAATGTTATACTCACTAGCTAAAAATAATTTATATGATTTATTTTCTATGCAGCTCTGTGACAACTGCCTTTAGTTCTTCTATGGAAATAGGTCTGTTTGGACTTCTTATCGCCATTAGGGTCAGTTTTAGTAAATTATGTTTTCCTAGGAAAGTATTTCATCTAGATTTTCAAATGTATTTTCACAGAATTATGCAAAATACTAATCTTTTTTATTTCTTCTGTTTTGTTGGTTATTTCCTTATTTCTTATTTTGTGTATTTGTGCTTTCTCTATTCTTAGTTTAGCTAGTTTTTAAATTTTGTTTTTCCCCCCCAAAAAAGCTTATGTTGCCATTTATTATTTTCTAATTATTCAATTTCTTTTATCAGTTTTCTAGTATTCGATATTGCCTGGAGGTCCAAAGAATTTCTTTTCTTTATCTTTAAAGTCTAATAATTTTACCAGAATCTTTCCTAGATACTTATAAGTCCATTTTCCCAGCACACAGTTATCCTTACCAGTATTTAGGTTCAGGGTGGTTATTTTATTATTTTTTTTGTGGAGGGGGGTGTCTGTTAAATTGTCATTTTAAATATTAATTTTAGAATTTCCGATTTAGAGTTTAGCTTTCTGAGATAACTCTCTTTTTCTTCAATTTCTTTCCTGAGTTTCATCATTTCCTTCACGAGTTCCTGCTGTTTGGTCATCTTTTCTCAAAGTGTCCCCGTTGTTCTGCAGTGTCCTTCCGCATCTGCACTTGCTCATCTAATTATTTTTAAATTGAGTTGGAATGTTGTGTTACAGTTGTCCTCCACTTTGTAGTAGTTTTTTTGGTTGTTGTTTGGTCTGCTAAAAAGTTTTAATTTGAATTTTCTAGTCTTGTCCTTTTCTTACAGTATTTTTGTAAGGAGGCTACAGTTTGTCTTGCTGTCCGTACTGGAGCACGTTAGATTTACCTAAACAAATGTTGTTGTGGTTGCTAGCTTCCGTCGAGTCAACTCCGACTCTCGCCGATCCCATGTGTACAGAGTACAGCTGCTCCGTAGGGTTTACAAAGCAGTGACCTTTCGGAAGTAGATCACCAGGCCTGTCTCCTGAGGCACCTCTTGGTGGGTTTGAATTGCCAACCTTTTTCAGTTAGTTAGTACTGGAGCCCTTAACCGTTTGCACCACCCAGAGGATATAATGGATAAGGGATGGGGCAGGGAGAGAGTCTGGGTGGGTTTCACATTTCTCAAGCGCTCCCTCTTCTGTTGCTACAGTGAAGGACAGATGAATACTTGGCACCTTTTTGTGATCAGGCTTCCTCTGGCCCTATCTTACTTTAGTCTCTTGTCACTAGCCCTTCCTTGTTCCCTTTACATCACCTCTGGCTTCCAAGGTGTCTCCTTCTCTTCTAGATGTGGTGCCTTTCCAAGGCTGTCAGCTCTGGTCCTGTGCACTTTCCAAGCCCCTTCTTTTCCACTCCTTCATTGCCAATGCTGCATCCTCATAGGTGGACGGGGTGCTCTCTTGGGTGCAAAACTTTGTTGGTGCTATCTGGTTCTGCTCTTTCTAGGGCTCCTCCATTCTTATGGACAAGTTATTTCCTTCTCTAAGGCTTAACAGCTGCCTGCCTGTACTCAGATGCCTCCCACACAGCCTGGTCATCCAACCAGACTCCATCTTGACCTCATGTGGACTTTGGTCAGTTAAAATATTTGCTCTGGGAAATGTCTCCTGAATCAACGGAAACTCTGCACTCTCTGGGGCTCCTTGGACTTGGGAAAGCAGGAGTAGAAGAATGGGCAAGGGGCAGACACAAGAATATCTGGGACCGAGAGAGTGCTCATGAGTGTAGGTTGAATTAGACAATGAAAAGCAGAGGCAGAACATCATAGAAGGAACAGAAAGGGAATCATCAGTGAGTGGGTTAGTCTATTCATGGAACTTCCCAGGGCCTGTGTTCTGACTTAAATTGAGTTGGGATGCCCACACTGGTTCTGACTGTGGCAGCTCCCAGAGGTGAGGCTCTTGGCCTTCTGGCAAAGTAGTGATGAAAGGACACAAGGGTAGAGCTGTTGGGACAGGCTCCTATGCCCCGGAGTTTTGCTGGGCAAAACAGAGAAACTTCTGGGGCTGTCCTGGCTGCCAAGGGTTGAGGGGGAGGCTGAAGAGGACGGCAAGCAAAGAGAAGAATGAAGTATATGAGGGGGAGGGAATGAAGGGAGGGGGTGGAGTCCCAGAAATCTTAGGGTTACCAGACTGTGTTTGAGAGATGTGCCTCAAATTTTCCTTCAAAAACTTTTGCAGATGGCTGTTTCTACTGTAGGAATGTCCCATAAGGGTTTTGAGAGTCAGAAGGACCAGCAGAGAGGCTGTTGCTAAAGTAGAGGAAGGATGTGGCTTCCGGCTCAGGGTCCTCCTTTCTTCCTGAGCATAGCCATCCTCAGGGTGGAATGGGAGGGCTCTAGAAAGAGGCTAGGAGTCCAGCTATAACTGCCCCAGCCCAAAGTTCCCCTTTGCTCCTATAAGGATTGACTACCCCTGGACTCTGCCCTGCTGCTGAAAAGTACCAGGCCCCCCCTCCTTCTGGGTCTCATAATAATCACAGCTCCTAAATACTGAGCTCCTATGGTCCAGGCATTTTTCATTTGTCAATTTCACTTTATGATTCTGTCAGTTTGTGCTTTGTATGTTTTAAGGCTCTTTTATCAGGTGCATGCAGGTTAGTTTCAGGATTGTTCTATTTTCCCATGAACTGTTTTATTACTAAGTAAAGTTTCTCTTACTTCTTTTGCTTTAAAGACTATTTTGCCTGATGTTAATATCACTATGGCAGATAAATTGTTTGGTGTTCATCTGCCTGGTTTAGCTTCTTCTATCCCTTCATCTATCTTTTTATCATGTTTTCAATGTACTTTTATAAATAGTATACAGCTGTAGTTCTTAAAAATCTGATCTATTTTCCTTTTGATAGGTCAGCTTTAATCTATTTACATTACGATTACTGATATATTTGAACTCATTTCTACTACTTTGCTCCCTCTCCCTTTCCTTTATTATTGATTTGGCTTTCTTCCTTCTCGTGTTTGGCTTTATACACTCTATTACTAGCCTTTTTGAGGTTACCTTGCTGCTTTAGTATTATTTACTCAAGGAGCTTTTTCCAGCTTCCTCACTTGATGAGGGTCCAGGGCCACATCCCTGGTCCCTGCTTGAACATTAAAACCTGTTCCCACCCGCCCCTAGAACTCATTTCTCTGTATGAAACCCTTATGGGAAGGTTCAGTGTCAGCTTTTGGTTACTACTCTGGCTTTGATTTTTGTATCCATGTCTGATATCTATGACTTTCCCTGTCTTTCAAGTTCAGCATTACAATTTTCTTATTTTAGTTGGATTTTATCCAGCTTTTCTACATTTGTAGCAGGAAGGGGGTCCTTCTGGGTTAGTCTTCCATGTTTCCTGAAATCCTTAGGGGATTGCATTCATTACTTCATTTAATCCTCCTACTGGATGAAAGGAATTACTTCCATTTCCTAAATGAAGAAATAACTCTGTTACACTGTTCTCATTTCATACTATTTATTTTTCTTTTTCCTACCTAACAAATTCCCCTGATAAACACAGTTTTCAAATGAAGTTCTTATTTGTAACCTACTGTTTCATTTAGAATAATGCTAGCTGCTACAGATAAGCCCAACATTCCCAGGGCGTTGGCTCCTTCCATTTTGTAGCTCCATGCTCTTCTCAGGCCTTAGACTTCTCTTCACTGAGTGAGGAAAGAGGCTCTCGTGGCAAATGGTGTACATCTCTTCTACCCATATTCCATTGGCCAGAAATCAAATGGCCACATGTATAACTGCAATGGAGGCTGGGAAATGTAGTTTAGCTGTATGCCCAGGAGGAAAGGAAAATATGTTTGGTAAACAATCTCTTTGCCTACACCTTTTAATCCTCATGTTTTACCATTTTCTTGTAACGATTTAATATCAAATTCCTGTAATGACAGACTTCATTCATTCACTTAATCCATGAGGTAGGCCTCTACTGAGTAAACTTTGCCTATTGTATTTGCATGAACTTGACTTCTCCATTTCTTGTTTTAGTCTTCTCTGCTCATATTTTAACATTTCATTCTTAACTTCTTCTACTAACTTACCTTTGTACCTTCCTTTGGTGAAACTGTTTCTTTCCAGAAATGCCAGCAGGAGGCAGAGACAGCATAAGAGGGCAGCAAGGGGGACAGCCCCCACCACTTTAGCCAGGGGAAGGTGTTTCTGATCATTCTAAGTGGCTATTCAACCTTCAAACTCAAACCTGAAGCTGGGTGGTCCCAGAGACCCACAGGACAGACTACCCCCTCCCTGTGCCATCTTTTCCTTCCACAGCCCCACAAACGAGACGTCTCAGCTGGGCTTTGGGAGTCCATTCCTTGGCAGCTGACCCCAGAACACTGGCTACAGTCAGATCCGTCTTCTCTCCAAGCATCATGGCAGGGTCAGAGGCATGTCAAAATGTCTCTGTGAGTAGGACTCCCTGACTGAGGGAAAGTCCTCAGTGTGGACTCCTGATTTGTTCCTCTCAACAGACTGAGCTACCTCAAATTTTCTTTGTTCAGATTTAGTCATTCATTTATTTACCAACCAGTTGGTCACTCAATAAAAATCCTGTGAGCCCTTGGCACCCTCCAAATCCAGCACTGGGCTCTGGATACTCCAAGCTGAATGAAACACATTTCCTGCTCTTGGGGGAACACTTCACAGTTTAGAAGAGACCATCCTGGGGCACAAACAAAGCCCAAGGTATTGCAGTGAGTGCTCTGCTGGTGGTTTGTGGCAGGTGCTGAGGGGCCCTGAGAGTAACAAATCCTCGTGAGTGCACTAAAGGATCAGTAGGATCCCCTAAGGAGAACTGCACATGCAGAGGTGGTCACTGAAGGTCATAGCATGCTTCATGTGAGGGGTGAGAGGTGAAACAGGTGAGCTCAAGGCTCAGCCCCTCAGCCTGTCTCTCACCACAGCCCCTTAGCGTCTCCTGCAGTTCCAGCCTACAGAGAACCCTGAGTAGGTCCAGCTTCAAGCTTGTTCGGCCATGCAGTATCCCATCTTACCTGCCCACCCCAGGGTCCTTCCCCATCACACCCCCTCAATCACGCTGCAGTCAAGACTGGTAATGGCCTGATTGCCACAACAGTCTTTTGATCTTATCTCTGCCACCCCTCCTGTTCAGCCTGTTTGATCTGCTCACTGTGGGAGAAAGACCGCCAGGCCTCTGACAGCAGTTAGTAACGTCCCTCTTCCTGGAACTGTGATAGGGAAACCTCTGTCATGTGGATGTTGGCCCTGCCGTCTTCACATCTACTCTTTCTTAGTAGCTCAGGCCTATCACCATCTCATGAGTTCTTGCATTCACTTAAGTCTTCTACTTTCTCCGCCACTACCACTGCCCCTTTCTCGTCTGCAGTTTCTAAGCTCTCGAGAGCTGGAAATACAGATGACTACCCTTGGTAAATTGTATGAGCAAACAGGTTCTGTGGTGGCCTCATCAGAGGGGTGGATGGGAGGCTCCATAGGATTTACGTGTGTGGATTCTGTGGTATGAAATTAGTGACTAAGGGGGCCTTCTGGGTTCAGTTCTTGGGTGTGTTGAAGAGATAAAAGTCTCAGTGAGCAATCTCTGTAAAAGAGAGGGGTTATTGTCCATTTCAGACGAAACTGTGAGGGTACAGGGAATGTGAGGTTAGGGCAAAACTGAAAAGGCTGCATGATTAACTTTTTTCCAGTCTCTTTCTTCAAAAACCAAACCTGTTGCTGCCAAGTTGATTCCGACTCATAGCGATCCTACAGAACAGAGCAGAACTGCCCCAATAGGGTTTCCAAGGAGGCTAGTGGATTTGAACTGTTGACATTTTGGTTAGCAGCCATAACTCATAACCATTGCACTACCAGGTTCCATTTCTTCAGAAAGGCCTAAAAATATTAAGCAGCCAACAAACTCAAGGGGACAAAAATATCTGCAGGAAGGCCTCTGTTATGGATTGAATTGTGTCCCCCCAAAATATCTGTCAACTTGGCTAGGCCATGATTCCCAGTATTGTGATTGTCCACCATTTTGTCATCTGATGTGATTTTCCTATGTGTTGTAGATCCTACCTCTATGATGTTAATGAGGCAGGATTAGAAGCAGTTATGTTAATGAGGCAGGACTCAATCTACAAGATTAGGTCTTACATCAATGTCTTTTGAGGTATAAAAGAGACAAGCGAGCACAGACTGGGGACCTCATACCACCAAGAAAGCAGCACCAGGAGCAGAGTGCGTCCTTTGGACCTGGGGTTTCTGCGCTGAGAAGCTCCTAGACTAGAAGATTGATGACAAGGAACTTCTCCCAGAGCCGAAAGAGAAAAAGCCTTACCCTGGAGCCGGCACCCTGAATTCGGACTTCTAGCCTCCTAGACTGTGAGAAAATAAACTTTTTATTAAAGCCATCCACTTGCGGTATTTGTTATAGCTGCACTAGATAACTAAGACAGCCTCGTACAATGGTAAGTTTCCAGCATACACACCTGAGCTGAGCATAAGCTGGGCTGCTAGTCCCATTTCTACCCATTCAGACGTAGGCAACAAGCAGCGCTTAACATCAGAGGGACTTTGGATATGTTGGTTATCTTCCTGGGGCCTCTTATCTTTATTTGTAAGGAAAACAAAGAGAGGAGGGAACTATTTCCAGCTCCTGAGATTCCATGGGTGATTGTTTTTATTACATAAACATTACCTTTTTATATAGATGAAAGACCTCCCCCTGCTGGGCATTCACACAATTTCTGAACAAATTTAGCAGAATAAAGTATCTACACTCACAATATAAATCTTAATAAAAAAAGGCTTCAAAATGCAGCAAGAAATAAGTCTTGTACATTCTGTACATCTCTGTCTTCCTCCTTGTCCTCGTTTACTGCTGCAGGAAGCTGCTGGAAAGCGGATGCCACAGCTTATCCACGGTTCCACAAAGACACCATGAGGTCACCTAAAGTTTCTTCGTCGCACAAGTCCCTAAATGAACACAATTCTAATGGGTAGCTCCCAGTGTGCCTTTAACTCCATTCTCCCCAGGAGAAATCCATTTCACAGTCAACTGTTACCACCAGACTCGCTGGAATCCTCTAGCACAGTCACTTCTGTGTCACACTGGCCAGCATGACCCAAGGACATCGAGTGCAGGGCAGTCTCTCTGGAGAGGCCTTCTGCTAAGCATGCTCACCAGCACCACTTCCACTGGCCCCTGTGCCCTTGCCAGATGCCTGGGCGTCCGAGGAACGCGAAGCCTGTTTTGGCAGGTGGATGGGGACGTAGATGTTGGAAGCACAGTGCTCCTTGAGGTACTCTCCTCCCTTTTCTTCATATTCTTTCCTGGTGACCCAGACTTCATCGCTGTCTAGGTGGTCCAAGGCCCAGTCACGAGCACCATACCAGGCGTCCAGCACAGGGTTAGAAGCAAGCTGGACCTGCAACATGAAGGGAACATTCACCAGTGGGCATCTCCCATCAGGGCTCCATGCTCATGAGGGAGTGTGTATTCAGCAGGCCCAGCTACATCCTATGTTTTATCCCCAGAGATTTACAAATAGGAGGAGCCCACTTAATTCTCAGGCGGTGCAGGACTACCTCTGTACCTCCAAGCAAAGCTGAGCTAAAATGTCAAACTCCCCAAAACAGCACAAAAGAATGTAAAGCACATCAGAAACGGCCTCACAGAATACATGATTGTCAGATATTTTAAGAACACAAGACCTGCCACCTTGGGTTGGACAGGGGACCAGCTGCCCAGCTTCCTCTCCATGCTGCTGTCAACCACAAGTTGTCAGGTGGAGACAGTACACAGAGGCTAGGTACAGGGCAAGGAGGAAAGGCCCTGTTGGCCCTGCTGACCTCTCTGAGGCGGAGGGAAGCAGAGGCTGATTCAAGATGGCTCTCGTCATAGTGGCGAACGAGTCTCAGAAGAAACGAGAGCGGGGAGGGATGGCCTAGGGAGCTCTTTGTGATGTCAACAATGCTTACTTTCCATTCCTTATTATCCTGGGGGTCAGCAGGTCTGCATGCCCCTCATCTAGGCTGGCCTACCCATTCAGGCTAACACTGTAGCTCAAATAGGGCTTCTTGGGTTCTCGGAGTCTGCATCTCCCCTCTTCCTCTCACTTCCCTTTCCCATTCCAACCTGGAACGGTGGCTTCAGAACTCCCCTAAGTAAGTGATACAATGCGGAATTAGCATGCACAGGCGGAGCGGGGATGAAGGAGATGAAGGTGCATGCACAGGAGTCGGACTGCCTGGGCTCCCACACAGGCAAGTGACTTCTCTACAGGGACCTGACTCATCCTCTCTGGGAATCATTTCCCACCAACAAAATGAGGAGAACAAGGGACCCCACAGCTCTGCCTTAGGAGGAATAAGTGAGAATGACTGCAAAGCGTCTGGCAGACTGCTAGGGACAGGGTAAATATTCAACAACGGTAGTTATCATTATTATTAATAAAAAGTACAATAAGATATATGTTTAACGATGGAATACTAAATAGCCATTTTAAAAAAGGATGCTTTCAACTTGAATAGACACTGCACCAAAGAAGAAATACGAATGGCCAACAAGCACATGAAAAGATGCTCAACGTCATTAGCCATTGTCGTTGTTGTGTGCCATCTAGATTCCACTTCACAGCGACCCTACAGGACAGAGCAGAACTGCCCCATAGAGTTTTCTAGGCTGTAATCTTTATGGGAGCAGGTTGCCAGGTCTTTCCTTCTGCAGAGTGGTGGGTGGATTCAAACCACTAACCTTTCGGTTAGCAGCCAAGCGCTTAACAATTGTGCCACCAGGACTCCTCATTAGCCATTAACTCAAACCCACTGCTGTCAGTTGATTCCAACTCATAACGACCCCAAAGAAGACAGCAGAACTGCCTCATTGGGTTTCCAAGGCTGCAATCTTTATGGAAGTAGACTTTCACATCTTTCTCCCACAGAGTGTCTGGTGGATTAGAACTGCTGACCTTTCAGTTAGTAGCCAAGTGCAGAACCATTGAGCCACCAGGACTCTTCATTAGCCATTAGGGAGACGCAAATCAAAACCACAGTGAGATATAATTTCATATCCACTAAAATGGCTATGATTTAAAAAAAAGAAAAACAGAAAAAAGGTGTTGGCAAGGATGTGGAGAAATTGAAACCCTCATCCATTGCTGGTGGGACTGTAAAATCGTACAACCACTGTGGAAAACAGTTTGGCATTCCTCAAAAAGTTAAACATAGAATCATCATACAATCCAACAACACCACTCCTAGGCATATACTCAAAAGAACTGAAAACAGAAATGTCAACAGATATTTGTACACCAATGTTCACTGATGTATTATTCAGAATAGCCAAAAGCCTAACTTCATCAACAGACGAATGGATAAATAGAATGTGGTACAAACATACAATGAAATATTACTTAACCATAAAGAAAAATGAAGTCCTAATACATGCTACAACATGGACGAACCTTGAAAACATTACGATGAGTCAAATAAGTCAATCACAAAGGAACAAATACTCCACTTAAATATCTAGGATAGGCAAGTGTACAGAGACCAAAGTTTATTAGTGGTTACCAACAGCAGATGGGTAGGAGGAGAAGGGAACTCATTGCTTTAGGGGATGCTGAGTTTCTGTTAAAGATGACTGGAAAATTTGCAAATGAATACAGGCAGTCTTCAACTTAACAACATATTTGAGTTACAACGATCCACACTTACGACCATCTTTTTTTTTTTTTGGTACATCTTATCATTAGTCATACATACTACATACAGTGTTGCAGCATGTAATTTGCTGATGTTATCATTCGCAGATGTTCACTCGCCAACAAATAAAGATCGGTATTTATCAAACCAGTTGTCCAACCTAGAACTTGGAAGTTTATGTCTTATGTCCCACTTCTGTCCTGATATTCAATCTATTACCAAGTCCTGACAATTTTACTCCCTTAATCTCTATCATATCAAACCCCTCCTCTCCTCTCCCTCTGCACTGCCTTCATATAACCTGCATAGTGACCAAGTAACTGACCCTGTGCCAAGGGCTTAGAACACAACCGTTCATAAGACACTCATTGTCCCTGCCCTAAGCAAGGGGGGTCTAGAAAGGAATATATATTAAGGATAGGGCAGAAAGAAGTACATAAAACAAGTTCCAATTCTGCTTTAAAGTTAAACACAGACTAAAGACCAGAGAGAAAGCCATAAAAATATTAATAGCATATCTCTGGATGACAAAATTATGATTTTTGCATTTGCACTTTATTGTTTATTTACGCTTTATTACTTTTGCAATCAGAAAACAAATAATTAATGCTATTTTCCAAACAGTCAGCTACACGGCTAATCAGTACCTGAAAAGAAGACCGGAAGGGCCTCATCCCCAACAGCTCCTTCTCAATCCTGGCTTTCATCCCAGGATACATTGTGTTCCCGCCAGTGAGAAAAACATTCTGAACCAGTGTCTCCTGGACATCCTTTGGATACCTAGGAGAGAAACCATTTCTGGTCTAGTCCCTCCAACTTGAATATTAAAACAAGAATGTAGATGTGAAAATGTAACCTATGAGTTGGAATTGACTCAACGGCAACAAGTCCGGTCTTTTGTGTTTTGGAAGTACAAAATATAAAACATCTAAACAACAAGTTAAAAAAAAAAATGTTCATTTTTCCTGTATGTTTTTACAGAATGCCAGCCAAGCGTTTCCAAATAGCTAGTCAAAAACCTAAATTTGAACGTTCAACTCATTTCTGTAACATGATTAGAACTTTTGCCCTTTCTTATACATTTTTTTTTTAATCAACTTTATGGAGGATTAATTTACATACATTTTAATAAAGTTTGGCAAATTTATATCCCCAGTAACCAATACCACAATCAAGGTACAGAATACTTTCCCCACCCCAAAAGTCCTGCCTCCCTTTTGAGGGCCCATCCCTCATCTATGTGTGTTTCTTAAGCATCTATGTGTGTTTCTTTATCTCATCCACGTTTGATCATTTTTCCACCCACTGTTAACACAAAGCTCAAAGCCACTCAAAAAAAGTAGCTGTAATCGTTTTTTCTCCTTGCTACGTGCTGTTGGTTATAACAATCCTGTTATAACCAAGAGCAGCCAGTGTACTAGAAATCATGTTCCCTACTTGTCCAACTTTTTAAATCATTTTCCTGTCCACTGCAGGAAAATGCCTCTATAAATGAGAGGGGGGAGAAGAACATTGTTATAGAGATGCAAGCTCTTAATAAATAACATGTCAGCAAGAAGGGAAAAAAACTTTTAGAAACTCTGTGTATTTTTAGTCTTTAATAATGTAAAATTTATATAAAAGCCAGTGCACACATATTATCATCTAGCTCACACGTATAAGAAAGTGCGGAAGTTCCTCAAATCAACTGAGCATTTGCGTGTTCAGAAAAGAATGACAAAGTCCCAGCTATGTGCCAGGCCTGGGCTGGAGATGAAAGAATACTATCTGAGCACAGCACATCAATCAAAAGGAGCAAGACAGGCAGACTTCCAAAGTGCCCAACCATCAAATCTACCATTCAGTATGAAATCCAATAAAAGGGTTCAGGAAAATCTAAGGAGATGAAGTTTTGCAGTCTCACCTGTCCAGAATGTACTGGAGAGTCTCTGCTATCCCAGCCTGCTCTTCTCCTATGAGAGATGGCTGGAAAATAATTTCTGGAGCTCGAATTCTTTCCGTTCCAACATACAGCTGATGATATGCTGCCAAGTTAAACACGGGCTTTAAAAACCCAAGGTTTAGAAGATATTTTTAGGCCATAATGACAAACATACCAGTTGCCAGTTTCCTCAAACTGCATTTCTTATTTCAATCTAGCTCTTGTCCTTTGTTCATGCCAGAAGAGCCTTCCCCCACTCTCCTGATTTGATAATCCGGTTTTCTGCCTCCTTTCAACCTCAGAATTACAGACCTCCGAATGTGCATCATGAAAAATGGCCCTGGAGTTGCAGGGAAAGACACTTTGTGGACATCAGCAGGTAAGAGGCCGAGCAGTGGAAGCCCAACTCTGCCCGCCCAGTGCCTGCCTTTGTACCACTGACCCTCCCCAGCCAAGAGAGCATTTACCCAGGTGTGGCTCAGACTCAGATCCATTTATCTGGCTGCTATTGTAATGACAGTAACATAGGCCCAAGTGAGAATTAAGCATAATAACATTGGCTTAAGCTTTAAATGAAACCACTAAAAGCCACTTTTGGGGTCTAAAGTTCTCAATTCATTGCCCAAATGTCCCTGCCAGGAAGAACGTTTCTCACAGATTCACAGATCTTGGTGTCAATCACCGGGAAAAAAAACTCTGACTTCAGATGTTTTACGTATCAGTATCCCTTTTTCTAGAAAATACAACTGAGCTTTTTTTTTAATCTTCCTTGACTAGTCTGGTCATTTGTGGCAAATGTTTCAACACAAAAGCTCGGTCTGGGCTACAGGAGACAAACCTGGACAGTGGTAACTGGCTTCTCCACTTCAGGTGTCTCCTCTGAAAACAAGGGCTCAAAATCATGCATGCTTTCCACGTCTTCCAGGGATGGCTCCAGCTGCTCCAGGTCAGCGGTCTATGAACAAACAAAACAAAACTGAACCTGTGACTTCAGTGAGCCTTAGTTCTGTTAGTTCAGAGTCATGAAAAAGAATTGGGATCTTGACCAGTGTTCTAAAAGTTTACACAAAATCTATGAAAAATCTTCTAAGCTATTAAAAAAAAAAGAACACATATGAACACAAGGATTAAAAGACTAAACAGCCAGGAATGGGCTTTGCTTTTAATCTCTGCCATTTCCTACCTATACAAGCCTCATAAACTCCCACCTTCTCTCTCTGAAGCCTTCCAAAGGTGCCAGCTCCCGGCTGGGGCCCAGTGGAAACTCACTGCATGTATTATCCCCCCAACCTCACTCAGAACTCTGGGGGGAAACGGTTTGATAGCTGGTATCCTGCAAAATAGCTTAGACTAAGAGCAAAATCAAATAGATCCCTTAATAATTAATAAATATTTGTGCCAACACTGATGGGCTTAACAATCAGGTCCCTTAAGAACAGGTCCCACTGGGCTGGGAATGAGACTAAGGGCCCCAAGGGGGCTGAGTGCTTCCTCTCTGTGGCATCCTACCTGCCTACTGAACAGGCAATCCTCATCGACCAAAATGAGCCTGGGTGGGGCCTAGAAATGCTGGCATCATTCCCCGTAGAGGGCTTAGGGCATTTTTATTTTAATTTTCATCTGCACGAAAGAAGTTGTGCAGGGGAAGGGTATTCTGAATGACATCTTCAGCCATCTGTCATTCTGCCATGAGAAGGGCAGATGAGTCTTACCTTTCTGGACTCAAAGGGGTGAAGTCACAGGGAGAAATATTTTGTTAATCTCCTAACAATGACAGCTGCTGTAGAATGGACTGTCTCACAAGGTGCTGCCTTAGGAGGATTCAAGCAGACTCAGGAACCAACAGTCAAGCATGCTTGGGAGGACATGCCTACATTGAGTACGCATTCTCTGAGTCCCTCCTTACTCTGGGAATCTATGAAGTATGTGGATTACCAATGCAATTCAGAGAATTTAAATATACTTCTCTAGAACCTGTAGTATATATACTACAGATGTAAACAAGCATTCAAACTCCCTTTTTTTTTCCCAGACTCACTTTTAAACAAGGCAATGACCCTCAATGCCCGCCTTCACCTCCACAAAAGTCGCATGGCATGTGTGGCATGAATGGGGGACAATGCATTCTAATTTCTATCCAATATAGATGATTCTACCATATTTATGGGGAATTTTCCAGGCTTGAGGGTAAGCCCTGGAAAGGAAGGGGAGTATTTCCTTATCTGAGACTGAACGACAAAATGAGAGGGACTGGTTTAGAAGCAGGTAATTAAAGGAGAAAAGAAGATGAGTCAGGGGGTAAGAATCAAAAGGATCTCCTTCTCAGTCAAGAAGGCGGAAGTCATCTTGGCCAATACTGAATCAGATTCAGGGGCAGGGACGCCTGCCATTTGCAATGCTCTCTCCACCCCCAAGTCCTCGCTACAGATAGTATCCGATATTTCATGGCTGAGGAAGCTGTGGCTCAGGAGGGTTAAGTATCTTGCCTAAGGTTACATCACACTAGTGAGTAGGGGGAACTTGCCTGAGACAAAACTGCTTAGCTCCAAAGTCTCTGCTCTGCTTTACCTGAACTTCTATAAACTGCGAGTCTGAGAGTGACAGGACAGTTGGGGCTTTAGCAGTATTGAAAAGATCTAGGCCAAGCTCAGGGTGGGTAATACAAGAGACGAATGAAAGACCTTACATGCGGCAGCAAAACCAGCTCAAGGGAGCGACAGGCTCCTCTGGCCAGACAGGGCAGTGACAGCGTCTCAAGAAGCATTCCTACGCCGTCTGCCGTTTATGATACAGAAGACTCCTAGCCTGAGACCACCCTGCAAATAATAACGGGTGAAGGCAAGCACTGGGCTCCACTGAGGTCCCTCCTATCTGCCTCTCTACTCCCCACCTGTCTCACCACCTTTACTCTCCATCTTCATCCCAACCTCCACTCCTCTGACCTCCCTCACCTCCAAGTGAGGACCTTTCATGTGGATTTGTACCTTTCTCTATCCAACCTAGAGTCCAATCACAACTGCCACCATCCCTCAACCCTGGTGATCTACTTCCAAAAGGTCACAGCCATTGAAAACCCTATGGAGCACAATTCTCCTCTAACACACGTGGAGTCACCATGAGTCACAGTCCACTTGACGGCTTAGTTACATGGCTGTAGAGAAGTGGACAATGTATGCTTCCAGTGGGGCAGGAGAGGAGGAAGCCCTGGGTTGCTACTAGGCAATCCTTTTGTTACCCTTCAGCTTCCCTTCCCATTCCCCACAGCAGTTGCCTTAAACCTCTTCAACACTCTTCTCCTCAACCACCTTCTGTCTTAATCCCGGGATTCTCAGCAGATCACTTTCACTGCTTCAAAGAACAAACTCCCCTATTTACTCTCCATTCCACCTCATCTTTTTTCTTGTCCTTTCACCCTTCCTTGTCTCAAAGAATGAGGCACACCATCTTCTATCCTAGGTTAAGCTCACCACTCAGGCTCTTCAAACTCTCCCATCAACGCTTTCTGGCTTCTCTCTTCTCTGATTGCTTTTTCTCAGTCTCTTGTCTTGCTTTTCCTCTTCCATCACCTCCTAAGTGGTGGCATACCCCAGGCATTCTGCTTTTCTCACTCCCCATGTTTTCCCCATGTGATTCTATGTCCTCCCATACCTGGGCCCTAGAGAGTTCTACCTGATGTCCCACAGAGACTTTAAAGATAAGGTGCTCAAAACTGATCTCATAAGCTTTCCAAACTTGGTCAAAGGCATCACCCACCCCTGCCTTTCGGGATAGCCTAAGTGTTAAAAGCGTGGACTATGGAATGGATTGCTTGTGTTTGCATCTCAGCTGTACTACTTGCAGCTGTGAGATTTTAGGCATGTTTCTTCACTCCTGTCTCCTTATTTGTAACATGGGAACAACGATAGCACCTATTCATGGAGTTGTGACAATGAATCAGGACAATGCCGGCAGAAGTGCTCAGCACAGTCGGGCACATGTCATGTGCTCTACTGTCATCAGTCAGTGCCACTGCTGTCACCTCTGCTTCTGAATGGCACCCAGATCTTTAGATCCTACTTCTTGAGTACCCACCCTCCATCCCCATAAACATGGCAAATTTCAGCTCTCTTCTGAAATACTATGTTTCTATCCTGTCTTCCCACCTCTAGCCTCATCTCTCCCTACAGCCCATCCTCCTAACTGCCACTGGTTATTTTCCTAAAATAAAATCTTATCCTTTGATTTCCTGGCTCAACATACTTTGAAGGTTCTGTATGTCTGTACATCTACTTGATAAAGACCTTTAGAGCCTGGCCTCTGCCTCCCTTCCCCACTTCGTCTCCCATCATGGCCCCTCTTGCCCACACGCTGTATACCACATATGCCATGCTCCCTGCACATGCGGCTCCTTCCATCAAAAACATTCCTCCTCCTTATTTGTTGCCTGTTGAAATCCTAATACTCTTTCAGGGCCCAGCTCAAATGTCCCAGTCGTTTCTCAAAAATCTGTCTAGGTTCCACACACATAGACCACCATGCCTGACATACTTTATTACTGTCAGCTAACTATGGGACTAGCATCTATTCTTTCTGAACCACCCAGGAGGGCAAGCACTGTATCTTAATTACCTCTGCATCCCTGGTCTCTGGCATACCATGCCTGGCACTGAGTGGTAGGCCCCTGGGACACACCCTCAAATCGCTCTGGAATACAGAAGATTGTAAAACACAGGGGTTTCAAAGAGCTTCTTCAGCTGCAGTAAAATATCACCATCCACCTTCATCAAGCTATAGTCACAAGCATGTCACTGAACCTTGGTGGTGCAATGCTTAAGTGCTCAGCTACTAACTAAAAGGTTGGCGGATTGAACCCATCCAGTGGTTCTGCAGGAGAAAGACCTGGTGATCTGCTCTGTAAAGATTACAGCCTAGAAAACCCTATGGGGCAGTTCCACACTGTCACGTGAAGACGCTGTGAGTTGAAATTGACTTGATGGCACCTAACAACAACAACTTGAATGGTAAAAAAAAAAATTTTATCCCAATTCATATGATTCACAGAGAGGAACAAAGCTAGTAATTTCAATGCAGAGAATAGGCGTCTGATAGGGAACAGATTTCTCTAACCCTGCTGGCTTCTCTCCCTCTAGGGTTTGCCAGGGTATCCACATAATTGTGTGGCATTCAGAACCACAAATATGACTGTTCTTTTGGAACCGAACAGAAGAACAGCTTGCCAAAGCACATCAGAGAAGATGTAGTATGGGTCCCTGGAACAGCCTCAAGTAACATAAAAACAAGCAGAGACCAACTCTGATCTTGGCTACTCAAGTAAAAGAATGTTCTATATTTGGCCCGTTGTGTTTTCTAACAAACGATGGTTAGTTCTAAAACTGCGTCCCTCCCCCAGCAATACACACTTGTGCTGTGTTTATAGTCATGGAAAGTAAGCATCTTCTAGTTGTAAATGTTTCGTTACGAGTGGTAACAAAGCCGTCTTTTACAACATCCTAGTAGGATTACTTGCAGAATGGCAACGGCTAGAAAAGATTGATCTTTAGGAAAAAATGGATTTTACAAAATACTATAAGTTTAAAAATTTAGCTATATTAATCCAACTCAGCCATTACTGCTTAAATGGCATTTTAAAATGAATTCTGGCCCATATAAATTTATTCTCTTTGTTCCAATGAATTCTATTGTTGGAAAACACTGTAAACACTTCTTGAAAGGTAGAAGTGGCTGGCCAGTGTCATGGTCAAATTTATTCCAAGAATGTTAACGGAATTGACTTTAATCACTAACAATCACCCTCAATAAATGTTAACTGACCACTAAAGCTTTGGTGACAAATCAGTTCATCAGATTTTTTATTGTATGTAGAGAAACCTTTTGTAGTCCAATATTTTCAAATCTCCCCAAGCTTGGGGATGTTTGAATATGTGTCCCTAGAGCACAGAACAACGTAGGTACTTAGTTAGTACCTGCTGAATGAATGAGTGGCTGAATCACAGTATGTAATGCAGAAAAAATGGACAGAGAATAGGAAAAACTAATTCCCCAGCGGCTCCCCAGTCACATCCCTACAGTTGTTTGTTCAAATCTGAAATCTCTCTCCTGCATGTGGCTTAGTGGTACATCTCTGGTATAAAGATGCTGGTGTCCTATTGACAGTGACACGTTAAACATGATAAAAACTAAATGTGGATGAATGAACAACAAAGACAACATGGTTCTGGATCCCAGTAAACAACAGTTCACATCTGAAACACACACTGAGAGAAGCAGACTAGAAAAGGGATACTAGATAACCAAAGCTAATCTGAGATGCTGTGGGGGAGAAAAGTGGTAGTAAAGGCTCCTTCTGCCAAGATGGCAGTGATCCAGGAAGCTGGACCTGGTAAGCGTGCCTCAGGATCTGCTCTATAAAACACGTGTGCTCACAGCCAGTCACTGTCTGCATATAATCTACAGCCTGGCAAAGCGCCAGAGGACGGAAGGCTAGAGCAGAAGCTACAAGAGTGAGCCTGTAGCTACGAGACAGTCACTGCAAAAGTGAGCTTCAGGCTGAGCCAAAGATAGCTCAGAAATCACCGAGAAGCCCCACAACACTCCTAGCATCAAACAGCACTGACTTGGATTCTTCCACAGTGTTGTTCCTTTCCAAAAGCATGGATAATTAAAAATTTAAAGAAAGTTGAGCTAAAAAACAAAAAAAACAACAAGCTATATTGGTTAATCTTGCCTCTAAAGTGTCACAAGGCAATGAACAAGCCTATCAGGTGCTGTCCACCACCTGACTACCAGTCTGTTGTACTGTGGTGGCTTACGTGTTGCTGTGATGCTGGAAGCTCTGCCACTGGTATTTCAAACACCAGCCAGGTCACCCATGATGGACAGGTTTCAGTGGAGCTTCTAGACTAAGACGGACTAGGAAGAAAGGCCTGGCGCTCCGGTTCAAAAAAATAGCCAATGAAAACCCTGTGGATCACAACAGAATACTGCCTGATATAGTGCTGGAGTAGGAATCTCCTAGGTTGAAGGCACTCAAAATACACCGTGGCCACAACAACGTACTTCAGCATACCAATGATGGTGAAGATGGCACAGGCCTGGGCAATGTTTCATTCTCAATGGTAACTAACAACAACAATTAGTTGCTGTAAAAAAATTCAGAAGCTATGTATGGAGCATGATCCCTTAGGGAACATCAAGATGGAAAGGAAGTAAGTGAAAGATTAACCACAATCAATTTAGTAAAACATCCGAAGCCAGCTAATGGGAGTATGTGACTAACTGACAAATAACCATCAGAGGAGCAGGTTCAGGTTCGAGACAGGACCACATGACCGGTGTGTGAATGCTCTTCCTACTCCACGCACACACCTGCCCTCCCAAATGCAGGGCCAGAGAACTACAAGGCGAAATTCCTCCTGTCAGAGTGTCAGCTGATACAAGGTCAGTGCCATCCCTGTCCCCACCCATGTCCCCACGACATCATTAATCACACTGCTCTCTTTTTCTCCAAGTCTGGTCACAACCCCTTGATGTCAGCCTTCTCAAGATCCTCCTCCAACCCCTAAGGAAGGGCTGTTCTCTCTAAATGACCCTGTGGCACCCAAGGGAGGGCCCTCCGTTACCTCTGGCTTGCTGTCTACCACATCCACCTCAAGGGTGACTTCTGCTTGAAGGATTTTCTGTTTAGCTTGCTCCACTGCTGAGCTGAGCTTTTGTATGTAGGACTGCAGCTCTTCTGGGGAGTCCATATTCAGCTCTATCAGGGCTTTGTGAAACTGATCCATCTGGCCATCCTCTAGAAGTTCCTGAAACCAGAGCAGTCACAAGTCACCCACAAAGACAAACACTGCAATCATACGCAAAGGGAAGAGAAGTGGCTTAAAACTCAAAGACAGAAGAAGTGTCACAGGAGAGGGCTCCAGAGCTCACCTACCTCCACAAAATCCCACCTCCATCTCCCACTGCAGTTCCACAGAGCTGCCCTCCTCTCCAACTCTCTCTAGGACAACACTATTTCACCGTTCCAGCACCACCCAGTTGGGCAAAACTAATCTATGGTGACAGATGTCAGAAACATTGCTTTTTGGATAGGGGCAGGTGGGAGAGTTACTGAGAGGAGACATGAAGGAGGCTTCTGGCAATATTCAGGAACTGGATGGCAGATACATGGCTGTATCCACTTTGTGAAAATTCACCAAACTGTACACTTAAGATTTGTGCCCTTTGCATCATGTGTGCCATACTTACGTACATTAGAAAGTTAAAAAATATATATAATAAAGGAGATTATAGGGCAAAAATAAATAAACAAATTAATAAAGCCAGAGTCCAGAGCTCTCTCAGAAACACCTGCTACCATACTCTACTTTCAAAATGTCTATACTGCTGATTCACCTAGACTCCTTCCTGACCCCAAGGATGACTTAGGAGGCCAATAAATTTTGAGGTTGCAGGAGAAAACGTAGCAAGAAAATTTTCTGGGACCACTGTGTTGAGCAAGGCTGAGGACCCAGCCGGCATCTGTTCTTACTTGCACGTAGAGCAGTCTGTCCAGCCGCTCCTGGTCGAGCTGTAGCTTCTCCTCCCGTCGACGGGCATTGAGCTCCTGCAGTCGCCGCAGCTGCTGCTGCCGCCTTTCCTGCTTCTCCTCAGAGGTCAGAGTGCTGCCGAGAAGCTTGCTGGAAAATGGGAGCTGCATCTTGTGGACATTGTTCTCATAATAATCAGGGCACCGCCATTTCTGCAATTCTTCAAGGAAATAATTTTGGAAGTTATGAAATGAAAACACTCCTAATGCAGAAATTTAAAAATCAAGACCGGGGGTCCAGTTCCAGGTAAGATGGAGAAAGCACACTCCACCTTCTCTCTTTAACTGAATGCAGCCACGTAATCTGGACATAATGGCAGCAGACCCACTCGGAAAAACTGCTAAACAAAGTTCTTCAGCCAGATGAGAAATGACACCAAAAGGAAACTTGGAAGATCAGGAATGAAGTAGGAGCAATAGAAATGATAAAATCTGGTTAAAAGCAATAGACTTGTCTTATCCGCTCGAGTTTTTTAAAATATGTTTCACAATTGAAAGCAAAAATTATAACAGTGTCTGATGGGATTTTCAGTGTATGAAAACGTAATACATAAGACAACTATAACATAAAGGAGCCTAGATAGTGCTAGCACTTCTACATTCCACTTGAAGTCGTAAAACATTGATTCTAAGCAGACTGTGAAAAGTTAAGCATGTTTTCTGAAACCCCTAGAGCAACCCTAAAAAAACCTACGCAGAAATACAGTAAAAACACAATAGGTAAATTAAAATGGAATACCAGAAAAAAGAAAACAAAGTTCAAAAAAAAAAAGCAGGAAAGGGAAACAGATAAATAAAAAACAGAGAAGCTGCGGTGCAACGAATTACTTATTATAGGCCTTCTAGCTATGGTCTTTGTGACTCACACAATGACTGAGTGGGACTATGCAAACAAGGTACATGGAACCTGTGATGGTTGGGGTTATGTGTCAACTTGGTTAGGCCATGATTTCCAGTACTGTATGGTTGTCCTCCATTTTATCTAACCTCTACATGTTAATGGGGCAGGATTGGTGTGGGATGTATCCTGAGTCACAGCCTTGTAGGAGGGCTTGACTCAAGTCTCACCTTTACTCAAGTTGCACTCTTCCCTGGCATGTGGCCTGCATCCAAGGTATATATGTAGGTGCCCTGCAGGGCCTCCCTCTCTCTTCTGCATCTGGATCCCACATTCAGTTAGTGATTGTCTAACCTCTCTTGGGACTTGAGCCAGAGGCCTGCCATCTGACCTGCCAATTCTGGGATTCGCTGGCCTCTGCAGCCCCGTGGGCCAGTAGTTTTATCATCAGACCTGGTTTGCCAGCTTCCACAGCCTTGTGAGCCAGCAGCCTGGGGTATGACCTGCCAATCCAGCCCCTGCAGCCACATAGGTCAGTAGAAGTCTACACTTGACACACGGATTTGGGATTTGTCAGCCTCCAAAACCGCATGAGCCATTTCCTTGATACGGTTCTGTGAGAGGTTCTGTGAGACGCTGCAGTGAATTAGGGAACCCAAAGATGGGAGGGAGAGTGCTGAGGGAAGAAGGGGCAGTTGATATTAGAGATGATGGGGTGGTACAGCAGTTTGGAAAAGTTGGATATTTGGGACATCTTTAACCTCCGCCTCATAGGAACCAGCTTTGTGCTGATCCTCACAAAACAAATTATTCATCTAGAAATGCAGAAAACAAATAAAATGGTGGACCTAAATCTAGCCATATGAATAATATTAATTGTAAAAGGTCTTAACATATCAATTAAAAGACAGACATCAACAGAGTAGATTTTAAAAATGACCAAACTACTTGTTGTTTATAAGAAACTCACTTCAAATATGATATAGGCAGACTAAAAGGATGGAAAAACATACCACGCCAAGCACTCATCAAAAGAATGTCAACTTTGAAGCAAAGAAAATCACCAGGGACAAAGAGGGGTACTACATAATGATAAAAGGGTCAATTTACCAATAAGACGGAAGAAGCCTAAATATGCACCTAAAACCAGAGCTTCAGGCAAAAACTGACAGAAATGAAAGCAGAAACAGGCAAATCCACGATTATACCTGGAGACTTCAAACGGTCCTCTCACTAATCAACAGAGCTGGCAGAGAGAAACTGAACAAGGATACAGAACTGAACACCACCATTAACCAACAGAGCCAAAGTGACATTTACAGAGCGCTCAGGCAACAACAACAGAAACCACATGCTTGTCAAGGGTATATCTAACTTCTGGCAAAGTAGACCACATCCTGGGTCATAAAACAAACCTTAACAAGTTTAAAAGAACTGAAATCAGTTTTCTGACCATAATGGAATTGAACTAGAAACCAGACAGTTTCATAGGAAAATTTAACCAAATATTTAAAAGAAATAACATCAGTTCTTCATAATCTCTTTCAGAAAACAGAAAACACTTCCAAATTATTTAATGAGACCAGCATCACCATGACACTAAAACCAAACAAAGAAAACTACAGACCAACATCCCTCAAGAATATAGTCGCAAAGGAGCCTGGTGGCACAGTAGTTAAGCACTTGGCTGCTAACCAAAACCTCGGCAGTTGAAACCCACCAGCTGCTCCATGGGAGAAATATGTGGCAGTCTGCTTCCATAAAAATTACAGCCTTGGAAATCCTATGGGGCAGTTCTACTCTGTCCTACAGAGTTGCTATGAGTTGGAACCAACTTGACGACAATGAGTAAGAATGGTTAAAGAATACGTATATATGTGTATATATATATAGAGAGAGAGAGAGATGCAAAAACACTCACAAAATGTAAGCAAGTTGAATCCAGCATTAAAAAAATACTACAGAGGAATTCAGGAAAATAATGCAGGAACAAAATGTCAAAATAAATTCACAACTAGAAATTATACAAAAACAACAACTAGAAATCCAAAAGATAAACAACAAGATTTCAGAAATGGACAGTGTCATAGAAGGGCTGAGGAGCAGATTTGAAATGGTGGAAGACAGGAACAGCGGAACTGAAGACAAACACTTGGATACAACTCTGTTTGAGGAAAAGTCAGAAAAAAGAATGAAGAAAAATTTAAGAGACCCTGAGAATTATGTGGGATACAATCAAAAGCAAAACTCTGCGAGTGATCGGAGTTCCAGAACAGGGGGAGAAAACAGAAGGCACAGAAAGGATCACTGAAGAATTGCAGACAGAAAACTTCCCCAACATCATGAAAGATGAAAAGCTGACCATCCAAGAAGCTCAACAAACCCCATATAGGATAGATCCCAAAAGAAAATCACCAAGGCATATCCATCATCACACTCACTAAAACCAAAGACAAACAAAGAATCCTGAGAGCAGCTCAAGAAAAACAAAAAGTCACATACAGAGGAGAAACAATAAGACTAAGCTCAGATTCTTCAGCAGAAACCATGCAGGCAAGAAGGCAATGGGATGACATATATAAAACCTTGAAAGAAAAAAATTTCCAGCCAAGAATAATATATCCTGCAAAACTCTCGTTGAAATATGATGGTGAAATTAGGTCATTTCCAGATAAACAGAAATTAAGGGACTATGTAAAAACCAAACCTAACTTACAAGACTTATTAAAGGAAGTCCTTCGATCTGAGAACAAACAATATTAGACCACAGGCTGAATAAAGGACGAGGATTGTACTAGCCAGATACCAACCTAGGAAATGAATTTTTAAAGACTATGCAAAACCAAAAGAACTATAAAAGGGAAACAGAGAGGTTAATCTGTAAATGACAACAGCATCAGAACAATAAAAGAGGGAATAAACGGTGTAGGTATAGAACCTTCTAATGGAGAGGAAGTCAAGCGATACCAAGCAATAACAGACTGGTTCAAATCTAGGAAGATATAATTTCAAGGTAACCACAAAGAAAGTTAACAAACCTACTAAGAGTAAGAGGAACAAAACTGGAGAACATTATGCTGAGTGAAATAAGTCAATCACAAAAGGACAAATATTGTATGAGATCTCTACTGTATAACTCATGTAAAAGGTTACACTCAAAAAGAAACAATCTTTGTTGGTTAGAGGGATGGCAGGAGTGGGGGGGAACTAAATAGGTAAGTGGTAACTTTGGTGAAGGGTAAGACAGTACACATTACTGGGAAAGCCAGAACGACTTGTACAAGGAAAGGCCATGGAAGCTCCATAGACACTTCCAAATTCCCTGAGGGACTGAATTGCTGGGTGGAGGGCTGTGGGGACCATGGTCTCAGGGAACATCTAGCTCAATTGGCATAACACAGTCGACAAAGACAATGTTCTACATTCTACCTTGGTGAGTAGCGTTTGGGGTCTTCAAAGCCTGTGAGCAGCCATCTAAGCTACTCCACTGGTCTCACCCCTTCGGAAGCAAGGGAGAATGAAGAGAACAAGATACAAGGAAAAGATTAGTCCAAAGGACTAATGGACCACAGCTACCAGGGCCTCCACAAGACTGAGTCCACTACAGGTAAATGGTGCCTGGCTACCACCACTGACTGCTCTGACCAGGATCACAATAGAGGGTACTGGACAGAGCCGGAAAAGGATGTAGAACAGAATCCTAACTCACAAAAAAAAAAAGACCATATTTACTGGCCTGACAGACTGGAGAAACCCCAAGAATATGGCCCCCGGACACCCTTTTAGCTCAGTGGTGAAGCCCCTTCCAAAGTTCACCATTCAGCCGGGGACTAGACAGCCTCATAAAACAAAACAGGACTAATGAGGCACAGCAGTCCAGGGACAAGGACTAGAAGGCAGGAGGGGACAGGAAAGCTGGTGATAGGAAACCCAAGGTTGAGAAGGGACAGTGCTGACATGTCATGGGGTTGTTAACCATTGTCATAGGGCAATATGTGTACTAACTTTAATGAGAAATATTTGTTCTGCAAACCTTCATCTAAGGTACAAAAAAAAAAAAAAAGAATTATCTAGGTGAGATCAAATTGACAACGGCAACTCAAAAGGTTTGATGAGAAGCCTAGGGGACAGTGAGTTGAAGATAATGGTGATGGAATAATTTGGAAAAGGATAGTAAGAATAGCAGCACAACTGGAAGAATGTAATCGATGTCACTAAATTGTACATGTAGAAACTTTCAAAATGGTGTAACTTTGGCTATGTATATTTTCACCAAAAAAAAGGTCCTCAAGGTCAAGAAGGGAGAATGTTGACATGTCATGGGGTTGTTAACCAATGTCATAAAACAATATGTGTACCGACTGTTTAATGAGAAACTATTTATTCTGTAAATCTTCATCTAAAGTACAATAAAAAAAATTAAAAAAAAAAATACTACACAAGAACAAGTGGAGCTTATCCCAAGAATGCCAAGCTCGTTTAATATTTGAAAAGCAACCATTGCAATCTACCATATGAACAGTCTAAAATAGAAAAACTATATGATCTTATTAAACAATGCAGAAAAAGCATTTCACAAAATTCAAAATCCATTCATGATAAAAACTCAGTAGAAATAGGGATAAAAGGAAACCTCCCCAACTTGATAAAGGGCATCTACAAAAACCTAGAGCTGACATCATACACTTAGTAGCGAAAGACTAAATGCTCCCCTCCCCACATCCCCAAGATCAGGAATAGAGAACTAGGCAAGGATATCCACTATCACCACTCCTATTCAACATCATACTGGAAGTCCCAGCCAGTAAAATGAGGCAAGAAAAAGAAATTAGGCATACCAACTGGAAAGAAATAAAACTGTTCCTATTCACAGATCACATAATTGTTTACATAAAAATTCCCAAGGAATCTACAAAAACTAGAACTCGTAAGTAAGTTTAGCAAGGTCACATGATACAAATTACGTGCATTTATACACTAGCAGTGGGCAACTGGCAAGTGAAATGAAAAAAACAATACCATTTTCAATAGCTACAAAAAAAAAGTAACAACAACAAAGAAGAAATAGGCATAAATCTAATAAAACACATACAGGATGTGTACACTGGAAACTATAAAACGCTGATGCAAGAAATCAAAGAAGACCTAAATATACTGTGTATATGGATTAAAAGTCTCAACAAGTAAAAATGTCAATTCTCCCCAAACTGATCCACAAATTTAATGTAATTCCAATCACAATCCCAACAGTTTTTTTTTTTTTTGTAGATATGGACAAGCTGATCCTAAAATTTATATGGAAAGGCAAAGGAACAAGAAGAGTCAAAAGAATTCTGAAAAGAAAGAACAAAATTGTTAATAATCACACTACCCAATTTTAAGACTAACTGTAAAGCAAAAGTAACCAAGACAGTGTATTATTGGCTAAGGAATAGAAACACAGATCAATGGAGCAGAACAGAGAGTCCAGAATTAGACCTGCATAAATATAGCCAACTGATTTTGGTCAAAAATGCAAAGTCAATTTAATAGAGAAAAAATAGCTGTGCAGAAAAGAGGTAAGACTGTTATCCTTAGAAAGACCTGCTTGCAAGGCTGGCTCTTGGCTGGTGTCTGGGAACTTGGCTCGTTAACAGTTCCCTACATGATATAAAACTTTCCCAAATAGTTAGGGTGGGTTCCTGTGCCTAGACTGTTTGTGCAAACAATATGGTTTATCCTGAACACCTGCCTTCCTTCTGGGAGTCTGGAATTTTAGTATGTGCTAGGCAGAGGATGCCTATGTGACCAGCCCCCAGTGAAAGCTTTGGGCCCTAAGTTGCTAATGAGCGTGTACCTGGCAGACAACATTTCTCATGTGTATTACAATTCATTACTAAAGGAATTAAGTGTGTCCTGTGCAACTACATTGGGAGAGGACTCTTGGAAATGTGTGTCTAGTTTCGTCTGGACTTTGCACCTTGTAACTTTTCCCTTTGCAGATTTTGCTTTGTAGCCTTTTGCTGTAATAAACCATAACCATGAGAATAATGGCTTCTGAGTTCTGTGAGTCCTTCTAGAGTATCATCGAACCTGGGGGTGGGCTTGGGGTCTCCCAACATAATAGTCTTTTCAACAAATGATATGGTAAAACTGGACATATGTGTGCAAAAAAAAAAGAACCATGACCTAACCCTTTACTGCTGTTAGTTGCCGTTGAATTGATTCCCACTCATGACGACCCCATGTATGCAGAGTAGAATTGCTCCACAGGGTTTTCAAGGCTGTGACTTTTCAGAAGCAGATCACCAGGCCTGTCTTCTGAGGCACCTCAAACTACCAATAGGTTCAAACTGCCAAGCATTGAGTTAGTAGTTAAGGGCTTAACCCTTACACCTTATATAAAAATGGACTCAAAATGGATCACAGAACTCAATGTAAACAGAACTACAAAAACTTCAGAAGAAAATTTTCAAATCTAGGGTTTCGGCAAAGAGTTCTTGGACATGACAACAAATGCATGATCCATAAAATAAAAATGATAAATTAGACTTCATCAAAAATAAAAACTTTTGTTGTGCAACAAACACTGTCAAGAAAAGAGAGTCAACAGACTCGGAGAAAGTATCTGTAAATCATATAGCCAACAATGACTTGTAACCATAATATATAAAGAACATTAAAATTCAACAGTAAGAAAACAATCTATGTAAAAAATAGGTGAAAGACTTGAACAGACACTTTACCAAAGAAGATGTAATGAAGGCAAATAAGCACTTGAAAAGACAGATGTTCAACATCATTAGCCATTGGAAATGGAAATTAAAACCTCAGTGAGCTACCATTATCCAACTATTAGAGGGGCTACATAAAAAATACTGACAATACCAAGCGCTAGCAAGGATATAGAGCAACTGGAACTCTCATACATTAAGTAACTCCACAAAACAACTCTGCAGTTTCTTATAAAGTTAAATATACACTTACTATGTGACCCAGCAATCCATTTACACTGGAGAAATGAAAACTCATGTTCACACAAAAACCTGTACATGAATTTTACAGCAGCTCTATCTGTAATTGCCCAAAACTGGAAACAACTCAAACGACTCTCAATGGGTGAATGGATAAACAAATTGTGCTACATCCATACAATGGAACTACTACTCTGTACTAAAAAGGAATGAATACAGACACAACAACTTGGACGAATCTCAAAAGGCATTATACTGAGTGAAAGAAGACAATTTCAAAAGGTTACATACAATATGGTGATTCCATTTAAGTGACATTCTCCAAAAGACAAAACCACAGTGGAGGAGAAGAGATTGGTTGGTGTGAAGGGAAGATGTGACCATAAACAGCATGAGAGAATTTTTTTGGGGTGCTGGAATGTTCTGTGTCCTAACTGTGGTGGGGGCTACATAAATCTATATATATGTTACAATTCATACACTGCACCAAAGAAAAGTCAATACCAGAGCACCGTGAGAACAGAGAAGCAGGAGCAAGGAGAGCTAATTAGCTGTGTGTCTTCTGGCAAGCATTTAACTCTCTGACTGGAGTGTTCTCACCAATTATTTCTTTCCAGGTCTGTCTCCCCAACGTCTCTGTATCCCAGGAATACCAGAGACAATTAATAAATGTGTTCTGAAGTGAATTAAGACACAGCTCTTGCCCTTCGGGAACTCACTAGTAATGAGTTGAAGTCACTACCTTCATTGCCAACCAGAAGATCCACTCATGTACTGTGGGACGGAGTTGTATTCACAGTGGAACTTTCACAGTAATTTGGTTTTATTGGAACTATTTAAATTTATGAGGAATACAATATTATTTTCATTGCATTATGCGATAACAATAGTAATCATTCTTACAGTAATTATTACTAATGGAGAATATAATCAAAAGTTCAAGATCTAACTTGAAAAGAAAAAAATAAGCTCCTAGAGCAAAAATTCTATATTAATAGTGCAGTGAAATAATTTCAACTGCTTTAAAGTTGATTTTTAAACCAGTATGGTCTGCTCAAGATACTGGCACTCTTAAAAATGTTTACCTTCTGGAATAAGTTGAAAGTTGTACAATTCTAAGTCCTGTATTTTGGCAAGCTATAAAAGCTATCATTTGCAAAAGGAACCCACAAAAATAAATAATCAGTGTAATGAATAGTTTGTTAAGAAAATGCATACCAAAAGAGGAAGGGGGTGCTAAAAAACAGAGCAGAAAAGTACAGAAGCCAAAGTGTCATCCTGATAACAACTGAAGGAACACCCCAAAAGCAGACAACATCCAAAAGCTTCAAGTAAACATCCTTTGCTTGAGGCTTACCTTCTACATAATCCTCAGCGATGTAGCTGTGCTCATGCAGGATCTCCTCCATGCGGCTGAGAGTGATAGCTGCTAGGTGTCCAGGATACTTCAGCTGAAGGAGGCGCTGGAGGTAACCAGCTGCTTGGCTTCCCCCAAGATTGATGCGTTTGCAGTTTTTAGCATCTAACCTGCAACCCAGCAACAGAAAATGGCACTGAAATGTTTGGCACATGGAGGGGAGAACATGGAGTATCTTTAGGGGAAAAGGGATAACTTAATGCAGATGAATGAGGAAGAAACTGACTTGCTGGGATAACATAAAAACTTTACAGTTGGAAGGGATTTTAAAGGTCCTTCGGTCCAATCTCTTACTCAAGGCAGGAATTCCTAATCCACGTCCAGACAGATGCCTGGCCATCTAACTTCTGACCAGAGTCTCAGAAGAAAACAAGGATCAATAGAAAGAATACATGTTCCAGAGTCAGACGTTTACGTTTCTCATCATATATTTCTCAAGCTGTAGTCCTAGGACCAAGTATCCCAGAATTATATGGGAAAATGTTCAAAATGCCAATTCCCATGGCTTCACCCCGAGAGAGTCCAACTGTTTTGGCCTGGGTGGGACGTGAGAATCTGCCTTTTTAACAAGCTTCCCAGGTGATTCTGGTGTGGACCAGAGTTTGAGAACCCCTGCCCTAGATACCCCACTTCTACTGATGCAAACACATTAAGTAACCATACATATATTGGTTTGCAGTAATCTCCTAAGAGCACTAGATGCCACTCACACGAACTGAAAAGAAAAAGAACCAGAGTAGCCTTACTGTGAGAAAGAACAGAACAGCATTTAAGAACTTGCTGTATATGGAAATGTCACTGCTGTATCAGACCTCACCAGTAGATGCCAGCATAGAACAGGATATGCTCCAATCTGCTCATTTCTGAGCTTTCAGGTAAAACAATTTTCTCTCAACATGCTATTTTTAATTTCTGCGTACCCAATAAAACAGAGACCCTCTGTATTTCAAGAATATTTGGTAATGTCTAAGAATATACTTTCTTCTTCATAAATTTTCAAAGATGCTTAAAGAGAAACTCCCAATAAAGGTTTCAATCAATTGAAGTATTTATTTAAATATAGGTCTCAAATAAATTTAAGCATTTAACATTTAACACTGTGACTTAAATATGCAAACTGCTTTTCAGTTTAAAAAGAAGCCCTTGTGGCGCCGTGGTTAAAGCAATCGACGGCTAAATGAAAGGTCAGCAGTTGGAAAGCACCAGCGGCTCCACAGGAGAAAGATGTGGCAGTCTGCTTCCGTAGAGATTTACAGCCTTGGAAACCCTATGGGGTCCCTATAAGTGGGAATCGACTTAATGGCAGTGGGTTTGGTTTTTTGGTTACAGTTTAAAAAGCACTGTCACCTAAATTATCTCATTTCATCCTCAGGATAGCCCTGAGAAATCACTGTATCCCAAACTTGCATGTTAGGAAACTGAAGTGGAGAGGTTAAATGCTTCCTCCTTAGCAGGGCTACAAAGCCAGGCACTCAGCCCCAAAGCCAGGGCTCTCTCTCCTACTGCACGTACTCTATTTCTGCACTGTGAGGAACCTTTTAAACAAAGACAGCACAAAGCTGGTCGTCTCTTATCAGACAACTAAAGTCCAACTACAAAGTGAGGACAGATTTTAAATATGACAGAAACTACCTTCATCTTTTATTCAATTCAGAAATATTCAGTAAGTGTGTATCATGTGCCAGGCACTGTACCTGTAAAGGTCTAAACAATAGTGATTAAAAAGCTTTGAAAAAAAAATACAATCTCTTAATAAAAAAGTGACTCCAGTACAAAAAGACAGTCTAAATCTAATATATTCAAGTAAGTTATTCAAAACATTTTTATTGAGTGCCTACTACCTGCAGGTACTGTGCTAGTATCTCCCCATAAATTAGAATTATAAAATTCTAGAATTATGGATTTGGACCTGAGAGACCACCTACTCCAACTCCCTCCAGGAGGTCACTAAGGAAGGAAGGTAAAGTGACTTAACCATCGTCTAACAGTAAAGTGGGGTCAGAGCCAAACCCAGAGGCCCAGTTCCTGGTCCAGCACTTGCTCGTCCACTCCATCTTCAAAGCAGGCACTCAATAAATGTTTCTTGAACACGTCTATAAATAGCACTCAAATGTGATAAATGTAACTCACCTCCCTTCTAAGATGGGTAAAATATGTGTACACTGATATCCAGATGAAATGATGAGCCCACTGGAAATCAAGTTCTTTGGCTGATTGTGGTAGAAGCTGAAGAGACTGTCTATTCCGTAGGCAACCTTTGGAATCCCATAGCACTCAAAAAGAAGCTCGGACATCATTTGCCGTGAATACAGTGGGTTGCACACAGCTTCTGTCAAAACTATGGGATGATCAACACAGCCCTACTTTGAAAGAAAAGGGCAAACAGATGAGTGATAGCTGAAGAATATTCTTTTTAAAGCATAAAAGAAAACAAAATCCTTATTGTAGAGCTGAATTTGCTTTTGGTCTCTAATCAAATACTTGATAAGAAGCCACTGAAAAACATTCCTCTCAGTTCTACAGGAGGTTGCTTTGGAAAATGCGAAAGGAGGGTCAAACAATTTAACGTCATTAAGTCAAGCCCATCCAAACTGTCAGCAAATTCTGTTGGCTCTATCTTTCAAATATCTCCAGAATCCAACTGCTTCTCACCACATCCCATGCAGCCTCCCTCTTCTAAGCCACCATTATCTCTCACCCAGATCACTGCAACAGCTGTTCTGTTCCATCCTCTGCCTCATGACAGTCCATGTAGCAGCCATGTTGTTGGGTGCCACTGAGTTGATTTCAACTCAAAGTGATCCCATGTGACAGAGCAGAACTGCCCCATAGAGTTTCCTACACTGTAATCTTTATGAGAGCAGATCAGATTACCAGGTCTTTCTCCCACAGAGCCACTGAGTAGGCTGGAACTGCCAACTTTTCAGTTAGCAGTCCACGCTTAACCGCTGCACCACCAGGGCTCCTCTGCAGTAGTCATAGTTGATTCTTTTAAAACCTAAGTCATATCCTTCTTTCGCTCAACACCCTGCAACAGCTCCCCATTTCACTTACAGTAAAAGCCTACAAAGCGTGTGATTTGTTCCCTGGCTACCTCTCTGACCCCCTCTTCCACTTAGTACTACTCTCCCCTTCACACTCTTAATGTTAGTTACCCAGTCTGACTCTGACTCACGATGACCTTATGTATAAAAGAATGAGACACTGCCCAGTCCTGCGCCATCTTCATGATCTTTGATATGTTTGGGTCCATTGTTGTGGCTATTGTGTCAATCCATCTCATTGAGGATTTCCCTCGTTTTCACTGACCTTCTACTTTACCAAACATGATGTCCTTTTCTAGGGACTGGCACACTCCTGCCTCAGGACCTTCGCACTGGCTGTTCTGTCTGGAACACTCTTCCTTCAGATATCCACATGGCTTACTCCCTCAATCACCTCCTTCAAGTTCTTGCTCAAATACCACTTTCTCCAGGAGACCTACCCTGATCATCTTATTAAAAAATGTAACCCTCTCCTCTCCTTCTATCATGTCACGGAACTTACTTCTTTGTTCTATTGTTTATCGTCTGTGCTACCATACTAGAATGACTTTCTATACGACTTCCATAAACACAGGAATTTCTGTTATGTTCACAGTTGTATTCCAACCACCTAGAAAGTGCTTGACAAGAGTAGGCACTCAATAAATATTTGTTAATAAATGAATTTATTAGCAAACGAGCACATATGCCAGAATGTACGCTCCAAGAGAAAAGGCGGTGGGGGGCGGGGGGAGGCTTTGTGCTGTTCACTGCTCTACCCTCAGCGCTTAGCAAAGGCCCTACACACGTTAGGCGCTTAATATTTGATCCACCAATTGAGTGAATGACAATGACAATCAAACCCACTGGAGGGGTTGTTATTTCTCAGGGAGACAGGAGTGAGCAAGGACAAGTTTCACCCCTCCCCTCAACGCACCACACCCCTGCCTCTTACCTGTGAGGAAACACCCAGATGCTGGAAGCTATAGTCAAACAGCAGCTCCTGGAGCTCCAGATTAACCGGCACGTTGCGGTCGAAGGGCGAGCGCAGCATCCAGCGCAGCGGCTCCAAGCTGCCCAGCGCGTTGCCCACCTGAGGGCCCGGCCCGCCCCGCGCCGCACCACGACCGCGGGCACACACCGCACGGAACTGCAGGCGCGGCTCAGGGCCAGGATCCGGGCCGGGACACGCCCAGCCGGCACGAGCCTGGAACGACCCATTATCCAGCACCAGCGGCACCGGCAGCGGCCCGTATGCCACCGGGCCGGCCTCCAGCACCGGATCCGGCGCGGAGCGAGCGTCGCGGAACGGGAAAACGTTCGCCGCCGGGCCTGCCGCACTGGCCGCCGCCATGTTGGAGCGCGCGGGCCTGGCCCCGCCCCCTCGCACCAGCGTCCGTACTGACGGCGCGAAGCCCCGCTCCCGCGCGTAACGCAGGGCGACTGAACTCTTAAGGCATCTTTCGTCGCTGAACCCTGCCACCTCTCCGCTTGACTCGCCTTTGGGGCCCAAGGTAGCCTCAGGACCGCTAGACCTCGCTCATCCTGTTGCTAAACCTCGCCCTATCGCTCTAGCTGGGACTCCGAGCCAGGAAGCCCGGCCCCCAATGTATATCTCCACAAGGTCCCGCCCCTTCCTTGCCTCTAGAACTGGCTACTAAACTCCTGGTCTTTTCGCCTAACCACACCTACTCTCGCGTAACAACCCTTCAACCGCCCTTGGCCCCGCCTTCACGTGGCTTCCACGCCCCTAGTTTAGCGACCTGGCTAAACGTAGAGCGCCGTCCCTTTTGACTCCGCCCTCAGGCTGTCATGAAAACTCAAAACCCTAGGTTCCTGATGTGTTCAATTTTTTGACCTGGGAGCTCGTTACACAATTGTGTTCACTCTGAATAGTCAGGAAGCTACCCACTTGTGACTTGTGCACTTTTATGTGTGTACGTTATAATATAAAGTGAAGTTTTTAAAAAAAAGTAGATTTACTTATTAACTCCCACACTGTGCCCTCTCGCTGAGACCTCAAGACCAAAAACAAACCAGTTGCCCTCAAGTGGATGCCAACTCATTGTCACCCCATGTGTGTCAGAGTAGATCTGTGCTTCATGGGGTTTTCAGTGGATGATTTTTTGGAAGTACATGGCCAGGTCTTCCTTCTGAGGCACCTCTGGGTGGATTCCAACCACCAGTCTTTTGGTTAGCAGCCAAGCACTTAACTTTTTGCACCATCCAGTAATTCCCACTGAGACCTCAGGCACTGACAATTGTTCCCCAATATGTGTAGTTTCCCTTTCTTCCTTTTAGTGGTAGAACTCCCTCGTCATTTAGCTGGGTGTTATCATGTGACTAAGTTCTAGACAATGAGGATGGGAGTGGAGGTGATGTGACCCACTCCCAGATTTAGCCCTAAAATGATTTGGCGCTCTCTGTGCCTCATTTCCCCTTTTCCACTAGCTGAGGAGATAATAAGAATTAGAGACTTTACTCTACCAGCTATGGAACTTTCAGAAGTGAAAGCAAATCATTTATTAAAAAGTGACTCTGAATACATATCCCTAGCAGTACATGAGACCTCAAACCTTTCTTGAGCACCCCAGTCATCTCCCTGTGACATAGAGAAGATTTGTTTCTAGCCATCCCTTCTGTAAATGACAAATTCTTAGGAGCTCTGGGTTTTATGCTGAGGCATGATACTGACTCTTCATGTCCTAGGGCCAAAAGCCTTATTTCTTGTCTTCTGTAACTAAAGCTAAGCTTGTAGGTTACTGAGGATAATAAACCGCCCCCAGGCAACTGCTCACGTGATTATTACTCTTGGTTGCTTGCATCTAAGCATTTGTTTCTTTCTTTTTTTTAAGCTTAGCTCTGCCTTTAAAACAATGTCAGATTTTATCCAGCGTTTTTAGATGTTAGTAGCAAAGTGTCTTTTATGTGATCTATGCTGCAGTATTGCTGGAACCACAAGTTTGTAGTTTACATCATACTTTGTTTTTTGTTATTTTCCATGCCCACCACTTTAAATTCTGAGATGCCCATTGCTTTTATACTTCTGAATCTGCCTGGAGGTAAATCGATCTCACATAATCAGTTAACTCAAACTTCCCCAACTTTTGCTCCTACCTGCTTACTGGGGAGCTCCTACAGGCATTCCTCTTCCTACCAAGGAATCCCTGGGTTTCCTTGGAAGCTCCCAAGAGACCTCCCAGATGTGTTCATAAACTACTGTGCAGCCCTCTTTGCCACGTCTCACTGAGCCCTTCCATTAATGTACTGGAACTTCAAGGTCCCATAGCATCTCAGTTACCTGTTGCACATTGAAGAGGATACTATTATGGATTGAACTGAGTCTTCCTAAAATCTGCGTTGTAAATCCTAACCCCTATATCTGTGGTTCCCCCATACGTCTGTCTGTTTGTCATACTGTGGGGGTTTGCATGTTGCTGTGATGCTGTAAGCTATGCCACCAGGGTTCAAATACCAGTAGGGTCACTCATGGCTGACAGGTTTCAGCTGAGTTTCCAGACTAAGACTAGGTAGAAGGACCCAGCAGTCTACTTCAGAAAATAATTAGCCAGTGAAAACCTTATAAATAGCAGCAGAACATTGTCTGATATAGTGCTGGGAGATGAGCCCCTCAGATTGGAAGGCACTCAAAATACGACTAGGGAAGAGCTGCCTCCTCAAAGTAGAGTCAACCTTAATGATGTGGATGGAGTCAAGCTTTTGGGACCTTCATTTGCTGATGTGGCACAACTCAAAATGAGAAGAAACAACTGCAAACATCCATTAATAATCTGAACGTGGAATGTACGAAGTGTAAATCTAGGAAAATTGGAAATCGTCAAAATGAAATGGAATGCATAAACATCAGTATCTTAGGCATTAGTGAGCTGAAATGGACTGGTATTGACCATTTTGAATCCAACAATCATATGGTCAACTATTCTGGGAATGACAGATTGAAGACGAATGGTATCACGTTCATCGTCAAAAAGAACGTTTAAAGATCTATCCTGAAGTACAACGCTGTCAGTGATAGGATAATATCCATACACCTACAAGGAAGACCAGTTAATACGACTATTATTCAAATTTATGTACCAATTACTAAGGCCAAGGCTGAAGAAGTTGAGGATTTTTACCAACTTCTGTAGTCTGAGTTGATCGAACATGCAATCAGGATGCATTGATAATTACTGGTGATTGGAATGCAGAAGATGGAAATGAAGAAGGATCGGTAGTTGGAAAATATGGCCTTGGTGATAGAAACAATGCCAGAGATCACATGATAGAATTTTGCAAGACCAGTGACTTCTTCATTGCAAATACCTTTTTTCAACAACATAAGCAATGACTATACACATAGACCTCACCAGATGGAATACGCAAGAATCAAATCAACTACATCTGTGGAAAGAGACCATGGAAAAGCTCAAAATCATCAGTCAGAACAAGGCCAGGGGCCGACTGCAGACCAGATCATCAATTGCTCATATGCAAATTCAAGTTGAAACTGAAGAAAATTAGAGCAAGTCCACGAGAGTCAAAGTATGACCTTGAGTATATCCCACCTGAATTTAGAGACCATCTCAAGAATAGATTTGATGCATTGAACACTAATGACCAAAGACCAGATGAGTGGAATGACATCAAGGACATCATACATGAAGAAAGCAAGAGGCCATTAAAAAGACAGGAAAGAACGAAAAAGACCAAAATGGATCTCAGAAGAGACTCTGAAACTTGCTCTTGAACGTCGAGTAGCTAAAGCAAAAGGAAGAAATGATGAAGTAAAAGAGCAGAACAGAAGATTTCAAAGGGCAGCTTGAGAAGACAAAGTAAAGTATTATAATGACATGTGCAAAAACCTGGAGATAGAAAACCAAAAGGGAAGAACACACTCGGCATTTCTCAAGCTGAAAGAACTGAAGAAAAAATTCAAGCCTCAAGTTGCAATACTGAAGGATTCTATGGGCAGGAAGCATCAAAAAAGATGGAAAGGATACACAGAGTTACTATACCAAAAAGAATTGGTCGACATTCAGCCATTTCAGGAGGTAACATATGATCAGAAACCTATGGTACTGAAGGAAAAAGTCCAAGCTACATTGAGGGCACTGGCGAAAAACAAGGCTTCAGGAATTGACGGAATACCAGTTGAGATGTTTCAGCAAACGGATGTAGTGTTGGAAGTGCTCACTCATCTATGCCAGGAAATTTGGAAGACAGCTACCTGGCCAACTGACTGGAAGAGATCCATATTTATGCCTATTCCCAAGAACGGTGATCCAACTGAATGCAGAAATTATCAAACAATATCATTAATATCACACGCAAGTAAAATTTTCCTGAAGATCATTCAAAAGTGGCTGCAGCAGAATATCAACAGGGAACTGCCAGAAATTCAAGCCGGATTCAGAAGAGGATGTGGAACAAGAGATATCACTGATGATGTCAGATGAATCCTGGCCGAAAGCAGAGACTACCAGAAAGATGTTTACCTGTGTTTTACTGACTATGCAAAGGCATTCGACTGTGTGGATCGTAACAAATTATGGATAACATTGTGAAGAATGGGAATTCCAGAACACTTAACTGTGCTCATGAGGAACCTGTACATACATCAAGAGGCAGTTGTTGAAACAGAACAAGGGAATACTGTGTGGTTTAAAGTCATGAAAGGTGTGTGTCAGGGTTGTATCCTTTCACTACACTCATTCAATCTGTATGCTGAGCAAATAATCTGAGAAGCTGGACTATATGAAGAAGAACAGGGCATCGGAATCAGAGGAAGACTCATTAATAAGCTGCATTATGCAGATGATGCAACCTTGCTTGCTGAAAGTGAAGAGGACTTTAAACACTTACTGATGAAGATCAAAGCCTTCAGTATGGATTGCACCTCAACATAAAGAAAACAAAAATCCTCACAACTGGATCAATAAGCAACATCATGATAAATGGAGGAAAGATTGAAGTTGTAAAGGATTTCATTTTACTTGGATCGACAATCAACACCCATGGAAGCAGCAGTCAAGAGATCAAAAGACGCATTGCATTGGGCAAATCTGCTGCAAAGACCGCTTTAAAGTGTTACAAAGCAAAGATGTCACCTTGAAGACTAAGGTGCACCTGACCCAAGCTGTGACGCAGGACTGGGCAGTGTTTTCTTCTGTTGTACATAGGGTCACTATGAGTTGGAACTGACTCGAAGGCACCTAACAACAACAACAACATAGCTGTGGTTATAATCCCACTTGGGAATAGATTCTTTTCATGTTAATGAGGCAGTATTAGTGTAGGGTGTGTTTTAAGACAATCTCTTTGAGATATAAAAGAGCAGATTAAGCAGGCAAGCAAGCAAGCACAAACAAAGGAAAAGATACAGTCCACATGATCTCCAAGTAACCTAGGAATGTTGATATCGTGTGCAGTCTAGTTGATTCCGACTCATAGCGACCCTATAGGACAGAGTAGAACTGCTCCATAGAGCTTCTTAGGCTGTAATCTTTATCGGAGCAGATCGCCAGGTCTTTTCTCCGGTGGAGCTGCTGGTGGATTCCAACTCCCAACCTCTTGGTTAGCAGCCAAATGTTGTGTCACCCAGCATTCCTTAACCTAGGAATTGTTGTTGTTGTTAGGTGTCGTAGAATCGGTTATGACTCACAGCGACCCTACAGACAACAGAACGAAACACTGCCTGGTCCTATGCCACCCTCACAATCGTTGGTATGCTTGACCTTGTCATTGTAGCCGCTGTGTCAATCCATCTCATTGAGGGTCTTCCTCTTTTTCTCTGACCCTCTCCTTTACCAAGCGTGATGTCTCTCTCCAGGGACTGATCCCTCCTGATAATATGTCTAAAGTATGTGAGACATAGTGTCGCCATCCTTGTTTTTAAGGATCATTCTGATTGTAGTTCTTCCAAGACAGATTTGTTCACTCTTTTGGCGGTCCATGGTATATTCAATATTCTACGCCAACACCACAATTCAAAGGCATCAATTCTTCTTCAGTCTTTCTTATTCATTATCCAGCTTTCGCGTGCATATGAGGCAATTGAACACACATAGGAATATTAACCTAGGAATAGAAGCTGGAGACAAGTACTTTCCCCTAGAGCAGACAAAGAGAGAGAGCCTTCCCCTAGAGCCAGCACCCTGAATTCGGACTTCTAGTGTCCTAAACTGTGAGAAAATTAATGTTTATTTGTTAAAGCCACCCACCTGTGGTATTTCTATTATAGCAGCACTAGATAACTAAGACAGAATTTGGTACCGAGAGTGGAGTGCTGCTCTAACAAATACCCAAAATGTGGAAGTGGTTTTGGAATTGGGTAATTGGTAGAGGCTGAAGGAATTTTAATGTGCTTCATAGTAAGGCCCTAGCTTGCCTTGAAGAGACGGGTAGAATTGTGAACATTAAAGATGATTCGGAGGAGGGCTCAGAAAGAATTGAGAGCTGTGATGAGAGTATCTCTCATCACGAGAATGTTGCTAGAAATGTGAACATCAGATGTGCTTCTGGTGAGACTTTAAAAGGAAATGATGAACATGTGATTGGACATTGGAGGAAAGGTGATACTTTTAATGCAGTGGTAAAGAATTTGAACTATGTTCAAATGTTTGGTGGAAGGTAGAACTTCTAAATGATGAACTTGGATATTTGGCTGAGACGATTTCTAAGCAAGATCTCAAAGGGGCAGCATGGTTTCTCCTTGCCGCTTACAGTAGAATGTGGGAGGAAAGAGATGGACTTAAAAATGAACTTGTAAAATCAAACCAGAACCTAAAGATTTGGAAAATTCTATTGTACAAATTAAGGACATGTGTTCTCGGACTCTTAACTAAGCACATGGCTACACAATCTTTTGTTAAAGAGATTAAGCTGGTGACTGATGGCTGTATTGTACTACCTCAGCAGAAAACCCATCAGCTTAGACTGAAGGGGACAGAGACAGGACAAAATGAAGGAAAGCTGTCTGCCTCTTGGAATTCTACTCTTGCTCCTACCTGCTTACAGGGCAAGAAACAGACCAATGGAGCAACTTGGTTCCAAACATCTGTTGACCTCCAAGAAAACAAAAAGACCATCCCTGGAGCAGTTCAGAGATCAGCAGAATTGTTGGAAGGAGTACAGGAAGCAGGGCTGCCTCAGTTTCAAAGGGTGGAGCCACAGCCTCCTAGGTTTTAAAGAGTCAGATCGCCACCAACTCAGTTCTGGAGTGTGGGGCTGCCATTCCGGTGGGCCAAGAGGATGGTGCCGTCCCCCAAAGCTAAGGAGGTGGGGCTGCCATGCCCAAGGGGCAGGAGAACAGAGCCTACTGGGGCCCAAGGGCATGGGGTTGCCACTTAGGTGGAGTAGGAGAACTGGCCACCCAAAGCAGAGAGGGCGAGGTTTCCATATCAGTGGGCCTAGAGGGTGGGGTCTCTATCCAGGGCCAAGGGGCCTTCACCTAGAATCAGGGAGCATGGCCAACACCCATAGTCTGGAGTGCAAGGCCATTGCTGAAATGGTCTCAAAGAACAGAAGATTATTTTTAAGCTTTGAGAGCTACTATAATTCGTTCTGCTGAGTTTTGGACTTGCTTGGTGCCCGTTATCCCTTCTTTCCCTCCAGTTTCTCTCATTTGTAATGGAAATGTCTGCCTTGTGCCTGTTCCACCATTGTACTTCGGAAGCAGATAACTTGTATTCTAGATTTCACAGGTTCACAGATGAAGAGGAATTTTGCTCCGGGATTGAATAAGCCTAAAGTCTCATCCATATTCGATTTCAATGATTCAGAAGATGAGATTTTGGACTTGGAGTTGATTAATACTTTTGGGGTGATGTGATGGGGTGAATGTGCTTTGCATTTGGGGAAGACATGAATTTGGAGGGGCCAAATGGAATGTTATGGACTGAACTGTGTCCCTCCAAAATTTGTGTTATAAATTCTAACTCCTATACTTGTGGTTATAATCCCATTTGGGAATGGGTTTTCTTTGTTGTGTTAATGAGGCAGTTATCAGTGCTCTGTAACCCCCTGTCCTGTAACCAAGTCAATTCCAACTTATAGTGACCCTGTAGGATAGAGTTAACTGCCCCGTAGGTTTTCCAAGGAGCAGCTGGTGGATTTGAACTGCCAACCTTTTGGTTAGCAGCCAAGCTCTTAACCACCGTGCCACCAGGGCTCCTGTATTAGCTTAGGGTGGGTTTTAAGTCAATCTCTTTTGAGATATAAAAGAGCAGATTAAGCAACCAAGCAGGCATAAATGGAGGGGAAGATACATGCCATATGACCGTCATCAAGGAACTGAGGAACAGAAGCTGAAAAGAGACAAGGACCTTCCTCCTGAGTGGACAGAGTGCACCTTCCCCTAGAGCCAGTGCCCTAAATTCAATCTTCTAGCCTCCTGAACTGTGAGAAAATAAATTTCTGTTTGTTAAAGCCACCCGCTGTTAGTATTTCTGTTATAGCAGTAGTGGACAACTACTTAAAAGAAAGAGCCCCAGCACAGTATGAACTGACACCCAATGTGTTAGAGATTTTTTGTATTAGAGATTTTTGCTGAACAGCTTTATGTTATGATGAGCTTGTTACCACTGAAGACACTGGAGGTTCAATCCTGTTTGGGGTCCTCTGAGATACCTTGTGGAATAGACCTCAGACAATCCCATCAGGCATTTGTCACCAACTGGCTGATTGCTGGGGAGCTGTTAATTCCCCAACAATTCTGGGTTGTGCCCCCACGTATCCTAGAAAGCCCTCAGGAAGAGAAGAGAGACAGGTGGAGGCACATGTGGCGGTTCACTCTCAGATTTCTGAGAAGCATCCACAGCTTCAGGTGACCGCAGGTAAGTCTGTGGTATATGAGGCAGAGCACTGACAATTGCCACAGATTACATCTGCTTTGTTTACTATTGCATCAGGGCCTAGAACAATCCTTAGCCCAGTGTGTGGCTTATATTGTTGTCGTTGGGTGCCTTTGAGTAGATTCCAACTCGTAGCAGAGTAGAACTGCCCCATAGGGTTTTCTTGGCTGTAATCTTTACAGAGCAGATCACCAGGTCTTTCTCCCATGGAGTTGCTGGTTGGATTCATGCCAACCTTTAGGTTAGCTGAGTGCTTAACCATTGTGCCACCAGGGCTCCTTGTGTGGCTTATAAACCCTGTTGCCATCGAGTCGATTCCAACTCATAGTGACCCTATAGAACAGAGTAGAACTGCCCCATAGGATTTCCAAGGAGTGGCTGGTGGGTTTGAACTGCTGGCCTTTTGGTTAGCAGCCGTAGCTCTCAACCACCGCGCACCAGGGCTCCTGTGTGGCTTGTAGCGGGTACTTAATAAATATTTTGTAAGTCAATTCTGTGTGCCTATCAGACCTTGTGTCAGGTATTAGATAATACTAAGAATTTAATCCTTTAACTCTTCCCTCTCTTCTGGCTGTCTAGACCCTGTAGAGACTCAATCCCCCATCTCCTGCACCATCCCCTCAGCAGCTCCTCAATCTCCTCACCGGGTTTCCATCCATCCCTGGAAGGTTGCTGGGAGTCCCTGGAAGTATGAAGCCTGTATATGGCTGACCCTCAGCACTGCTGGATCATCCTGCCAGTTTCCCTGGCCAGAGGCCCCTCCCTCACCTGGCCCCTCCTGGATCCCCCAGATAGCAGAGGTGGCACCCACAGGATCACTGTGAAATCAGTTGTATCCAGACTCCTGAAAAGATTTGATCCAAACTTCTAGGGAATAGATGTTATCTCCCAAGCCCTACCCCACACCCAAGGTCAGGGCAAGGGTGAGGCAAGTGAGGCACTTGCCTTGCCTCAGGAACAAAATTTAAGTGAGTGCCAAAAAATTCAGTAAACAAGATAATGTTTTAATGTAATATTTTTTAAACATCAATATTAATGCAAAAACCTATGATAAACAAAATACAATCTGAAATAAAGACAGGATAGGTGTTACTGATTTTTCCATTTGCCTCAAACTCCGATATGGTGGCGGATGGCTCAACATCGCGTTGCTCCTGACCCAGTGCTCCCTGAATGGCACTGTTACTGATTTGCATGGTAAGTAATTGGGAGAGAACTATACTGATGTCTGCAACTTAAACTTTGAAATGCACACACACACACACACACACACACAAATAAGATGGATTGTTGGTTGGATAGATGGATAGATAGGGATTGATAATCAACCCGGTTGCCATCCAGTCTATTCAGATTCATAGAGACCCTGTAGGACAGAGTAGAACTGCCCCATAGGATTTCCAAGGAGCGGCTGATGGATTTGAGTTGCCAACCTTTTGGTTAGCAGCCGAACTCTTAACCACTGAGCCACCAGGGCTCCGCGGATAAAGTATTGTAAAAGGTTCTTTGTTCAGACTAGGTGGTGGGTGTATGGGTATTTGGTGTAAAACTCTTCCCACTTCTTTGAATATCTGGAATTTTTCATAATAATGGAGAAAAAAAAATAAAAGAAGCCGAGGACACACAAGACTGGCTTCCTGGGATCAAACCAGCTCCACACTCGAATCTCTGGATGTCCATGGGCTGGCAGGGACCTCAGGCCCCCTCCAGGCCTAGTCCCTGCCTCACCGTCACACTCAGTGAGGACTGAGCACTCCCCTCTGCTAACTCCTCCACAAAAGCCTCTGTTTGTCCCTTGTTCTTGAGGTCTCCCTGGAATAGCAAGGCCTGGATCCTCTCCACTTCCTCACGCATACCCACGGGGCCTATTTGACTCTCTCCCTCCCTCCAAGGCCTCTAAGCTGGGGACATACCGGTCCCTGGGCTAGGGGATGTCGTTTACCAAAGCATGTTCAATAATATAGAATTCTATTTGGAAAAGAACGACAAAAAGCCCATTTTTGAAATAATGAGGACCTAAAACAAAGCATTAGAGATAAGTAGTAATTATCAACTGGGCGGGCCGGGGGAGGAGGCGCGAAGCGCTTAGGAATCTGAGGTGTGTGCGAAAGAGTTTACCCAGATTCGAAAGGTGGACCACCGTCTCCGAGGGCCCTCAGCGCGCGCTCTCTCCTCTGAGGGGAGGGCGGGCAGTCTTCGGACCGTGGTCCTCCGAGGTGGCGGCGATTCCTCTGGAGCCAAAGGTCTTGGTGGTTCCGTGCGGAGCTGTCACCGCACCCGGCGCGGCGCGCCGACAGAGTGGCTTCGTTGGGCGCGGTAGGGACAATATCCCGGGTCCGCAGGGTATAGAGCCAGGACGCGCCGAAAGAATTGATGACAACCAATGGGGGCTCTAGGGGCTGGCGCGAACGCCCCCTCTCCTTTTCAATTCGACCCCGGAACGGAGCCTTGTCAGGCCATATTTGCTCCCTCGGACCGGGACAGCGAGCAGAGCTTAGGAGTTCTTCCTTTTAGCTCCAACCCAGGCCCTGAGCCAGGCACTTGCGGCGGGTGGGGGGGGGGTGTTGAAGATGGTTCCCATCTATTCCTCTCCCTCTTTCTCCCAGCGGCCTGATTGCACGTCTGAGGATTGGTGTCCCACCGACGAGGGTGCAGGGTTGCCTTTGGGGCGTCCAGGGAACTGGCTTTCCCACCTTTGCCACCCTCGGGACCAGCCCTCTGGGTTCCCGACTCCGGCAAGCTGAGCACAAAGCCCGGAGCCGGGACGCAGATGAGCGGAACCAGGCGAGCCGGAGCAGGTGGAAGCCACGGTCCCGGGCCTGTTTGGATCTCGTTGTCCTTTTAAAGGCTAGAAGGACGGAGCTGGTGCAGCGTGACGCGCCCACCTTCCCTCCCACTGCAGATGGCCAGGCTTCTTCCGCAGGACTGCAGACGGCGCTCGCACTCAGCGCGCACCCCAGGGGCCATGGACCCGCTGAGTAGCAGCGGGAGATAGGCCAGGGAGGTGACCAATCTCTCCCGCAGGCCTGGGAGACATCCGTGGGCGTCGGGGGACTGAAAGCTGAAGACCCTCCGATCAGCCCCGGATCCTGAGCGCGCGACAATACTGACAAAGGGTGATTAGGCAAACGACAGAGGGCATCCTAAATGGCCTGTTTGAAACGTCAGCGCCGCGGCGGTCGGCCGAGAGCGCCGGATCTTGTCCCCCCCCCCCCCCGACTCTCGCTCTGTGGCTGCAGAACCAGGGTGGTGCGAGGTCACCTATGTCACTTGCGTGTCACGGAGCACGCCCACACGGACGTTCAGCCCAACACACACGCTCACCAACGGCTCTCACACAATACGGACACGGCATCCCTCACCCACACACGTATCTTCATTCACCCAGGCTCTCTCTCTTTCTCTCTCTCTCTCTCTCTCTCACACACACACACATACATACACGCACACACTCATGCCCGTCTGGCATGCAGTTCTCTGTTTTTTTTCTCGTGCCCTGAGCGCACCTGGATAAATCATTCCAAACGAGGCCTCTGCCTCGGCGGTGGAGCTCAAGAACCTCCCGCGTGGCGGCTCTGACAGTGAGAGAAGACCGCAAGAAGCACCCAGCTGTCCTTCGCTCCCGGCTCCCACCCGCAAAATCTGGTCCAGACACCCTTCCAAACCGCCTGGCGCTCCGGGGGCACCGCGGGTGCTGCCTCTGGAGTCGGATCCGCACAAAGAAGCGGTGGACAGTCTGGGTCATTCAGACAAACACATTCTCAAACGGGCTGCGCAAGAAAAGCGAGATTGGGACCCAAATAACTCGGGGCTGTGGATTCTAAACAGCCAGGTCTCTTGGCAGTAGCTGTGTGAAGCCCAGCTTGGACCTGAGGGGCGATTTTATGGGGTGAGAGAGGCTAGCGAGGCGCGCTGGGGGCTAGCCCCGGGCCGGAAAATACACAACCCGCTGCTGAGGTCTTGCGCTTTTCAGAGTCTGCTGTCATTTTGTGGATTTCTGCGTGTGCTTGTTTATTGCCTCTGTCCCCCCTACTAGACTGTAAGCTCCAGGAGGGCAGAGTTTTTTCACCTGCACTCCGCACAGTCCCAGCCCTGATGCGCTGCCAATACATATTTATTGAACAAACGTCTAAGGTTTTATACAGAAAAACTTTTTTTTTTTTTTTTTTTAAGTGTTGGTCTGACAGCGTTCACCAAATTCTCAAATGGATCTGACCACCGGGAAAGTTTTGGACAAACCTTGTCTGGTGGCTGGGGGCCGAAACTGCTACCTCACCAAAATAGCTCCGCCACCGCTTGCTCCTTTCCCTGCGTCCCCAGACACCTCGAGTGCGTCCCTCTTGGTGCCTGGATGCGAACCACCCTCTGAGCTCCCTCGGGACCCTTTCAGCACAGCCGCTCTTCCACCCCTGCCTCTTTCGTGGGGCGCTAGCCTGCCTTCCCGCCACCCACCGCGCGGGGATTCCTGGCCGGTGCGAAGGTGCAGAACTGATAGACCATGCTGAGCGCGAGCCTTTGTTTCTTCTTTATTTGCGGATATAATTATGCACCGCACTCTAAATTAGAGATAGTTTTTTTTTCTGATATACATTTCATCTTATTTACCACGAGCACACCACACGCACAGTAGAACAGTTCCACAATCTGATAAATTGCACAAGATGAGTTTGGATTCCTGAAAACCGGCATGCAAGCCGGCCCCACCGTGGCTTCTTGCCTCTCGCTTTCGCCGAAGGAAATCGCCCACCCGAAACAGATTTCCTGGCCAGCCTTTCCCGCTGCAGGGCTGAAATGTCTCCGGAATGGGAAGCGCTCTTGCTGGAAATGGCTGGACGCTGCAAATTCCGAACACTGGATGGCTGTGAAATGTCCCCCCAAGGTCAAGTTCCCGCGCCTGCGAGCTGGGTTTCCTCTCCCTTCCTTCCCTCCCCCGTTGGTGGCTGGAACCAAAGCGTCTGGGCCGCTTCCCGAAGGACAGAAAATCTTGCCCACAAATGCGCCCCCGCCTCCTCTCCCAAACCAGGGCGTTGTGGAAAAGAAAGGACAACAAAAACGCAGACAGGATGGATCGTGGATCCCTATCCCCCCCACCCCCACCCCACCCCCATCCCTGAATAATCAGAAACTAGGAACCAGAGATGTTGAAAGCTTGGCTTCCCAAGTGCGGCGGCAAGGCGCAAGGGCCTGGGGGCGGGGTGGGGGCGGAAGGGTAGGGATCGGGGAGAGTGCGGGGGGCGCGGCCAGGGGGCGCCCTCCCACCCTAGTCCTCCGCGTTGGTTCGGTAGGCCTCGATGAGGCCCTCGAGAGAGTGTATGAAGCCGGACACGCTGCAGATGCCGCCGATGACAAAGATGGCGACGTCGAAGAAGACTTGGTGCCACTGCAGCTTGCGCCAGAGCAGGCGCAGGTGGAAGAGGCTGGGCAGCAGGAAGCAGAGCCCGGCGCCAGTGAGGCTGCCGGTCAGGCCCATGAGCAGAGCAAAGTGCGGCACATAGATAGCCATGAGCAGCGTGAAGACAACTAGCGCGCAGCGCAGCGTCAGTCCCCACGACTTGAGGCGCCCGTCGCCGCCGTAGCAAGCGGGAAAGAAGGCGCGGCTGCCCTCCTGGAAGAGCGACTTCTCCAGCACCTCGACAGCAGCGAAGAAAGGCAGCGGGTAGGACAACAGCGCCTTGGCCACCAGGAAGATGTTGACCACTGCGCGGATGGAGCCCGGCAGGTTATCCGTGATGACCTCCTTGGTTTCATCGGCCCAGGTGAGGTAGGCGACGAGCGCGAAGAGGCCCTTGAGTACGCAGGCCGCGATGTGCGTCCAGTTCATCATGCAGTGGAACTCGCTGGGCTGCTGCATGTTGCCTTCGAGCGAAGGCAGGAAGATCTGCGACGTGTAGCTAAACACGATGATGCCGATGGAGATGGGGAACTTCTTGACGTCGATATAGAACTTGACCTTCTCCCAGGCCCAGTCGCGCGCCCGCGATAGGCAGTAGGCGATGACCAGGATGTTGATGACGAAGTGTGCCAGAGTGCACAGCAGGCTGAACTTGGACACGGCCTTGAGGTTTTTGAGGAAGGCGCAGGGCAGCAGCACGGCCGTGGCGATGATGGACCAGGACTTCTGCGACACTGGCAGCCCCGGGAAGCTGTTGTACATGAGGTTGCCGCTCACCACCACGTACAGGATGCATGTCATGACCAGCTCGATGATCTGTGCCACGTTTACCACGCGGCCGCCCAGCGTGGGGAAGCGCGGCGCGCAGCACGCGTTAGCAATGGCCACGTACGAGTCCCGCACCCGCACCACCTCGCCGTCCTCGTTCTCCTCGTACAGGCAAGCGATGAGGATCTTGCCGGTGTAGCAGCACACGACAGCGGCGAAGATGATGAGGAACAACCCCAAGTAGCCGCCGTGCAGGATGGCATAGGGCAGGCCCAGCACGAACATGCCCTGTTGAACGGAGAGGCAACCAGAAGGGGGCGCTCAGCGGACACGGCTTTGGCAGAGGGGCACCGGGGGCGTGGCTTAAGGGTATGGCCGGAAGGAGGCGCTAAAGAGAGTGAGAGTTCGGGAGGAGGATTAAGGGTAGGGTGGAATAAGGGTGCAGGGGGGCCTGGTGGGGAGCCTGGGTGTTGAATCAGATATGGAGAGGGAGGTATTTAAGGGCAGGACTGAGAAGAAAAGGTGCGCGACTGTGTGGGAGGTGGAGAAGCGGCTGAGGGGGGGCGAAGCCTCAAAGACGGAAAGGAAATGTGGAGATACTTGGAGGTAGTTCTGGGACTGGGACCAGAAGTGAGGCCAGGGGCGGGAAGAGGTGGAAGAGATGAAAAGGGGCTGGAGGGCGCTAAGAAAGGTAGAGAGCTAGGCAAGGCCACTGGGGTGGGGGGGTGGGGGGAAAGGAGGAAGGGATTTAAATTGGGGGCTGGAGTGGGGTGCTAATGGGGGAAACGGGGGTACTCAAGACCGAGCCCGAGAAGGGAACGTTAAAGGAGGCAGTGGAGCGAAAGGAGATGGGTTAGGTGGGAAGAGGAGCTGAGGCTGGGCGGAGCCACGGGGAGGCAAAAAGAGATGGTGAGTGTGCAGATGCTTGCGTGGGGCGGCTTTTAGAAGGGGCGGGACGAAAGGAGTTAGTGGGGAGGGGAGGAAGGCAGGGTTGGCGGTAGGGAGTCTTAGAGCAAGGCCAGTGCTGGATTGGGTCTAAGGCAAGCGGACTAAAGGTGGTAGAGGCGAACAGTTAGTGGGGTATACTGGGGAGGGGGAAGGGGTGCGCAGGCGCTGCGCAAAAGGCCAGATCGAGCCTGAGGGATCTAGAGCCAGAAGCGGTGGGGTTGGGCTGAATGGCTGCGGAAGATGGGTTTAGAATCCACAGGGGAAGAAAAGCTAACGAAATCCAGGGTCCTGGAGGCCTGCGGGCCTCCAGCCTTCCGCCCTGGCCCCCCTCTAGGGCTACCGAACGCGGCCTTCTAAGGCGAACCGGACCACCGCGCGGGCAGCAACGAAGGCTGGTGCGGAACCCCGACCCCCAGTCCCGCGTGGTGGTCTCGCAGGCCCCGGAGCGAGAGGAGCCTCGAGTCGGGCCGCCTAGTCCGCAGGGCCCTGCGGAGCCCCTCTCAGCCCAGGTTCCCGAACAAACCCGCCACGGCCTCCCGCTCCTGGAAAACCTACGTTTTGCGCCCCAACGACTCTGCGCTCCCGGGACCTCGTGGGGCCAAGCCGGAGGCATCGGCGGCCCCTGGGGCGGTGGCCTCCTCCGCCCCGAGAGCCGCGGCCTGCCCGCCTCAGCCTGCTCCCCGGGGTCGTTGTGCGGACTCCAAACCCGCTCCTGGCGGAGTTCGGCGCCGCCTGGTGGGGGGGAAAGGGGTTGGGAGCCGAGAGGAAGGATGGTGCGCCCTGAGACCAGAGACCCTAATAAGCTTCGGGTGAGGGCTTGGTCAGGCGTGGTCTTGCTGCCTCTTTGCGGTGCAGCCGGGATTCGGGCGAGAGGGGTGAGTCTGCGAGCAGGTAGCGCTGAGTGCCTCGGACTCCATGTGCTTTTGTGCATCTCCCCAAAGGGCTACACCTGAGGGTGCGGGCTGGGTCCCGTGTGCATGAGTCTGTGCGTGCGTGTTACGGTCAAATGGATGTATGTGTTTGGTATGTACAGATATTGCTTCTGTGCGTGTGGGGTGTAGAGGTGTATGCAGCTGCTTTTGGGGATAGTTGTGTGGTCTGTATATAGATGCATGTCGTGTGCGCCGGCATTCGTTTGTGGAGAGGGGGCCTGTGGGCATGGGTGTCTGCCTGTGTACGTGTGCGCGCGTGTCTGTGCCTGTGTCTCGGGAGAAGAGACTCCCCGCTCGGCAATTTCGTCCCGAAAATGCAGCTGTGAATCCATTCCGGAGACCCAGCCCATGTCATTACCTAGAATCCTGATTTTCTTTCCTCCTCAGCTCCCCCAACTCCTCCCCGGTTTCACGTTCTCCATTTTTCCTCTTTCACAGGGTCTCGGACGTGTGTCTCTGGCTGCACCTCCGCCTGGCTGTCCTGCAGCTAGCGTCTTGGGAGGGGGATATGACCAGGGACAGAGATCCCCGCTCAGGGCTGGGAGGGATGGGGGAAGGGGAGATCCTAGGTACAGGAGGGGTCCCGCAGACCAGATCACCCGGAGACTCGGTTCCGGGTAGAGACCGGCGCACAGGGTGGAGGGTGAGATAGGGGGCCGATAGAGCTGGGAATCCCGCGCTCACCTGGATGGCGTTGGTCACGTTCCAGCCCGCTTCCCACGCCGTGATCTTGGGCTTGTCTTGGCCCCCGAACTCGCCACCAGCCCCCACGGCCTGGTCCTTGGAGCCCGAGGGCGGCAGGGGCGCGCCGCCGCCGCGCTGGTAATGAATGTCTCCCTCAACGGGCGGCTCAGCGCCCTCGTCCCCGCGGGCCTCGCCCTCGGCTTTCAGGATGTCCATCTGCAGGCCCTGTCGGTGCTCAAAGTCGAGATCGTCGCAGTGCGCGAAGCCCACCGCTTCCTCGTCCGTGGCTGCCTGAAAGCCCATCCTGGCAAACATACCGCTCACCTTGGCCTGGGACTTGTTGGACACGGACGTGGCCACGTTGGACAGCTTGCTGCGGAGCAGGGTGGCCATGGCGGCGGCGGGGCCCGAGGGGACTCGGGGAAGGACAGAAGGGGCCGGGGACGCGGGGACTAGGCGGCGAGGGCCGGGGACGCGAGGTCGCTATCTCCGCTCGCTCTCCCCGCAGCGCCCCCGGGCGCTCTGGCTCATGACCCTCTCGGCTGGCGCTCGAGGCTCGCTCCGGGCAGGACCTGGCGGGCGGGTGGGCGGGCGGGCGGCGGGGCTTGCGGAGCGGCAGCAGCGAGTGCACTGCGGAGCTGCCGCTGGGCGCGAGCTGGGCTGCTGAGGGCGGCGTAGTCGTCAGAGCAGCTACGCGAGGCTAGCACGGCGCCCCCACCAGTGCGCTGCCTTCCGCGCTCCCGCCCCTCGGAATCGGCCGGGTGGGGGTTGCAGAGGGGGAAACACCCGGAGGCAAGGGGCGTGGGGAGGGGGCGAGGAGGAGAGAAAAGGGCACAAAAGGATTCAGGATAAGGGAGATGGGGCAGGAGAAGGGCGCCCTTGGGAAGGCGGCAGGAGGGAGCTCACGGAGATGGAGGGGTGCGGAGGGCGGGGGTGGGGGCCGGAGTGCTGCATTTCTGGAGGAGGTGCTAAGCTCTGATCCTGGCCCTTCCCACCTCACCGCCGCAGGGAAGGGGGGGCCGGGGCGGGCAGATTCTCGCGGCCCGGACCACCCCCTTCAGAGTCCCGGAGCCGCGCGGCGCCAGATCCTTTAGCCAAGGACTCGCCTGTGCGCCTAGAAAGCCAACAGGACCAAGTTGCTCGTCCCTGGTGGTGCGGACCGTCTGGGCGTCGGTATGTCTCGCTCGCACCCATCACTCGCACTTACACCTGGCCGCAAGCCCCTTCCTGAGGGCAGAGGAGTCCGGCATGGGCCGCTCTCAATAATGCCCAGCCCCGGGCTCCGTCTCTGAGGCTGTCTCCGCGCGTGCGGGGACGCCGCAAAGGAAGCGATTCTGCGGGTCACTCGCTCACCAACCGGTCTCCGAATGTGTGCAGAAGGGAGGAGAAAGGTTGGCTTTTAGCTTTCTTTTCGTTTCGAGGAGAAGGGAGTGGGAGCTGGAAGGAGGCAGGACTCAGTGAGGACACCTCTCGACCGCTTCATGGCGGGTCTGCGAATACGCACGCGGTAGAGGGGCGCAGACGGATTCCGGCGCCGATGAAAGGAGGCCTCGCAGCGCTGCGGGCCCGGGGCGCTGAGGCGCGCGGTGCGCTCGGGCGCTGCTTGGACCGCCGCTGCCAGGGCCACGGGAGCCTGGGCTGTTCCTGTTGAGTGGGGTCAGTGTGTGTGCGCGCGCGACCAAGAGAGACCGAGAGACAAAGACGGATACTGCATCAGATATTGCTACGGGCTGAAACTGTGAGGGACTGCGAGGGTAAGATTTTGTAACCGTATGCATTTTGTGAATGTGTGGTTTTGTGCCCTTTTGAGTCTGCGTGTTTGCACGAAGCGGATCCATGTCCCTGCGCGTAGGTTGCGTGCTGGATTGCGCGTGTATCTGTGTACCTGAATGGGTTATCTGCGTTCTTGCCTGTGTGAGCCCTTTTGTAGTTGTGTCTCCGTCCGGGTCCGCTGCTCTGCGTAGGTCCCTGCGTGTGCCCCCAGTTGGGTTCCTGCCCCGGCTCCTCTGGAGCAGTGAACCACAGTGTTCGACCTGGCAGCTCCAGCCCTAGAGGCGGGGCGGCGGGTGGGGGGCTGAAGGAAAGGGGAAAGGAAGGGGCCTCGAATGTCCCCCTGCAGCGGCCTTTTCTCTCTGGGAACTCCAGTCTTCTCCTTGCAGTATTTCTAGATTAGCTCACGTCAGCGCGCAAGTAGGGCGGCCTGAGGGCTTTGACCAGCGAGTTAGAGCTTCCAGGACGTGACAGGAGCTCCCATCCCTCCCCCCACCAACCCTACAGTCTCCTGGAAGCTCCTCCCTAGACAGGGAACCTCCACCATATTGGACAGAGGTGTTCCTAATCCCTCCCTAGGTAGCCCCTTAAATTCCCTCTGGAGCTCAGGAAAGCCTTCACCCCAGTTTGGGAGAAACCAACCCCTTAACCTGAGAAACTCTCCCCTCCACCAGCCACTCTGACAAAAAACCTCCCTATAGAGCCCTTCCCCAAACACAGACCCTCCAAGGCACAGCAGAACTCAGAACAAAGACGGGACAGGGACCCTCGTCCCCAAACGCAGGGATTGCCTCCTCCAAAGAAGCTTTGAAACAGAGCTGAACTTGCATCCCAAGATTAGCCCTGTCTAGAGAGACCGCCCTCCACAACTCCTCCCCCTCCCCATGCTGGAGAGAGATGCTGAAGAGGAAGATCTGCACCTCCTAACCCCAATCTCCTCTCTTCTACTCCTGGTGGAAGTCTTTTGACCAACAGGGACCATCTGGGCAGAGACTTGTGTCTTTGTAGGGTGCCCTACTGCCCATCTAGCTCCACATACATCCAGACCTTGAGATGGCTGTTGATGCCTTCTTTGACAAGTGAATCAATGACATATGAATCCGTTGGTCACTGTTGATTTATGTGTGGGTTTTACAAGGATCCAGGTGCTTACCTTCTCTTTCATTTTCCTGAATGATGCTTATTGCTTTCAGCACCAAGGTAGGCTGTGATGCTCTTTCTTCAGAGGTGGGGGTGAGAAATGGGGTCACTCACTCATTCATGTATTCATTCATTCTCCTAGCCCTTACTATGCATGTGACTCTTCTGGCTGTTGGGGGAACCACCAAGAGGACCCAAGCATGGCCCCCTCCCTCACTTCTCACCCCAATTCTTGGGTCTGGGAGGAACCTCAGAGAGCACCCAGCAACCACATCTTGTCCTTCTATCCCTTCCCACAGGTTCTTGTTTGGTGTTTAACCATCTCACTGTTAAGAGAGATGAAATTCAAAAGCAGATTCCAGCCGCCCTGGCTATAATTGGATTCCAGCAGTTGGGGGAAGGAACGCCTCCGTTTTCCTCCTTTCCTGCTGTTGACAGTAAATACTGCTTCCCACGATGAAGGTGGCAAGCTCCCCAACAGCCCACCCCGTATTGGAAAATCCTGCCCATCACATACTGTGTGACATTGGGCTAGTTACTTAACTTCTCTTAGCTTCCGTTTCTTCATCAGTAAAATGGCAAAATAATAGTAGCTGCCTCACAGTGTTACTGACAGAATGCAATGAGATGTTGTATATAACATGCCTAGCATGTACCTAATACATGATAGAAGTTATTATTGTTGTTATTACTGTGTCCAGTGGCCATTTGTCATTTTGGGCAAAAGTGCATTTACGAGAAAAAGCCTGTGATTGGGTCAGAGAGTTGGGGCGAGTTGAAATTTAAATTCTTCTGTCTTTACCCTGCCCTCTGTCCCCACCCCCTTCCAGTCCTGAGCTAACGTGAAGGGAAGCAAACCGAGATCAGAAGGGCAGAGGGGAGGGCACCTGACAGGCAGCCCCACGAGACAAACGAGGTTTTACCTAGCTTCTGCTGGCAGTTCAGCCTTCAGCTTCCTTTGCCCAAGGTAAAGAGCTGGGCTGTGCTCTAGCGAAGCCATCAACCTCCAAATTCTCTTATATAGCTCCTCCAAGGGTCCCCCAATGAGAGGAATTTGCAGCAGCCTGGCCCCCTGAGTTGAAACACACCACATCACACAAACATACACACTGACAAGCCGACTGACAGATGCACAAAGACATGTGGATCAAGACACAGATTGGAGCACATCGGCAGATTTACACAGATTGACAGAGCAACACACACAGGTCGAGGACAGGCTGGCACACACACAGACACACACCGGCTTTGTGCTGAGACTGCCCACCGCACAAAGAAACCGGGACAGACTCGCGGGGACTCGTTCGCATGAGCAGAGTCACCGGACTACCAGGCTTAGACTCAGCAGAGCAAGGACAGGCACACATACGGACAGTCATACCCACACTGACAATACCCAGACACGAGAAAACACACACTCGCAAACAGACTCACACTGAGACCAACAGCCAGACACCCACCAATGCACGAACAGCCCTGTGTAACTGCTGAGGGGGAAAAGAGGAGAGGACAAAGGGAGGAATGGAGCAGGGGAGACAAAAAGGAACAAGCAAGAAGAGGGATGGGAGGGAGACAGAGCAGGGCATGCCAGGCAGCGGACCCAGCCAGTGCTGCACAGAGAGGCAGCGACACATAGCCTTCCTCTTTGCCATGGTAATGGAGGCTTGGGGAGTGGTGGGCGGTGTGGTAAAGGAGCAGGAACCAATGCCCAACCTGGGAGTGGGGATGGGGGCTATACTCCCAGGGCCACCCAAGGTCCCACCAGTCTTCGGGGAGCTGGGCTGCCTAAGAGGGGCTCCCAAGACTCCTGCCAAGTCCCATGAATCAGGCACCTGAAGCCTGGGCCCAGGTGAAATACCTACCCCCCTCCCACCATACTGAGGTCAATTTCTCTTTCTCTGATGCCCTCAGTACCCAGAGGGTTAAATGCCTGGCTAGATGAGATGAAGACCGTTTTGGGGGGGGATAAATAGGGTTAAATAGAACTGGGCTTATCTCCCAGAGCAGGCAGCAGCGTTGGGGGGAGGGAGTGGAGCTCTTGAATTAATGGCCTGGAAAGGCAATATCATGAGCATCATTTCGGGGCTGAATGATCACAGACAGACCCCCTCCCCCCACCCCCAGACTATGGCTTGGAGCCCTCCTTTTCCAGAGCAAGATCTGTCCTGAGCCTCTTCTGCTGAGGGGACAGGCTCTGCCTCCATTAATCCTCCTCCCCCACCAAGCATCCTGGGGCTGAGGCACTGTGAGGTTTCCCTGAAGCTGGAGGGAGTCGTGCCCCAAACTAGGACCCATCTTCCTGATGCTGTGCCCATGGGCACAAGGGAAGAGTGTGGGCAGCAAAGGTGAAGGCTCCAAGTGAGCAGTCCATGCACTGAGCAGAGATCCTGAGTGTTCTGTCTTCAGTGGGACAGATCAGGTGGGGCCCTGGAGGGTAGGGTGTAGGTGCTATGTCTGCTAGCTCAGGACAAAACATATTAAAATACATGCAGGACTTTGTAAGTGTTAGCAGTTTTCCTTGCTGAGACAGTGAGGAGTCCAAAGATGCTCTATCAGCCAAGGATGCCCTATCAGGGACAGTGTCTAGGGGAGTCCTGCCTTAGGGCAAAGGGGGCTAGATTTCATGACTTCTAGGCATCTAAGGTCATGGCTTCCATGTGGATGACGCCAAGAAGGAGCGAGAAAGCAGGTCACACAGGGACCCAGGCCTTGCCCTCAATAGCCTGTGAAACCAGGAGAAGCAGCCTGGGACTGTGGGAGGAGCCCTGGACATGACTTGGTGGGTTACACCAGTGGTCCCTGCCGTTTTATGAGAACACAGACTCCTTCTTATGCTGGGAGGCAGGGAGAAGGTCAGCCTTATTTCCCATGGGGTCGCCAGCACATGGTAGACACTCAATAAATATTTGTGGGATTGAATTAAATTGATGTCACAAAACCATTGTCCCCCTCCCCTCCCCCGCCCATGAACTTTTAGTATAATTGGTTGAGGAAACACATACACTATGGCCAAAATAGTAGCCCTGGTTGGGCAATGGCTAAGCACTTGGCTGCTAACTCAAAGGTTGGTGATTCAAACCCACTAGCCACTCCGTGGAAGGAAGATGTGGCAGTCTGCTTCCATAAAGATTACAGTCTAGGAAACCCTGTGGGGCAGTTCTACTCTGTCCTGTAGGGTCACCATGAGTTCGGAATTGACTTGACGCGCAATGGGTTTTTTTGTTTGTGTGTTTTTTAATGGCCAAAATCCAGCTCTGAATTCTGAGTTCTGTAGCTCTTCTAAATGAGTTTCTTATGCCCATATCACCATCTACATACAAGTGAAAGCCAGCCATATATACACATGTGAGATGTGATTTTTGTATAGAGAGGGCTTGGAGGGGATACCCGCATTCAGTGGCTCCTTGAAAGAACACTCAGCACCCCTTCCTTAGGAATCAGACCCTGGCCTCCAGGAGTGCAAGGGGCTATGGGTCTGACTTCTGGCACCCTCGAGTCTGCTGGTGCAGAGCTAAGTTTTATGGAGTGCTCTTTATGGGTCAGGCACTGTTGAAGGCACTCTCTGTGGGTTGTCTCCCCAAATTCTCCCAATCTGGAGCTTAGTCCACTGTCATTTTAGGGGTACAGGTGGGGCCCGCAGGACTGGACAAGGAGAGATGGTATTGGATAGGCATAAGCAGGGGAGAGGGGAAGGTTGGGAGGAAGAATGATGGGGGTGGGAAGGTGTCAGGTCATTGAGGCCAGGAGTTAGGATTGATCCTTGCTTTAGCTAGAAGCCTCAAGGGTCAGCCTTAGCTAGTCAAAACCTGCCCTCGCCCAGAACTAGAATAGCCCACTTCACTGAGCACCTCTGCCGGCCCCAGCCTTTGACCAGCACTAGCTCAGTGGCCCAAGATTTTCCTAGGTCACAACCCCTGTTGAACATGTGATGAGGCCACAGATCTTCTCTCCAGAAAAATGCTTATACACACACAAAATGCCGCACAAGCCTTCAAATCCCTTAAAGCCCACCCATGAGGAGCCCGTGGCCTCCAGGATAACAGCCCAATCTAGAGACTTCTTTCTCTTCTAATTCTGTTGATACCTGGTGCCAGGTGAAATATCAATATTTAACTTTTAATGAATAGTAACAAATACTATGCTTATTATAATAATGAATATTAACATTTGATGAATGTTTATTCTCTGCCAGGTGTGATGGATTGAATTGTGTCCCCCCAAAATATGTATTGTAAATCCTAACCTCTATGCCTGTGGTTATAATCCCATTTGGGAATGGGTTGTCTTTGTTATGTTAATCGGGCAGGATTAGTGTAGGGTGTGTCTCGTGTCAATCTCTTTTAAGCTATAAAAGTGATAACAAACAAGCAAGTGAGCAGAGATGGGGGAAGAGAGATGCCAAGCCACACGAAGATCACTCAGGAGCAGAAGCTCAAAAGAGACAAGGATCTTCCTCCGGAGCTAGAGCCAGCACCCTGAATTCGGACTTCTAGCCTCTTAAACTGTGAGAAAATACATTTCTGTTTGTTAAAGCCACCCATTTGTGGTGTTTCTGTTATAGCAGCACTACATAACTAAGACACCAGGTTTTAGACTAAGTGTCATAGATGTATTATCGCATTTAAGCCTTACGGCATCCCTCATGAGCTTGGACTGGTTTTATGTTCATTTTAAAGATGAGGACACTGGACTGCAAAAAAAAAAAAACAAACGTGCTGCCTTCTAGTCGATTCCGACTCATAGTGATCCTATAAGTGGAGTGCAGAGAAGTTAATTTGCCTAAGGTCTAAAAGCTAGGTAGCAGCAGATCCAGAATTCAAACCCAGGGCTGTCTGATTCCAGAGCTGTCCTTAGAACCTCAGCACTCTGGGTGAATCTGCCAGGAAGAGCGGGGGCTGGTGGGCTCCAGGGGGTCTGCAATCTGAATCTGGCTCCCACTGTTTCCATGCCTGCTCTGGGGCATCTTCCTTGCACTGACCGGTATGTGTGTCCACTCTGGGCCACCTCCATCCTCCCAACTATAGGAAGGTGGGGGCATAGGGCCAGGCACACAGGAGGTGTGCACTAGGGCTTGTGGCTTTCACTAAAGTCTAGGGGAGGTCTGGCCTGGGAGGGCTGGGCCCTCTGCCCTGGACTTCACAGGCCCCAAAACACATGGCTGTTTCCCATGCGACAGCATAGGCAGCAAGCCCTGCACAGCTGATAAAGGCTCCTGGGTCACTTATTGTTTCCTAGCGTGGAGAGTGTGAGCTCTCACCCAGAACTGGCTAATTTCACATTATATTATTTTATATATATAAAAAAATCTACCAGCAGATCCTGAATCTCCTCAATGACCAAATACCACTTAAATCATCACGGGTCTTCTGACAAAAGAGCAGAGTAGGGTTGAATGCCGAAGCAGGCAGAAGCTCATTCACCGGGCAAGTGGCAATTTAATTTCAGCAAAACATCATCCATCACATTAAATTAATCGCGTTACTTTGGAATTTCTGATTTTGTAGCTTGGTCTGTATTGCATTGCTATATTGCCTTTCCAGTTATATGAGGGCTCAAAAGATAAGGGGTTTAGACCTAGCTTTATGTTTGTGCATATTTCAGTAAAATTGTAATAAAGATAATCTGTCAACTGTTGGGGGGTTGTGATTTTTTTCTCACTTTAAAAGTGGCTTGTGCATTACTCAAGTGTGAAAAGCACACGTTTAATTCATTCTGACCGAGTAGAAAATAAGCTTCACACATTGTGCCCCCCACACAGCCCCTGCCACCTGGACGGGTCTCCATCCTCAGTTTGGCTCCCCCACTGCTGCCTTCAAGGGAAAATATGACAGCGTAATGAACAGTTGTACGACGTGCTATAAAAAGGCAATTAAAGGAACTATTGGACTGGGACAAGCCAGCGTGACCTGGTTAATAGCTCTGAGCAGAGCCAGGCCGTGGGGAGAATGGGGTGGAGGAGGGGGAAGGGGCTTGCAGTTATACAGTGAGGGGCTGAAGCTGTTCCATCAAATGCCCAGGCTGGCCTCATGACCATTAGCTATAGGGACAGGCTAAGGGGGATTTTGGTTCAGAGTTCAGCTCTGGAGTCAGCTGTGCCACCCACTCCTGGTTCAGTGATCTTGGATCTCTCAGCTTCAGTTTACTTATCTGTTAAATGGGAGTAAAAGTGTCATCCTAGAACTACGCCCTAAGTGGAAGGAAGCGGTGGTACATTCATTATTAAACTGGTCAGCAGGCAGGGCTGCACCTAGAGTCCAAAGGAAGATGTGGAAGAGGCTTTGACTTCATGTTCAAGTTGATCTTTCCATCCAGCACAATCCATGGCTCTGTGTGCGTGTCCTCTATTCTAATCAGCTTCCCCAGGCTCCTCACACTTTGCGGGATGAGGTTCTTCCATCAGATCTCTTGGAGTCCTCCTATGATCACCACTCTTGCGGTCTGCATTCTCCTTTGGACCCCTTCTCCTCCCCCCGCCCCCCGTAGCACCTCAGTCCTCATTCCCCTTCAAATGCCCTTATTTGTTAGCCACCACTGGCATGTGCCAATCTTCGGGAGGGGCACAGAGAGAAGCACTTCCCACCCCATCACAGTGCTGCTTCCCTCTACTTCACAGTGTGGGTGGGAGGGTTAATGAGACATTATGTGAAAGCACAGAGCACATAGTAAGTGCTCAATAAAAACTAGCTCTTGTTATTATCAAGGAGCCCTCGTGGTGCAGTGGTTAAGTGCTCAGCTGCTAACTGAAAGGTTGGCGGCTTGAACCCACCAGCCATTCCTCGGGAGAAAGGTGTGGCAGTCTGCTTCCGTAAAGATTTACAGCCTCGGTAACCCTGTGGGGCAGTTCTACTCTATCCTGTAAGGTCGCTATGAGTTGGAATCGACCCAACAGCGATGGGTATTGTTATTACCTTTGTCACAATTGGGAAAGCTCTGGCTTTATGTTTAACACCTGGCACAGTTCCTGAACACATAGTAGGTGTTTAATAAATGTTTGTTGAATGAATTAATGAATGAAACCCTCACTTGGTTCTTTTATCTATCAGCTGTCTCATCTCATAGACTAGCCTCTCTCAGTTATTCATTAATCAAATAGGGATAGGATCCTGCCCCAATTGTCACAGATGTGCCTCGCGAACTGTAAAGTCCTGCCCACTGTGGGAGCTGGTTCTCATCACCCCAGGACCCGCTCCCACTCGTCTGTGCCTGCCACTCCACTTGGTTCTCTTAGAGTCCAGGGGCTGCTCAGCCCCCACGTCATGCTGTCATCCTACAATAGGAAACCAGCGGCGCACGTTGGTCTACATGGCCCCCGAGTCCTCCCACCCCACAGCCCCTGATGGAAGTGGCACTGAGAGCCAGTCCAGTGACAAAGGAGCAATCAGGAGTCATTATGGCTCATTTAGGGCGGTCTTGGTGATTGGCTGAGAAGCCCCAGCCTGCGCCTCACTCAAGATGAAAAGGCTCTGAGCAAGGCTGCTGGGAATCTGGTCCTTCAGCTCCTTCTCTGCAGCTGCCCAGCCCCAAGGGGGCCTGTGAAAGGCACGAGGGGCTCAGGGGAAGACCCTGTCACCCAGGGCATCCTGATCCTCCAGGCCTGTCCCCTGGTGTGCTCAGCTGCTGCAGGCTGCATCTATGGGTATGGTGCTTACCTGATGGATTTCTGAAGCCAAGTCTAGCCTTCCCATCATCCAACTGCCCTTGGGATGAAGACCAAACTCTCTCCCGCCACCTACACCCCCAGTCTGCCTCAGTAGCCTGCTCTCTAGCAGCTCAACAAGATCTCTTAGCTCTGGTACAGGAAGTGACCTGCTTTCCACCCCTACTTTCATTTACTTCATTTCTGTGGTTCAGAACACACATCTTAAAGGCAGACAGAGCTGAGTTCAAATCCAGCCTCCACCACTTTGTAGCTGTCTGACCAGAGAAACTCACTTCACCTAACAAGCTTCAGTTTTCTCACTTGCTCAGTGGGGGTAGTCAGACCTCCCTCTCAAGGTGATGGAGCCCTGCTGGCGCAGTGGTTAAGAGCTGCGGCTGCTAATCAAAAGGTCAGCAGTTCAAACCCACCAGCCACTCCTTGGAAATCCTATAGCGCAATTCTGCTCCGTCCTATGGGGTCACTATGAGTCAGACTTAACTGGATGGCAATGGGTTTGGTTTGGTTTTTTGGTCTTAGGCAGAGAGGATTGAGTTAAAGGAAATAAAGCATCTCACATGAAGTACATCCTTAAGAGATATTAGCCATTATCATTATTCATTCTGTAAGTCACTGCTTAGATGACACCTCCTCCAGAAAGCTGTCTTTGATGCCCCAGATGTGGGGTGGGCCCCTCCTAAGTAGTCTTACTATCCTCTGTGCATGTGGGCATGGCCTGTGCCTTAGTCATCCTTGTATCCTGGTGCTCAGCTCACAGCCTGGCACGGAGGAGGCTCTCCACAGGTCTGTGGACAAACCACGGTGTTGACAGCCAGACAAGGACCAGATGGGGATGCCAAGCACCCCTTGGAGGACTGGCGCCCAAGGGCAGGGACCAGGGTGGGGCTGAGTTCCCAAGCCACCCAGCTCTATTCTTCAGCAAGACCTGTCTCTTCATCCCAGGTGCCCAGTCTCTTCCCCAGGCTGGAGTGCCTTCCTCCCTCCTCCTGGCCTCCCCAAGCCTGTCTTGTCCAAGGAGCTTTTGGGAACCATGCCAGGTCATAGTGACATCTAGAAAATAAATTTGCCCTTTTCCCCTTCAACAGACTGTCTCTTAGGGTGTGTATTTGAGCTGAGTCTGTGCTCGCTTAATAATTGTAATAATTTTGTACCAAACCAAACCTGTTGCTGTGGAGTCAATTCCTGTAGGACAGAGTAGAACTGCCCCATAGGGTTTCCAAGGCTGTAATCTTTACGGAAACAGACTGCCACAACTTTCTCCCAGAGCAGCTGTGGGTTCGAACCACCAATCTTTTGGTTAACAGCTGAGTGCTTTAATCATTGTGCCACCTCAGCTCCTTATTGTAATAGTAGTTACCCCTATTGATGACTTATTCTCTCTATGTAATGTATTAGGTGTCCCTCGTGTATTATCTCATTTTATCTTCCACCTCAGCCACTAGCTTAGGGCATCAGGGGCATTTCCTGGAGGGATACTGGGATTTCAAGTAACTCTGAGAAGCGCAGGAAGCAGTCTGGCCTCAGGAGAGCTGGACCTGGACCTCCTCTCTGTCCTCACTCTGGCTTCTCACAACATGTCGTCTTTGCTCTCTTCTGTTGTGGACCAACTTGTTCCATGTTGAGGGAAACATGACTACCAACAGCTGTTAAGCCTCCCATCTCGCAGCTACTACCACCAGAGTGGGATTGGTGGGCTGTCTGAAGCTTGACTGGAAAAGGCCCAGAGAATGACTGCGGCCAGCTCTAGTCAAGCCCCTATCCCTGGACCAACAAATTATATTCAGAGAGTCCAGGTTATATAAGAATGGCAAACCCAACCATGGCCCTGTGGAGTGGGCTTGGGGAAGACAGTTCTCAGAGAAAGGAGGGGTGCTGAGCAGACAAGGACACAGATGTCCACCAGATGTTATTAGACTATGCTATACACTTGGAGACCGAAGACCAGAGAGCATGGGCACCTCACCTACAGTCACACAACTACAAGTGCCAGACTTGTGACTTGAACCCATGTCTATTTGTCACCAAAGCCAAATTCTTTCTCCATGATGATCCTGAGGTTCCAAAGCCAATGGCAGGGAACCTGGAGAAGCCTTGGCAGTGCAGGGAGTTTGGGAGGAAGGGCGGGCTGGATAAGGAATCAGCGAGAGCCTGGTATAGCATCTTTGTTAAGAAAACTCATTCTGGGGTCAGACTGCCTTGATATGAACGCCAGCATGATCACTGCTGGCTGTGAGATCCAACGGAAGTTATCTAACCTCTCTGTGCCTCTTTTCCTAATCTCTAAAATGGGTTAATAGTAGTACCTTCCTCATAGGGTTGTTGTGAGGATTAAGTGAGCTAATGTGCCTGAAGCCCTGTGTCTTTCAGTAAGCACTCAGTAAATGGCAGCTGTGATTAATTTTGTTACTGTTGGTGTTAACATTATTATTATTACCATCTTTAGCCATGTTATGGAGCCCTGGTGGCCCAGTGGTTAAGCATTCAGCTGCTAACCAAAAGGTTGGCAGTTCGACTCCATCAGCCGCTCCTTGCAAACCTTATGGGGCAGTTCTACTCTGTCCTATAGGGTTGCCATGAGTGGGAATTGACTCGATGGTAACAGGTTTGGTTTTTTTGGATTTAGCCGTGTTCAGCCTAAGAGGATGGTGGCACTTGCAGAGGGGACATTGGGCTGGAGCCCATGAGAGAGGGCAGGCTAACAATAAGGGTCTGTTCCAAGGAAGAACAAACTGTTCTGAGAAGGGCATTTGTGACCAGGAGAGCATGCCCCAGACCACCTTGTCACCTCAGCCAGGAGGGTGACCACACTTTGTGGCAGTGCTCAAAGGATTGAGCTTCCCACAAGCCCACTGGAGCCTCCCTCTAGTCTTGATCTCTGCAGCTGCAGACTCACAGCCTGGGCCACTTTGTGTGTCAACATGAAGGTCATCCAAGGGGATGAGGCCTCTTCCATGCAAAGATGTAAAAGCCAAATGAATGTGCTCACCACAGGGTCTCAGGTACAAAGGGCGACCCTCAATGTTGGGACCACAAAGGCCATAGGTCTACTTGAGGTAGGAGGTCCTTGCTGTGGGTCCAAGTCCAGATTCCATAGACAGGGAGAGATTCCATCTCTCCCTCTACAGCCTGGACAGCACCCAAGCCTGTCAGGGTTGGGCCAGACAGACGCAACTGCTGCCTCCTTCCTTTGGCCCCAGAACCAACTCTGACCCCCAGAGTCTGGTGCTGCAGACCCCTCCCTGCAGCTCATGGTGCTGGGGTTCAGCCCCTGGGCCCTCAGTGCTCAATGCTCCTTAAAAGCATCTGTGCTACCTCCACGTTTGGCTACTGTAAATGTAATCCTGATGTCAGCTGCATTCTCCCTGCCCCCAGGGAGCCAGGAGAAGTTCCCCAAACCGGATTATTCCTACCCCAATTCCATGGCTTGTGCAAGTCTCTCCAAGATTTTGGATATTATGAAATTTCTCCGGGAGTGGGCAGCAGGGAGGGGTATGATGAATGCTTTTTGCCTCCTTGACCTTGGCCTCTTGTATTTAGGCCTTACGCTCCCTTTCTACCCCTTTCTCCCTCTTCTCCTCTAGGATGGCCTCCGACCCCTCAAGAGGCCTTTCCTGTCGTCTTTAGCCCCAAGCAGCCACTACCAACTCTATCCCTCAGCCACAGTAGGAGTGTGAGGAGGCTACCCACAAGAGAGACGTGGAGTTTGTCGGAACAATTTCAGAAAGCTCGAGGCTTCTGGGAATTCACCTAATGCTTTTTGGTCCCAGATCAATAACTTAGGCAGTCTCCAAGCCCTTAATCCAACTGAGTCTGATACGATGAGAGGTACCTAGGTATTAACTAAGCGTTCCCTTCCCTCCACAGGTCTCAAGCACGGGATTACTCTTATTCGGCCTTTTCTTGGAGCAGAAATTTCCTATATTTCTTTCTTTTTAAAAAATTCCACATGGTTCAGAAATTCAAAAACTATAAACTGTATATAGTGAAAAGTGTCCCTCTTACTCCTGTCTCCTATCCACCCGATTCCCAGTTCTCTCCTAATCACTGCTATTGGTTTCCTAAATAGCCTTCATTTGCATATGCAAGTACAAACTTATAAACAAATATATATTCTTATTGTCCTCTGTATCTTTAGTTCTTTCTCCTTCTCTCTTTTCTTGACACCCTACAGCTTGCCCCCATTCGATAGGGCATTCATTCATTTATTCATCATTCACCAATCCTCTGCTCAGTGTCAGCCCCATGCTGGGTGTTAGAGATGCAGGAATGAATCGGCCAAGCCCCCTCTCCTCAGGGCTCACAGGCTGGGGGGAGACAAGGCTTACCCAGTGTTGTGGATTGAACTGTATCCCCCAAAATATGTGTTGTAAATCCTAACCCCTTTACCTGTAGAGAAGTCGCTGGCTGGCATGAGCAGTTTGTGATTGGCTGCTAAAGTTTGGTGGTTTGAACCCACTCAGCAGTGCTGTGGAAGAAAGGCCTGGCAATCTGCTTCTGTAGCGATTACAGCCAAGAAAACTCTATGGAGCAGTTCTACCCTGTAACACATGGGGTTGCCATGAGTCAGAATTGACTTGACAGCAACGAGTTTTTTTTTTTTTTTTTTAATGTCTGTGGATGTAATCCCATTTGGGAATAGGGTTTTCTTACCTGATGAGGCCATATCAGCGCAGGTTGTGTCTTAAACTTAGCCACTTTAGAGATTTAAAAGGAGCAGATTACTCACAGAAGCAAGGAAGCACAAATAGGGGAAAGATAGAGGCACATGGAGATGTTCAAGGAATGCCAAGAACACTAGAGAAGCTGAGACACGGATTTTTCCCCGGAGCGGACAGAGAGAGCCTTCCCCCAGAGCCAACACCCTGGATTTGGACTTCCAGCCTCCTAAAATGTGAGAAAATAAAATCTCTGTTCGTTAAAGCCAGCTGCTTATGTGGTATTTCTGTTACAGCAGCACTAGATGAGTAAGACACCCAGCAAGACTTGAGCAGGGAAGGGGCAGCCCCTGGCTCACTTTTGTTGCCTGTGACTGGCCTTTTGCCGTTGATCTGGACCGGGTTTCCTCTCGTTTCTTCTCTTTGCTACACTGTGGCCACAGCTCGCCAGTTTGCCCAGCTAGATGTCCAGGGGAGATCCGTTTTCCTATTCTGGGGCAGAGATTTTTCAGGTAGGTTGGGGGAGTTTTTTTTATTTATTTACATATTTTTATTGTACTTTAGGTGAAGGTTTACAGAACAAATCGTTTCTCATTAAACAGTCAGTACGCATATTGTTTTATGACATTGGTTAACCACCCCACGACAGGTCAACACTCTCCCTCCTGGACCTTGGAGGACTTTTTTTTTTTTTTTTGTGAAAATATACATAGCCAAAGAAACACCATTTCAAACATTTCTACATGTACAGTTCAGTGACATCGATTGCATTCTTCCAGTTGGGCTGCTATTCTCACTATCCTTTTCCAAATTATTCCATTACCATTAGTTTCAACTCACTCTCCCCTAGGCTTCCCATCAAAACTTTTGAGTTGCTGTTCTCAGGATTATCTCACATAGATAATTCTTTTTTTTTTTTTTGTACTTTAGATGAAGGTTTGCAGAACATATAGTTTCTCATTAAACAGTTAGTACACATATTGCCCTATGACAATAGTTAACAACCCCATGACCTGTCAACACTGTCCTTTCTCAACCTTGGGATCCCTATCACCAGATTTCCTATCCCCTCCTGCCATCTAGTCCTTGTCCCTGGACTGCTGTGCCTCATTACTTCTGTTTTGTTTTATGGGGCTGTCCAATCCCCGGCTGAACAGTGAACCTCGAGAGTGACTTCACCTCTGAGCTAAAAGGGTGTCCGGGGGCCATACTCTTGAGGTTTCTCCAGTCTCTGTCAGGCCAGTAAATCTGGTCTTTTTTTTTGTGTTAGAATTTTGTTCTACATTCTTCTCCAGCTCTGTCCAGGACCCTCTGTTGGGATCCCAGTCAGAGCAGTCAGTGGTGGTAGCTGGGCACCATCTAGCTGTACTGGACTCAGTCTGGTAGAGGCCGTGGTAGCTGTGATCCGTTAGTCCTTTGGACTAATCTTTTCCTTGTATCTTATTCTCTTCATTCTCCCTTGCTCCCGAAGGGGTGAGACCAGTGGAGTATCTTAGATGGCTGCTCACAGGCTTTTAAGACCCTAGACGCTACTCACCAAGGTAGAATGTAGAACATTGTCTCTATAAACTGTGTTATGCCAGTTGAACTAGTATGTTCCCTGAGACCATGGTCTCCACAGCCCTCCGCCCAGCAATTTAGTCCCTCAGGGAGTTTGGATGTGTCTGTGGAGCTTCCATGACCTTTCCTTGTACAAGCTGTGCTGGCTTCCCCAGTATTGTGTACTGTCTTACCCTTCACCAAAATTACCACTTATCTATTACCTGTTTAATATTCCCCCCACCCCCCATCCCTCATAACCAACAAAGATTGTTTCTTTTTGTGTGTAAACTTTTACATGAGTTTTTACAGTAGAGGTCTCATACAATATCTGTCCTTTTGTAATTAACTTATTTCACTCAGCATAATGTCCTCCAGTTTCATCCATGTTATGAGATGCTTCACAGATTCATCACTGTTCTTTATCGTTGCATAATATTCCATTGTGTGTATGTACCATAGTTTGTTTATCCATTCATCTATTGATGGGCATCTAGGTTGATTCCATCTTTTTGCTACTGTGAACAATGCTGCAATGAACATGGGTGTGCATATGTCTATTCGTGTGACAGCTCTTATTTCTCTAGGATATATTCCTAGGAGTGGGATTGCTGGATCGTATGGTGTTTCTATTTCTAGCTTTCTAAGGAAGCACCATATCATTTTCCAAAATGGTTGTATCATTATGCATTCCCATGAGTTTTTTATTTTTATTTTTATTGTTGTGCTTTAAGTGAAAGTTTACAATTCAAGTTAGTCTGTCGGACAAAAATTTATACATACATTGTTTTGTGACCCTACTTGCTCTCCGTATACTGTGACAGCACACTCTTCCTTTCCACCCCAGATTTCCCATGTTCATTCAACCAGCTCCTGACC
>NW_004443944.1:25480387-25492840 GCF_000243295.1 Trichechus manatus latirostris
GGGCCATATTTTCTGGGGTCCCTCCATTCTAAATCAAACCATTAAGCCTGGTCTTTTTACTAGAATTTGAGTTCTGCACCCTTCTTTTCTCCTGCTCCATCAGAGACTCTGTTGTGTTCCCTGTCAGGGCAGTCATTGTGGTAGCCGGGCACCATCTAGTTCTTCTGGTCTCAGGCTCATGAAGTCTCTGGTTTATGTGGCCCTTCTCCCTCTTGGGCTAATACTTTCCGTGTGTCCATGGTGTTCTTCATTCTCCTTTACTCCAGGTGGGTTGGGATGAATTGATGCATCTTAGATGGCCGCTCACTAGCTTTTAAGACCCCAGATGCTACTCACCAAAGTGGGATGCAGAACATTTTCTTATGCCAGGTGACCTAGATGTCGCCTGAAAGCATGGTCCCCAGACCCCCGCCCCTGCTACTCTGTCACTCGATGTGTTTGGTTGTATTCAGGAAACGTCTTAGCTTTGGTTTAATCCAATTGTGCTGACTTCATGTTGGGGGAGTTTTAAGAATCTCTCACAGGAGTGTGTGTCTAAGTTTTATAAAAGCAAATTCATCATTATAATGCAAGTGACTTCTGGGAACCAACAAAAATTCTCATTGTTTTCTTAATACAAAAAAACAAAATAATACCCACTGAGCTTGAGGGATACAGAAGGCAGAGTGAAAGGATTAAGAATGTGCCTGAAATTTTGGTGAGTGACATGTTTCTTAGTTACTTGTGGTGTTTGTCATGTGTGTAGGATGCAATTATGTATTATGATTTCCTATTATACTTTATTAACCTAATGCATTTACTATTTTAGTGAATTTTATGGATTTAAAAGGAGACAATAGCATCTGTCCTCTAAAGTGGACTCAAACATACCAACAGTCATGAAGATGGCACAGGACTGGGCAGTGTTTCATTTTGTTATACATAAGGTCACCATGAGTTGGAGTCGTCTCCATAACAACTAACAACAACAACAGCCCTCTAAAGTTACATGTTGTTGCTATGTGCCATCAAGTTGATTTTGCCTCATAGCAATCCTATAGGACAGATTAGAACTGCCTCATAAGGTTTCTTAGGCCAAAATCTTTACTGGAGAAGATCGCCAGATCTTTTCTCCCAGAGAGAGACTGGTAGGTTTGAACCACTGACCTTTCCGCTGGCAGCTGAGTGCTTAACCATTGTGCCACTAGGGCTTCTTCTAAAGTTACATGTTGTTGTTGTTAGGTGCCGAGAGTCGGTTCCGACTCACAGTGACCCTATGCACAACAGAATGAAACACTGCCTTGTCCTGCACCAACCTCACAATTGTTGCTATGTTTGAGCCCATTGTTGCAGCCACTGTATCAATCCATCTCATTGAGGGTCTTCCTCTTTTTTGCTGACCTTCTACTTTACCAAGCATGATGTCCTTCTCCAGGGACTGGTCCCTCCTGATAACATGTCCAAAGTATGTGAGATGAAGTCTCGCCATCCTCGCTTCTAAGGAGCACTCTGGCTGTACTTCTTCCAAGACGGGTTGTTTGTTCTTCTAGCAGTCCCTGGTATATTCAATATTCTTCATCAGCACCATAATTCAGTCTTCCTTATTCATTGTCCAGCTTTCACATGCATATAGAGCAATTGAAAATATCTTGGCTTGGGTCAGGTGCACCTTAGTCCTTAAAGTGACTTCTTTGCTATTTAACACTTGAAAGAGGTCTTTTGCAGCAGATTTGCCCAGTGCAATATGTCACGTAATTTCTTGACTGCTGCTTCCATGGGCATTGATTGTGGATACAAGTAAAATGAAATCCTTGACAATTTCAGTATTTTTTCCATTTATCAATGATGTTGCTTATTGATTCAGTTATGAAGATTTTTGTTTTCTTTATGTTGAGGTGTAATCCATACTGAAGGCTATAGTCTTCAATCTTCCTCAGTAAGTGCTTCAAGTCCTCGCTTTCAACAAGCAAGGTTGTGTCATCTGCATATCACAGATTGTTAATGAGTTACATAAAGTTACATAGCTACTACTTATTGAACGCTAACACAAAACACTGTCCTAGCAACCCTCGGAGGTGGGTATGACTATCATCACCACTTTTCAGATGAGGAAGCTGAGGCACAGAGAAGTTAAGTGGCTTGCTCAGGCCCAATGAGGAGTAAGGAATATAAATGGTTTGTGTGACCCATTCCACAGACTGTATTCAACCATTACATTATACCATTCCCTTAGAGCCCTTTTCACCTATCTGAGCCTCGATCTTTCTCATCTGTAGAACAGGTATAAGAAATTACATTGAAAGACAGATGTGAGGATTTAAAGACATCATACTTTTAAAGGGCATAGCACAATGCTTGGCACATAGGCACCGCTATTAATATTACCTAAGCCCTGGTGGCACAATGGTTAAGTGCTCAGCTGCTAACCAAAAGGTCAGTGGTTCAAACCTATGAGTTGCTCCCCAGGAGAAAAAACCTGGGGATCTGCTCTTGTAAGTATTATAGCCTAGGAAACCCTATGGGGCAGTTCACGGCACACAACAACGATAACAACAAGATTAATAATGGTGATACTATTATACTCAGGCTGCCAGGAAGCGAACACTTCTGAGCAGGACCTTGAAAAGACTATAGCTCACAGCGAAGAGCCAGGGAAGAGAAGTGATGAGGCATCAGGGCCAGCTCATTATTTTAATAAACTCACCTCTGTGTCCCAACCCCTTACCCTTCCTCCCCTGGAGCTCCTCCTCTGCTGGGCATGCCACGGTCCCTCTGGGCAGGGAAGTCTGTTTTGGTCCCATTTCCATTACACACTTGGCTGAGCAGGGGGGAAGGAGAGCCAGCAGCGCCAGGCAGTAATTAATTGCCTATTTGGCCTCCTGCTGTTGCCTGGATGGGGCATGCAGGATGACTTCTGCCTGGGCCTGAGCTGGCTGATGGCTTTCAGGAGGAACTTGTCCCTGCTCACCTTGCCTCCACTGTCCCCTCTGAATCCATGCCCAGGCTAGTTTGGGAGGAGCTATAACAGTAGTAGATGTCCCTCTGTCCACTTGATAAAAAAAGACATGGAGGCCCTCCCCAGCATTACTAGTTGTCGCTGGCTGCTGTCGAGTCAGCCCCTGACTCATGGAGACCCCATGCGTGATAGAGTAGAACTGCTCCATAAGGGTTTCTTGGCTGTAATCTTTATGGAAGCATATCACCAAGCCTTTCTCTGCAGCACTGGTGAGTGGGTTTGAACCACCAACCCTTAGGTCTGCAGCTGATTGCAAACCACTTGCGCCACCCGGGCTCCTTAATGTTACTAGAGACTCCTCAAAGTTCTCTATTTGGGGGCTCTCCTTTTTTTTAATTTTTTAAAATTTTTTTTATTTCTATTTTATTGTTGTACTTTAAGTGAAAGTTTACAATTCAAGTTAGTCTCTCATACAAAAATTTATACATACATTGTTATGTGACCCTAGTTGCTCTCCCTATACTGTGACAGCACACTCCTCCTTTCCACCTCTGATTTCTTGGGGGCTCTCTTGAAGGTAGTAAAGGTCACTTTGCTGTAGCGTCTGAACAGAAGTCTAGTGAAGAGAAAAGCATCCTCATCTCAGAGATTTAGAAGCCGAGGTTACAGTCCTGGGTTTTCTCCTCACTGGCTGTGTGCTAACACCCACCACACTGAGTTTTACTTTCCTCCTCTGGGAAATGGGGAGAGGGAATCAGACTTTTGTGGATTTGTGCTTTTTTTTCCTTCCAGAATCCATTCCTTTGGAGACCCACCTGTCCCCCATTCCAAAATCCTCCCCAGTCCATGTGGTATGAATGGAGCCAATCCCGCAGACCCCAGAGATGGAGATGTGACCCAGGCCTAGATATCAGCATTCTCTCTGGGGCATTTTCTAGCATGATTGAAAAAAATTTTCTTTTACTTACAACCCAAAGAGTCCTGAATAGTGCAATTACCAACCCTAGAAGGTTATAGGGACAAGCTGTGGAGGCAATGTAACTGATAGTCCTTTGTAAGCCTCAAGGTGGGAGGTAAGGAGGACAGTCCTCCTGGAACAAGTGACAGTTGAGCTGACATTATCTCATGAACATAAAAGATGAAGAGTAAGACCATCCTTCAAGGCCCAGCTCACAGGTTACCTCCTTCAGAAAGCCTTCACTGGCCTCTTCATGCAGAAGCAAGTGCTTCTTCCTCCACACTGCCTCTGTCTTGTTTTCATGCCTAGCACATCACTGATGTTTCTTGTCTAAGTGTCCACCAGCCCCAATAGACTGTGAACCTTTCACAGGCTGTGGCTCTGATCCACTCACCTGTGCTCCCATCCTCCCCAGCTCCTGGTACTGGCAAAGAATTGATGCCACGAAGCATTGTTGTCACAGTCCCATTACAGACTGGTGGACACATCATTTGTGCCTTAGGTTGGGTTCCCCCAAAGCAAGGACTTGGGTGCAGGTGGTTTATTTGGGAGGTGATCCCAGGGAGAATGGTGAAAGAGGAGAGAAGGGAGATAGAGATAGGAGAAAGCTAATAAAGGATGTGCTAATGAATTTATTGCCACTGTGGGCAACTGGGGTGCAATTCCACTGGGGACCATCTGAGGAACTGTGTAGAACCTGCCTGAGAATTGCCCCACCAAGAGACAGTGTGATGTGTCAGCTTGGTTAGGCTGTGATTCTCAGTGGTTTGGCAGACACTGGACTGGGTACACTTTCATAATGTAATATAATGTAATCACTTTCCATGATGTAATCTGATGTGATCAGCCAATCAACTGAAAGGGGAGTTTGCTTGGGGGTATGGCCTGCCTCCAGTATATAAATGGATGTTCCGGAAAAGCTCACTCTCTCTCTCGACCCTGTACTCTTCTCACCACCTGACCTCCAGTTCTTGGCACATAAGATGCAGAAGCCTCCAGCCTGCCACCTGACCTGTAGATTTTGGATTTGCCAGACCCTGCAACCCTGTGATCCAGCAGAGGTCTCCAGCCTGCTGCCTGACCCACAGCTTTGGGACTTACCAACCCTGACAATTGTATATATTTATATATACATTTCACTGCTTTTGCTTTTCTAGAGAACCCAGACTAAGACAGATGGGGAAGCTGGAGTATTCCTCCACTGACTCTCACCCCTCATAGGGTGAGGGTTGGCTCTAGGGGCAGTTACTCTCTGGCATTTCCAGTTGTCCTGTGCATGTGGTGAGTTAACTCTCATGGCCCCCGAGAAAGTCCTCAGGCTGAGAAGAGTAGTGAACTGAGCGCCTGAGATGGAAAGCTGCCAGCAGGCCCTGGAACTGTCCACCGAGGCTAGAGATGAGCTTAGAGGTTACGTAGGCAATGTGGGCAAGGCATCAACAGTCTGCTACCATTCCCTCTTCCAGGCTCCAGGCAGATGTCACCGAGCCACTCCACAATCTTTCCAAGTCCAAAATTCTTTGGAACACTTCTCACCATGATGCCCTGGGCAGCCATCCATTGATCAGGGTGAAGTTCACGATGAAACATATTTACTATTCTAGTGAAGACCCATAGACCCATAGAGGAAAGGCTGGAGTGGTGCTGTGTGTATACTGAGAAGTGCTGGACACTTGTCAAGGGGCCAGCATTGAAATGACTCCAGAACAAAGCTCAAACTCTCTACTCACAGGGGCTGACCTTTGGGAAGCTGGGCCTCTTCACTAAGGGGTCTTTTTCCATGCAGTGCATTCCTACAGCAAGTGCTAAAGCAGATGGTGGGGCTGCTCCAGGGAGATGGGCTGGGTTTACTAAAGAGCAGCAACATCTGACAGTGCTGACCTCTCCCAAACACAGTTTGGAGCAGAGGGATTTCATCCAGATGGCCCGGAGGGAGCCCTCCAGAATGGGAGCTGCGGGAGGCTTTGGCATATCTTGCTCCAGCCCTGGTGCTGCCTTACCAGGCCCGGGGCAGAGGGTAGCCCTGGGAGGTGACTTTGAGTGGAACTGCTGGCTGCCAGACAGTCATGGCCATAGCTCGTCCTTCAAGAACACTTTGGAAATAGAGACTTTCAAGGATCAATCAAATTGATGAGGTGCTTCAAAGACAAGGGAGGAAGCAGGTACATCGAGAAACTTCACCATTTGCTCTTCAGAGGGAGTGAGCAGGCAGCTGCAATGCTCTTGAAATAAGGTGAGAGGAGAGTCTCAAACAGCCAGTGGAAAGAGAAGCCTGGGACCCTACCCCAGTGGTTCTTCTGGCTGGTCAGCTCCGTCCAGTAATCCTTGATTCTTCAGCTGGAAGAGGCTTGGGGTTTCTTCTTCTTGCTTGTATTAGGTTGAGGTCGTCGAGAAGCAGATCCCGAGACGAGGATGTCAGTGCTCGTAGTTTATCTGGAAGTGATTTCAGGAAGCACCAGTAGGAGAGTGTGCAAGTGTAACAGAGAAGGAAAAGAAGCCCAAAAAAGGAGGAAGGAGGGTGTCATTGAGCAGGTTTTTGCTGTGGGCAACTGGGGCTCAACCCCACTAGGGACGTCTGGGAAATAGTGTAGACCACACCTCCGAGTTACTCATTCTAGGGATGGGAATTTATTCTCTGCTCCTATCAATTATTGGCTGAGAGCTGCTCCCAGGGAATTAACTCCCAGGCACTTTGGGCTGCCCCAAGCACAGGCTGACAGAGCCCTCAGGTGAGGAGCTCATAGAACTCAGGTGTGAAGTGGAATGGTGCGTGCCCATGGAATATAGGTGGGGCACCAATAATATCTGCTACATCATCCTCTTCCATCTTTTCTCCCCATTCTGCTTTTTCCCTCTTTTGCTTTCCTCCTCTTCTCCTCCTAGTGGTTGCTGGAATCCAGTGTTTCTTAAACTGTGGTCCCCTGACTACCTGGGAATTCTTTTAAAAATATAGATACTAGGGCCCTACCCTAGCCCTACTACATCAGAACCTTTGGGTGTGGGTCTAGGAATATGCATTTAAACAAACATCCCAGTGGTTCGGATGCATATGGAGGTTGCTAGTCTAACCCCCATTACATTTTGGTGGTAGCAGATATTTGCTGATCAGTTATGATGGAATCTCCAGCCCCTCCCCTTGCCTCCATCTGACCTCCTGTCTCCCTGGGATTGGCAGGTGCTGACTGACCACCTTGATTCTCTCCAGGTGCCTTCTCTCATCCAGCTGTGGGACTGGCTGCCCCTTGAGTGTTGCCTCTGCCCTTGACTGATGTTTCCTAGGATTTAGGGCTTGGACCCTCATCCAACAGTTGAGGAGAAGTGGTACTCAATCCACCTGTCATCCAGTTCCATCTGCCACATCTGGCCGGGTTCTCCCCAGGGTGGTCCCTGGTCCACTAGGAAGGGAAACCAGGTGTCCTACTAAAACACACAGTGTCCCACAACTTCACTGTGTGTAGCATGATACCGGAATTCACAGAGGAGAACAAAAACATATCATTGTACAAATACCATCGTACATGGCCAGACAGCATAATATAGCCATGGACAAACTCAGTGACAATTTTTCAGTGTGTGTGCACACAAACACACACAGAGGAGGCATCTCATACTGAACCACCAAATCACACACACTAACACACCATCTCACAATAACACACAGGCACACAAATTGTCACAGCATGAAAAGGAACACTATCTGAGCAACACATGGTCCCAGACCTGTGGTCTTATTGTGACATAGGCACACACCACACAATACAGTTGCACAGCAAGATGGTGTCCCAAACACACACACATGCACGCACGCACGCACACAGTAACTCAGTTCACAGCACTACGCACGGACTCCCACATACTGGCAAAAAGAAGTCTACACAGGGTACAGCCTCAACCTCAGAGTAACACATGGTCATGGCCATAGACATACAACACACAATAGCACATGGTCTTACAGCCTGGGGCACACATAGGCAGCAACACACAACCTCAGCTCTCCTGATGCAGCCACAGTCAGACAGAGCAGGGCAGGCACAGGGGAGAAGGATGGAGTCTGGTCTTAGTGGGGAAAGGTTGGCTTTGTTTGAACAGATGTCTCATAAAGGAGGCGGGATATTATTTAGCTACTTTGATGAGCTAATGGATTCCAGTGGCCTGGGACCCTGGGGAATTCACCAGTGCTCCGAGAGCAATTGCTCCTTTTTCACACCCATCCCATCACCACTGATTTCTCACTTTTTTGCAACAGCAGCCAGCCTCCATCCCCAAAGCAAATGCTATATTTGAACAAGAAAAGGAGAAGCCAAGCAAATATTTGTGTCTTCAGGCCTCACTTGGCACTCAGTGGGATAGGGGCTTCCCTCCAGGATTGAGAACAAGTCTTCACCAGGCAGGTTCTGCTTTGTGTGGCCTGGGCAGGAGGCCAGGGCTTAGGCGGGGATCTGTTCTGGACCCTTCGTGCCATGGTGGGATGGCCCTACTCCCTGCCTCCCCTTGTTCACTCTGCTGCGTCTTCCTTTGTCACAGCCAGCCCCTCTAAGAGTGGTGTCTACCCTGCTGCTTCACATCCCACCCACTCCCAAGCCACTGCAATCTGGCTGCCACCCCTGCCATACTCCAGAGCCTCTAACGCCATCCTCACTGTCTGAGTGTCCTCATTCTCCTCATCCACTTTGTGGCCTGTGATACTTCTAGCCAAATTCTCTCCTCTCATATCTGAATTCCAGTATGCATGCATCTCCTGCTTCTTTTCCTACCTTAGTTTGCCCCTTCCACCTCCTTCCCAAGCTCTTCCCTTGCTGCTATCCTTACATGTTGGTTTTCTCCAGGTCTCAGTCACCGATTCTCTCTAAGTGCCCCCAGGTGAACTTGGTGACTCCCACATCCCATGCCATCTACTACTTCCCATGCCTCTACTACTCCCTCTCCCTCTGCTGATAGTCAAGTGTGGTGATACTGGACTTCCTTGGTTAAAACCCTTGCTTTGGCACTTGGTAGCTGTGTGGGCTTGGGAAAGTTACTTCGCTTTTGTGCACCTCAGTTTTCTCATCTGTATAATGGGGGTGATGACAACTGCTACTTCACAGGGTTATATGAGGGTTAAATGAGTTAGTATATGGAAAGTGCTTAGGATAGTGCTTGGTATGTATTGAGTGCTACATAAGGGTTGGCTGTTATCGTTACTTCCAATATAGTGGTAACTTACACATCCGCATTTGTAACAAGAGAGAAGTATGTTCTGCTAGCTAGCCTCATGGAGCTGGAATGCACGGGGAAGTGAACAATTCAACATTAACAGATGCCCCCCAAACCAGGCAGATATGACTGAGAAACTCCCAACTTAAGAACAACTTATGAACAAGCATGGGGGTCCCCCTTCCCCTTGGGAACATCTCCCCCTGTGGTAGCCAGACTCCAAGATTTCTCCCAATGATTCTCATCTCCTGGTTTTCATGCCCTTGTGTAGCCTCCTCCTACACTGAGTAGGGCTGATCTATATAACTAACGGTATATTGTGGAAATGATGATATATGACTTCCAAGGCTAGGTCATAAAAGACGATGCTGTTTCCACCTTGCTCTCTCTTGGCTCACTCACTCTGGGGGAACCCCACCACCATGTTGTGAGGACACTTGGGCAGCCCTAAGGAGAGGCCCATGTAAAGAGAAATGGAGGCCTTTCACCAATAGCCAGAACCAATTTGCTAACTAGGTGAGTAAGTCACCTTAGAATGGACCCTCTGGTCCCAATCAAGCCTTCAGATGATGCCCAACAGCTTCACTACAACCTAATAAGAAACATCAAGCTGAAACTACCCAGCTAAACAGACCCCGAATTCTTAACTTACAGAAACTATGAGGGAAAATAAACATTCATCATTGTTTACAGCTGCTAAGTTTTGGGGTAATTTTTTTAACCAACAGTGGATAACACACACACATTTTCCAATTCAGCACTCCTGGGAAGTGATTAAGAAAGAGTGTGAACAATACCTGTCCCATCTGCAAACATATTTCGGACCCTCCAATTGAACAATTGAATCCTGCCCCTTGCCCTCTGCCCTCTGATGTGGGACAAGGTGGATGAATGTGTTGAACGCCACATACGATCAGCAATTCTTAGGCTAACAAAGTTGGAAAGGTCCTTAGAGTTCAGCTAGTTCAGAAGGTATTAACTGGGCCTCGGGGAGTCCATGAACTTCCTGAAATCGCCAATGGAATGTATGCGCATGGGCATTCTTTTGGGGAGAGGGTCCATAGTTTCAATAAGATTTGTAAAGGTGTCAGGACACCAAAATGTCTAGAACCACTGATCCAATATGGCACATTAATAGACAGGAACACTGAGGCTGAGATTGCCCAGTAAGACCAAGACAGAACCAACATACTGGGGGAGATGGTCTCCTCTGCTTTTACAGCACGTACAGCATGACTTCACTGTTCATAATTAACAGACCTAATGGCTTCTGTTTCTGCAGAGACACAGAAAGCAAGATCATCATCTCAGAGAGACTCAGGGAAGTTTTCACAGAGGAAACTTAAGAAGAAGGTGATGTTTGAAATAGCCACTAGGAAATGGAAGACAAAATTGACTATAGCAGGTAGAACTTTTGGCAACAATGAGGGCCCGGGGGAATATTGGAGGCCAGAAATGTATAGGAACACTCAGCACCCCAAATATAAGAGCCAAGATTGGATTGTATTGGACTGAGATAGGTTTGGGGCTCTAGAGGAGACCCAATGTCTGTTTTGCTTCCCACAGTCTCTCAAGAACCTAGCACTGTGCCTGGCACATAGTAGATGTTCAATAAAAATGTGTTAGATAAACAAATAAATAAATAAGTGAAGGCGGCAGAAGGACAAAGGAGCTATTTGTAGGATGGTGTTAGATATGATGAATCAGGGGATCTTGACCAGGTAATAAGGGAGGAGAGAAAGCAGGGGGCTGATAGATTGGTAGGAAATGGAAGGCATACAGAATTGGAGGTTATAGTGATGTTAAAGAGAAGACATAGTGGTATTAGAGAACATGAGAGGATATCATCAGAAAGTTTAATATTTCAGTGATAGGTTGGACATGTGTGATGACAAAGCCGAGAACATACCCATGGGTACAAGTGAAGGGGTAAGGGGGCGAATGTCGTTGGAGGTGAGAGGGTCAAAGAACTGTGAAGCCAAGATGTTGGATTGTCAACCACAGAGATATCAAAGTCATCCATAACTATGTGAAAATATGGGCTAGATACACGATCTTTGCATACATCCTCCACTGGCAACAAATGAAGAAGGAGAGTGAGATTTATAGGTGTATTTATATTTTTTACAGAAAAAAAATTCAGCAAAGGAGCAAAGCAAGAACCAACTGAGTGACAGGAATGGGAGGAAGGAAAACAGGAGGGCATCACAGAGGTGAGTCTAGTGGCTGGACCAAGGAGAAACCACCGTAGAGACTCAGAAGAGCAGGCAGACGTGGAGCAAGGGGAGGGGGCAGAGAGGACCACTTGCCCCTAAGTGCAAGTCCACGGGGGCTCCAGTCGAAGACGGAGGAGGTTCAGAATGACATTCCGAGGTGCCATGAGTATGAAAGGTGCCTGACTGAGGCAGCTGGACAAGAAGGGGGAAGGTGTTTCTGCTGCAGAGTCCTCACTATCAACGTCTATTCATCTTGAAACTGGGGGTGGAGGACGAAACTTAGAGATTGCCCCTGGCTGCTCAAACTGGGGAGGGGGGACGACACCTCTGAAAAGAAGGGCAGAAAGAATACAAAAAGGAAGCTTGGGGAGGGGGTCCTCATCCCCTTGGGAGTCTGGCAGAGCTGACACTCAGGCTGAGATCCCACTCCTTGCTCCCTTCAGGGGGCCTATTTTTAGGAGAATAAACTCAGCCCTCCCTCCCCCTCACATACACTTAGACATATGTCACTGGAACTTCACATCACCTGGAAGATTTGATGACCACACATTAGTAACCCCAAGTTTCAGATGAAGAAACTGAAACCAGATAGTCAAGTGACTTCTCTATGATTCCTAAGGGCACTCCTCAAGTTTGGGCCAGGGAAAGCACTAGAACCCAGGTGTTCTGACTCCACTTCATGGCTATTGTGACTACGGGAAGAAAAGGAGTGTGCAGCACTGGGGAAGGGTAGAGCTGAGCCGGGGCAGCAGAACCCACCCCAAAACTAGGGCCCAAGTGCGGTATCAGCACTTTGCTCCACGGAGATGGGCCAGACACCAGAAACAGCTCTTGCAGCCCCTCCATGCCCCACCCACCTGATTCCTCCAAGATTCCTGGCTTGGCCTCAGATTGGCCTCTGCGCCTGACTTGCGAGGACTTGTACCCGAGAAGTGTTTATTAATGCTGAGTCTATGGTCTGGGTAAATCATCTAGAGGAAGCTCTGCCCTCGACCCCACTCCATTCCCTCAGCAGACTCTGTGGAACAGGGAGGTGGGGAGGGAACCTCTTGTCTGTTCTCATCCATTAGCACCTGTGCTCTAGAGATAACATGATTAACTCCAGAGAACAGGGGTGGGAAGAGTGGGCACATAATGGGGCCAGGGGTCCCTGG
>NW_004443944.1:25493370-25495162 GCF_000243295.1 Trichechus manatus latirostris
GCCAACAGTGAAGAGAAAGGTTTCCCCTGGAGCTGACATCCTGAATTTGGACTTGTAGCCTACTGGACTGTGAGGGAATAAATTTCTCTTTGTTAAAGCCATCCACTTGTGGTATTTCTGTTAGAGCAGCACTAGATGACTAAGACAGTAACTGAAAGGTCGGTGGTTTGAATGCACCAGTTGCTCTGCGGGAGAAAGGTGTAGCAGTCTGCTTCCATGAAGACTACAGCCTTGGAAACTCTATGGGGCAGTTCTACTCTGTCCTATAGAACCCTTAAATCTTTTGCATGTGAATTGGGTTCAAATCTGAATCGTGTGGCTGGAATTTACAATGGTCTCAAGAGGTTTTACTATCATGAGGACCTAGTATCTCTCCCCTAAATAGTTCAAAACCAAAAAGAAAAAAAAAAAACAAAAAAAAAAAACCCGGTGCTATTGAGTCAATTCAAACTCATAGTGACCCTACAGGATGAGTAGAGCTGCTTCATAGGGTTTCCAACGAGCGCCTGGTGGATTAGAACTGCTGACGTTTTGGTTAGCAGCCAAGCTCTTAACCATTGCACTACCAGGGCTCCAAACAGAGGTATTGAATTTAGATTGGATTTCATCTTTTTTCTGCTTTTGTTTTTAATTGAGATACAACTAACATGCAGTAAAGCGTACTAATCTTAAGTATATAAACATCTAGATTAATTTTAACTCAGATTAAGAAATATAATATTTTCCCTATTAGATTCCCAATCAATCCCCCGACCCCGGAGGTAACCACTATGGATTTTACTTTTAATTTTAAATACTCACTAGTAAAAAACAAGAGCTTTTGCCAAATGATATTTAATAGCATGATAGACTCCTCCCATCCTGACAATTAAAATTACTCATCTTTCCTTTTTTCAATTGTTTCTAAACTTTGAAAATCCTTTTTCCTCCTGAGATTTGAACACTATTCAATTCTATTTTTTCTGTTTTGTTTCCATGGTTTGAAAAAAAATCCTTTTATATGTTTGCATTCTTTACATTTAAGTATTAAATTCATTTGGAATTGATTTCATGACCACTCTGATGTGAAGGTGAAATAGATTTTTTTTCCTCATCAATTATTTTTATACTATTTATTGACTAACCATTCTCCTCAAAATTGATCTTTGAAACTTATTTTAAATTAAGTTATTCATTGTAATAGTCTATGTTGGGACAGCCTTGTCTTTTCTGATAATTTTTCTAACTTTTCTTTCTCCAGTAACATTTGTTTTCATTACTATGGTTTAAAATGTACCTGAGATTCTAATTGTTACCTCTCATTATTTCTTTTTTTGGTAAAATTTGATATTATCACTTGTGTTTATTTTTATTTTTTGCTTCACTTTGTTGAATTCCAAGAAGAATACCATTGGGGTCTGAACAGAACCCAAGGGAGTTTGTCTTTTTTGTTTTGTCTTCACTCTCCAGTAAAAAAGCATATTATGAAATTAAAACACTCTAATGTCCCCTTTGACCATCACTTTCAATCCTGGTTCCCTTTCTCAGAGGAAACCAGTATGCATAGTGAATACTGTTGGCTTATTATTCAGCATCTCTTTCTCCACCCCTACCCGCCACCTTTCCTAATGTAATACCAATTTTGTTCATGTAGCCATACACCTCTCCCCCATAGAACCAGGGGCAGAACCTGATAAATCTAAGCTATTTGTTGTATAGGATTCCTTTTGCATTTGCTATTCATTCAGGGGCAACTACATGAGCAAAGTTTCCCAAGAAGAGTGAAGGAATGGGATGATAGTCCTTGTCTGGG
>NW_004443944.1:25495262-25496474 GCF_000243295.1 Trichechus manatus latirostris
GTTGCCGTCAAGTCGATCCCGACTCATGGCAACCCCATGTGTGCCTAATAGAACTGTGCTTCATAGGGTTTTCAAGGCTGTGACCTTTCAGAAGCAGATGGCCAGGCCTTTCTTCTAAGCTGCCTCCGGGTGGGTTTGAACTTTTCACCGTTTTGTTAGTTGTCGAGCACTTAACCAATTGGGACTCCTATTTATATGGTACAACTCATTTAATCGGCCCTCCACTTGTGACGTAGGTGCTAGCATATCCCCCCTCTTACAAATGGGGAAATGGAGTGTTAGGAAGGTCTCATAACTAGCCTGAAGTCTCATTTTCAGCAGACAGCAGTGCCTGTGACCGTAGAAGGAGCTGGATCGCTGCTTAGCTTCCCATCCATTCTGCTCCTTTCCCACCCTTTCCATCCACTTGGAGTGTTCAGTATCTCTTTGAGCTTTTAATATGGAGCTGGCTCATGTATCCCCGTGTATGCAAGAGAGAGTCCTGGGTTCCATCTTTTAGCTCAAAAAGTTCTTTTGGATTTTCCTGGGCTGGAATCAGCCAGTGTGTGGTTTGGCCCCATATGTTCTGAGCTGAGAAGGGGCTGTTCAGGGAAGGCCTGAGGTCCGACTTGCTGTCCATAGTCGCACTGTGGCTGATTCCTGAGGAGGGGGTGAGACTCAAATGCTCAGTAATGGAGGATAATGCTATTAGTCCTCACCCAACACTTCCAGGCAGGTGGAATCATCCCCATTTTACTAGCAGGGAGACCAAGGCTGAGACTCTCAGATCACATGGCTAGTCAGCAGCACATCAATGTCAATATACAAAGTCCATGCTGCACTGCCCCTACCCTTGTCGGGGAGTGCGTCAGGGACACATTAACCAAAATACCCGAAGGGAGCTGTATGAGTGTGATCAGGAAGGACCAGGGTGATACTCCAACAATGGCAGTTGTGGGAGCTCTGGGCACAGAAAAAGGCGTGGTTGGGTGGAAACTACCTTGATCCTTCTAGGGTGAGTTCCCAGGACAAGCCCCATGCTCTGTGCACCTCCAGCTCCCCATCTCACATGACTGGACAGTCAATGTTTTCAGTGATTCCAGCTTCTCCCACTTCCGGAAGCCAATGAAGCCAGGTCCGTGCTAGGAATGACTTAAAGCCAGTTCCATTTGCCTTCTCAGATGAGCCAGTGAGGCAGAAAATGTGGACAATAAAGAGAGTTAATGACAGGGC
>NW_004443944.1:25496878-25547335 GCF_000243295.1 Trichechus manatus latirostris
AATATAGAATATGGCAAAAGTTATGGAATGTTACTTCTGAGGTTAAGTTATAAAAGACTGTGACCTCTGACTTGTGTGCTTTCTCTTCCTCTGACTTTTGCTCTTGCTCTCACTCCTCTCACTTGCTTGCTCTAATGGAGCAAGCTGCTTTCTGGAGAAGCCAGCATAGCAAAGAACTGAGGGCAGCCTCGAGTCAACAGCCATCAAGGAACTGAATCCTCCTAACAACCATGTGAGTGAGCTTGGAAACAGATCCTTCCTTAGTGGAGGCTTGAAATGACTGCAACCCTGGCCAACATCTTGACTGAAACCTGTGAGAGACCCCGAGCTGAAGAGCCCAGCTAAGTAGTATCCAGATTCCTGACTCACAGAAACTGTGAGATAATAAATGTTGTTGTTCTAAACCACTAAGTTTTGGGGTAATTTGTTACATAATAATAGATAACTAATACACCTATCTTTGTTACTCTTCTTCACTATTTCCCTCTCCCATAATCCACTCCTAAGGAGCCTGGGTGGCACAGTGGTTAAGTGCTCAACTGCTAACCAAAACATTGGTGGTTCAAGCCCACTCAGAAGCACTGCAAAAGAAAGAGATGGTATTTTGCTTCTGTAAAGATTACAGTCTAGAATACACTATGGGGCAGTTCTACTCTATCACATGGGTTGCTGTGAGTTGAAAATCGACTTGACGTCTTCTAACAACAACAACATGTAGTCAATACTCCTCCAAACCCTTGCTCTGGGCTCCCTCCTGAGTCCCAGACATTAATTAGCATATACTTTTTGGCCACTTCCACATGAATGATATGCTGACTCTGGAAACTCAATATGTCCAGAACAGATCTCATTGCCTCCTCTGTCCCAAACTTGTTCCTCTTTCACTATTCTCTATATTGGGTGGACGTAATAGGATAGTATCAATTACAACAATTCTCAACTAAAAGTGGCTTAAATGATAAGGACATTTATTACCTCACACAGTAATAAGCTCAGATGTAGGTAGGCACATGACTTTTTCAACATCCAAAAAATGAAGGAATAATTAAAAAAAGAAAAACCAGGCTTTCTTTTTGCATCTTCTGTGTTTTGTCTTGACCCTTAGAACTCTTGACTCTTGGTGGCAGGAGGTCTGCACACTTTTCAGGAATTACATATGAACATGATAATGTATAGCTCTTTTTATTAGGGAGATAAAACATTCCCATTCTAGTAGACTTTTAAAATTTGTTCTATTGAACAGAGTTAGGTGACATGGCCACCCCTTCCTACAAGGAAGTTTGAGTAAGAAAATATCTAAATTTTCAATTTCTGCGATGGGAGATGTTCTGACAAAAAGGGTAGGGAATTCATTGTTGGATAAGAAACCAGCAGTATCTGCCCCATCTATGACACCTCATTCCTTTTCATCAGCCAAGGTCAAAATCTCTGGCTCCTGTCACCTCCTAGATCCCAGTAATAGCTAAGGCATGTTGATTCTACCTCCAAAACACCACTTGCACGTGTCTCCTCCTTCCCATACTCACTGTCACAGCCCTCATCATAATTTCTTGTCTGGGTTGCTCCAATAACTTTCCTTCTGCTCTTTCAACCCCAGTTCCCTTCCAAACTACCCTAAACACCTCTATCAGAGAGATCTTCCAAAAGCATGTCTGATTGGGATACTCGTGTCTTTAAAACCCTTCCTGTTACCCTATTTGCTGCAGAGCAAGAGCCAAACTCCTTAGTCTGCTAACAGTGCTCTTCACCATCAATGCCTAGCCTGTCCGTATAGACTCATCTGCTATGACATCCTTCTATCCTTCACAGGCATTTTCATCTCACCAAACCTCCACCTGCAGCAATATCTGCTCCTCTATGGAGCTTTTCTGTTCATGTTGTTATATGAGCCACACCTTTCCCATCCCTAAACTGTAAGGATAATCATGTGCATCTCACAGGATGGGCATGAAGGTCAAATTATGTGGGGTAAAGTAAGTATAGCACCTGGGACAGTCACAGTTCTGGCACAAGGTGGATCAACAAGTGGTAATTTCATTCACTTTCACAGCCCGTAGACACTCTCCCCACCCATATTAAAGGCACTGTAACTATGGAAAGAAGAAGAACTTTCTAACAAGACTGTCCAACAGGCTGACTCTGGAGGTTGGATGTGCATCCAGAAGTTAGATGCTTTCTTACCAGGATGTTTATAGAGAGATTATATTTATTTCCTGAGGATACAGGTGCTAGATCAATGGCTCCCAAATGCCAGTTTTGAAACTGATGCCAGTGCATGTTGAAATTTTCTGTGGTTCTTAATGAAATGATAAAAACAGGGCAATGAAGTAAACTTTACAAAGCCATTTCAAATAACTGTCCTTTATTCTGAGATTATGGACTTTTTATTTTTTTCAGTTTTAATATGTCCTTTGTTTTCGTTAAGAGAAGGAGATATTAGGAGGCATTTGTTATTTTTAAATGCCCTTACTTGGCTTTGTCCCTGATTGTTTTAAAATTTTGCTGGTTCACAAAATGTTGATGTCTTGGAACAAGATAAACTCTGAGATCCACTGCAACATCTACAGAATAGGATCCAATGACTCTGGGTAGACATTTTTTCCATTCTTTACAGCACCATAAACCAAACCCGTTGCTGTAGAGTCATTTCTGACTCACAGTGACCCTATAGGACAGAGTAGAACTGCCCCATAGGGTTTCCAAGAAGCAGCTAGTGGATTCAAACTCCTGACCTTTTGGATAGCAGCCAAACGCTTAACCACTACCCACCAGAGCCCCTACAGCACCATACGCTATACATAATAGGTGATCGATAACTTTTGTGGATTCAATGAATAAATGATATTGTAGTATAATATTCTACACTGTGTCTGTCATTGGTCAGAAAGAAACTCATGAAGGAGGTCAAACTTTTATTGACCTGACAAATGTGGACCAGGCGTTTATCTCTGAGTGTTGTGGATGCATTCAAATGCTCCTCTCAACCCAGACGTCAGCACCTCGGACAGCTCAGCTACAATTACCCGGGTCTCCAAGGAGACCTAACTAAACACTGACAAAGGCATTTTTACATTATCTTTTCTCCACTTCATTATTTAAACAAGCTCCTCCTGTTCATACACAAGCCCTTCTCCTTGCGCTCTTAAACCTCCCTCTCAGATTGTTTGCCTCATAGCCTGCAATTCCCTAGCAAAATGACCAGCTCCAACCTGAGCTTCAGAAATGCCAATTTTAATTAAAAGTGCAATTTTCAAATCCACCTGAAGCTCAGATAGGATATGGCACGCTGGCTGCCCTGTGAGCTTTCCGGCTGCTTTGTTGATTAAAATGGGTGCCGTTCTAAGTGCTTTGTCAAATCTTCACAAAAACGAGGAGAAACTGACATTTACACCTTTATACCAGCAAGAAAGTGATATATTAAATTCACCCCTATTGCCATGAAAGCTTGTTTTTGGCTTAAGGGTAGCATGAGGCCAAAAGGTCCCCAGTGATAGCTCTATTTGATGCTTCAGCCTTGAGGGCTCTCTCTACGGCTGGTAACGGTGATGGTGGAGGTTCATTATACCATTTCCCCACTGATTTCCCTAACCCCACTTCGCTGGAGTCTTCATTCCCCAAACCCACTGCCATCAAGTCGATTCCGACTCATAGCAACCCTTTAGGACAGTGTAGAACTGCCCCACAGGGTTTCCAAGGCTATAAATCTTTATGGAAGCAGACTGTCACATCTTTCTCCAGAGTCTCCATTAGGTGCATCTAAAGCCACTCTGAGTATTATTAAGTTCTTGGATGTTCTTGCCCTCTTCCCAGGGAGTACCCTTTGTGCCCATGCAAGGACTTTGAGCTTCTGGGGTAATTGTTCCCTAGCTTTAGTGACTATAAGAAAAACTAAAAAGCTCTGTTAAAATGCAGATTCCTTGGCCCTACCTCTAGAGATTCTGATTCAGTAGGTTTGGGGTATAGCCCCAGAATCTGAATTGTAATGACCTACCAGATAATTCTGATGAAGGAAGTCCTTAGATCATACTCTGAGAAATTTTGTTCTAGCAGCTCCCAGAAAACTGATCACAAGGAAGAGAGTCTGAGCTAAGGAGTGGTCCAGGGATGAAACCCTGTGCAGGGAATCTAGAAGTATGACCCTGTCCAGCTTGAACACTAGCATGCTGGTGTCCTCGGACAACTCATTTCTCATTTGTGTTAACCACTTTGCCATATTTGTAAATGAAGAATCATGTGATAGACAATGGGTTAATATTCTTAATATGCAAAGATCTTTTGCAAATCAATAATGAAAAGGAAACCATCCAATACAAAGATGGGTAAGTGATAGAACAAGTATCTCTTGGAGGAGAAAACACAAATGATGGACAAACATTTCAAAAGATAATCAACTTCCATAGTAGCCAGGTAAGTGCAAATTAAAATAATAGTAATAATGTTTGGTTTTTGTTTTGCTTTTCTGGTTTTGTTTCTGTTTTTTCTTCTTTTGCTCATTATATTGGGAGGGGAAAAACCCTGTGAAGTGATAACAGCTGGTGTTGGAAAGAGCATGGAGAAATGAGAATTCCCCTATATCACTGGTGTGAGTGTGAATGACTACAACATTTTGAGAAAGCAATCTGTCAGGATTTATTACAATAAACGAGGGCATGTTTTTCACTCAGCAATATGACTTTGAGAGTCTATCCTACAGAAAGAAAAGTATCAAGACTTAAGGATATAAGTAATGGATGTTTATTGAACATTATTTGTAGTGGCAAAAATTGGAAATTACTTAAAAGTCTATCAGTAAGGGATTGGTTGAGTAAATTATGCTACAACCTAACTGATGAATATCCTGCAGCTATTGAAAAAAATAATTAGATCTGTAAAGGTTGATCTTGATTGATGTCCATGAGATACTTGTAATGTGGAAATGTCAAGTTACAGAGTAATGAGTATAATATGATCTCATTTTTGAAAAAGAAAAAGAAACAAATCCCCAGATTGTGATTGTATAAATGTGTATGAGCTTGGCATGACATGTGGAAGAAAATACACCAGGCTACTAATATTGGTTCCCCCATAGAATGAGATTATAAGAGGGATGGGAAACTAGTAATATCTTCTTTATTCACTTCCATATTGTATGACTTGTTATAACGGAAGCTATTACTCTTATAAGTGAAAAATTATAAAGTTGGTTTGAAACCTAATCAAGAGCCAACAAATATTAAGGGCTAGACTCAGTGTTCACTCAGATCCCTTTCAACTCCAACCATCTTGGGACACCCATCTTCTTCCCCACCTGGAACCGAGGTTCACTGAAGTCAAGGATTCAGTGTCACCCAGAACCAGATCAGATACGCATGGTGATATCCAGTCTAGCGTACCCCCTTCAGAGCCCATGTAGGATAGGCTCAGGCCCCTGACGTTGAATTTTATGACTAGATTGCACTTCCAGATCCTCACACACCTGGACTTGCAGGTGAAAAGACAAGCAATGTTCCACCTCTCCTCAGTTTCTCGCAGAGCATCATCTGCGAAACTCATGCCTGGGCCCATGTGGGATGCTCCAGGGACTCAGCTGCGCTATATCGCATGGTTGTTGTTGTTGTTAGGTGCCATCGAGTCAGTTCCAACTCGTAGCGAGCCTGTGTACAACCGAACAAAATACTGCCCGGTCCTGCGCCATCCTCACAATCGTTGTTTGAGCCCATTGTTGCAGTCACTGTATCAATCCGTCTCACTGAGGGTCTTCCTCTTTTTCGCTGACCCTCTACTTTACCAAGCATGATGCTCTTCTCCAGGACTGGTCTCTCCTGATAACTTGTCCAAAGTATGTGAGATGAAGTGTTGCCATCCTTGTTTCCAAGGAGCACTCTGGCTGTGTTTCTTCCAAGACAGACTTGTTGTTTCTTCTGGCAGTCCATGGTATATTCAATATTCTTTGCAAATACCATAATTCAAAGGCGTCAATTCTTCTTCAGTCTTCCTTACTCATTGTCCAGATTTCACATGCATGTGAGACAACTGAAAATATCATGGCTTGGGTCAGGCGTATCTTAGTCCTCAAAGTGATACCACATGGAGATGACCTAAAAGGAGCTCAAAGAGCTGCAGGTTCAGGCAGCCCCTGGTACCACCATCACGAGAGTTGTCCATCATTGGCACACACACAACAACCAAGCAGGATGCTGGCTCCAGAAGATTCTCTGAGAGCCACCTCCAGCCCTCCCATCGACATGCCACATTTCCCATGAGCATGTCTAGAGTACAGACTCAGGGATCCAGGCTACAGTGATGCTCTCTTTTTTACCCTTGTTAACAAAAATTATGAAGTATACCAGACATCTAGAAAATTTTATAAAATGTAAATGTGCACAGTTCCTTTAATAATTCTAAAGTAAACCCTTGTGTAACCACAACTCAAATAAAGAAGTAAAACATTGCCAGCACTGCTGAAACTCTCTGTGTGACCCTCCCCAACAATGCCCTTTTCCTCCCTCAAAAAGAAACCACTATTGTGCTGTTATGGGCAGTCATTTTCTTGCTTTCTTCGATAGCTTTACCACCTTTGTATGCATCCCCAAATAATATTTTAGTTTTGCCTGTTTTGAACTTAATACAAATGGACTCATGTTGTATGTATTCTTTGGTGTCAACATGAGAAAGATTCATCCATGTTGCTATGTGTAGCTGTAGTTAATTCACTTTCACTGCTATATAGTATTGTATTATCACACCATAATTAATCATTCTACTGCTATAATCATTGTGTATATGACTCTTAATGTTGTGTACACAAGTGTCTTTAGAAAGAAATGAAATCTCTGAGTACAGGGTTCCATACCGCCAGCTTTACTAAATGTCCCTCCATTTTCCAAAGTGGTTGCACCAATATACACTCCTGCAAGCAGTGTGCGAGAATTCCTGGTACTCCACCTTCTCACCAGAATTTCATGAATGCTGTGTCTCTCCTCAGAATCTTTGAGCATGCTAATCCTCTGCCCAGAGCACTCTTTCCTTATTTTCTTATTTATTTTGCTAATTCTATCTCATCATTAAGGACTCTTCCTCCTGGAAGCCTTCCTTGATTACTTAAGTCTAGGCTATGTGTCCTCCACATTCTTATAGCCCCTCCATAGTATGTATCACACTGTATTGTAATTGCCTGTTTACTTGTCTGTCTTACCTCCCACCAGACTGAGGGCTCCCTAAAGGCAGGGGGTATATCTTGATCTATTGCAGTCTCTGGCACACAGTCGGTGATCAATCCGTGACTGTTGTACAAACAGGTAGAATCCACTTCTTCTCCAACCCATGGCTCCCCTCAGCCATCAGGAAGCCAGGTGAGTATTAAGGCTTTTCAGAGTATTGTTGCCAAAACAACAAATAATAACTCTGGGGAAATTAATTGTCAGATCTGGCTCTTTCATTAGTGGCTCATCAAAGGACTGTGAGCCCCCAGGGGGACTCTTAAAAATAAGTAACCGATCAGCATGGAAGGAAGGGCATCCTCTTCCCAGCACCCCTCCCCCAACATGCAAACAGACACACCCCCTGTGAATCTCTGGGCTGGCCATTTAACACAGTTATTACCAAATCCCACTTAGTGAATTATGAGCAAGAGCCTCGAGAGAGCTTTCAAAGATCATCAAATGGATGTTTAAAAGCCTGCAGTTGCTCAGACAGGCTCAGCTAATGGCATTTATTACTTGGAGGATAGGGTATTTACATAAAGCTGGATTTTTATTATAATGGTCAGATGGTTCTGAGAGAGGGAGGGTGGAAAGGAGAAGGGAGGGTAAAGGTGCAAACATTCTACTTGAGTTTGATTTGAACAGAGGTTATCAAACACTCTGTTCCCACCATGGACTGGTTCTCTCAGATGTCAGTGGAATAACCAAGCTTAGGGTCAGGAGTTGGGTAGGGTGACCCTGGTGCAAGAGGGGCTGAAGCCTGAGGGCTGGTCCCAAGGCCAGTGCAGTGATTGAATCAGGGTCCCAATAACAAAAGGAGATGTGGAAGGAGCTCAGCAGTTCCAGTACAGAAAGAGATCTCACTTTGCTTATTCAGCAAATAGTAACTACCATAAAACTCCAAGCCAGTCTCCCTTCTGCCCCCTCCAGCCATTTTCAGACCCAATTGGGAGCCTGCCTAGCTCTCCCCAGAAAGCCCCATTATGTGAATAATAAAACTTTTTATACCCTCTTGGGGCATGCATGGCATAATCAGTCTCAACATTCAATACAAATTTTGGGTAGGGCCCCAATCCCACATCTGAGGGGTGACCACCACAGTTCTCCTGACTCCAGACAATTTTCTTCCTGTGTCTTTCCAGCTTCACCATAGCCCAGACTCTCGCCCCTTTCACCATTAACAGGGTCTCAATCCCAAAGTTCACTTACAAAATCCCTCCCCCTTTCCATCACAGATAGGACAGCTCACAGACTGGACATGTTTTATAGAATCTAGAGCAATTTCATGGCCATTTTCTCATTATGCCCTCTTGGCTGCTCTGGGAGACAGGCTGAGCCAAAACTGCGGCCTCTTTTCCTCACACACACCTGGGGTCTCTTTCAGTCTGTGTTGGCTGAGACCCAGGGTTCTCTTATTAACCTTGTTTTTGTACATTCATCCAACAAATATTTACTGAGCACCTACTATGTTCCAGGAGCTGTGCTAGGCACTGAATATAGAGTTATGTATTAAACTGTGATATCCTCTACCTTCAAGGAGCTTATATGGGTCAGACAGAATAAGCAGGGAAATAAATACACAAATAGGGTAATTTCAGATAGTGATAAATGGTATGACAAAATTAAAAGAGGTCGTTGGATAGAGAGTGACAGTGGATGAAGTTGCTTTAACCAGAAGGTCATGTAGGGTCTACACTGGCAGCAAACCTCCGCATGAAGAAAAAATGGTCACAGAGTAGGCGGTGGGAGTTGAGGGACATAGCTACAAAGGGGAATCAAGTTGTCCAACCCATTTTAAATTTTTAAAACTTAATTTTTAGAGCAGTTTTAGGTTTACAGAAAAAATGCACAGAAAGTACAGAGTATATATACTCCTTCTTCCCTTTGTACATAGTTTCTCCTATTATTAGCAACTTGCATTCGTGTGGTGTACTTGTTAAAATTGATGCACGATTACTAACTAAAGTTCATAGTTGACATTAGGGTTCATTCTTTGTGACACAGATTTGCTAGTATTTTGTTTAAGCCAATAACATTGCTAATCGAAGTTGCTTCATTTATCATGACAATGATAATACCCAGCTATTAAGGGGCAGTGAGGAGTAATGAAATAATGCATGTGACATTCTCAGCACAGTTCCTGACATCTTGAGGGTGCTCAGTAAAAGGCAGCCAGTAGAAGCAGACACAGGACTTGGGCTAGGTGGGAATCTGACCTGGAGGCATTGGGGAAGTCAAAACTGGCATGGCTATGTTAAGATGGCCAAAATCAGATGGTGTCGGTCCGAGGCAGGCAGGAGCAGCTAGGGAAGAGGGTTAGGTACAGAGATGGCATTGGGTTCTGCCAGAAGAGGAGGGTCAGTATCCCGAACAGCTCAAGTCTCTGCCATTGATTTGTTGGTAGGAACACTCTCAGTTCTCATTCTTACAGCTCCAGAGTCCTTCCGTTGATGGTTTAGGGGAGGTCACTCATTATCCCAGATACAGCCTGGAGTGGGAATAATCCAGGGTATTCACAGTCTCCTGGATTCATCAATTGTTCTAGGGATCTCCATGTACTCTGCTGCGTGACAGTCGGCGAGATGAAGATGAACTGAAACCAGTCGCTGCTGGGTTCAAGGAGCATGTAATAGTCATCCATTGCTGCATAACAAACCGCTGCCAAAACTTAGAGGCTTAACACAACAACTATTTATTATTTCTCATGATTCTACAGATTGACTGAGTGATTCTTCTACTGGTCTTCCTAGGGTCACTTATGCAACTGCAATCAGCTGGTGGATCAGCTGGGGCTGGAGGGTCAGGCAGTGAGTACAGATTTAATGGAGGAGGTGACTGATGCCATGGATGAGTCTGGAAGATGAGTATGTGTTTCCCACATGGGCAGCACTGAGAACATTTTAGGAAGAGAAAGCAGTATGTGAGCAAAGGTATGAAACAAATGGAGTCCATTTGGGAGTCATGGGGATTGGCAAGTGGTTCTGCATCACCGGATCATAGGAGAGAGTTGGGTGAGAATGATTTCAGATGACTGAGGAGGTGAGTAGGACATTGGGTACCATGAGGGGACTACAGGTCATTATCCTGTAGGTATTGAAGAGGTCTGGAGTGACAGATATTATTTAAGTGAATAAATACTGCCTGGAGACTCTGCACGGTGCAAATGGTTAAGCTCTTGACTACTAGCCAAAATTTGGCAGTTCAAAACCCACCTCAGAGGTGCCTCAAAAGAAAGACCTGGTGATCTGCTCCTGAACATTCACAGCCTTGAAAACCCTGTGGAGCATAGTTCTACTCTACAACACATGCGGTCACCAGGAGTTGGAACTGACTTGACAGCAACTGGGTTTTTATTTATTTATTTTGTTTTTGTTTTTTTTTTTAATTACTACCCACCAGGCACACTGCTGAGTATTGGACATGCAGCATTATCTCATTTAATCCTTCCTACTATCCCTATTTTACACAGGAAGAAACTAAGGCTTACCCAGGGTTACCTAGCTAATAAGTGACGGGGTTGTGATTCTGAACCCAGGTAGTCTGACTCTAGAATTGGGTGTTTTAATGACTGTCTACCATAGCTCTCCTGAGGGGGCTTTGAGTTGGGAGCAGAGTAGGTAATGAGAAATAGGGCAAGATTAAATTTTCATTTTAGAAAACAAAAAAAGGGGGGGGGGATTCCACAAGTCAATAAATATGGAGAATATTAAGTTAAACAAAGTTGATCAAATTTCTTTATGGCGGGACTTTTCAGAGCCCTTAATATGCTAATGTGCACTAGAAAGTAAGCTGAGAGTGCAGGGACTTTTGTCTTTTATATTGACAGTTTGAACATATAGTAGATGCTCAATAAAATTAATTAATTAATATTGGGAAGCTCAAAGAAAGAGTTACAGTATTTGCATATTCCAAAATTACTTAACCATAGACTAGCCCTTCACCCCATCTTCCCCCCACTATTGGTCCTTCAAGGAGTTGTAATGCTCTGTGGAACACAATTGGGAAATTCAGCCTTAGAGTATATGAAAAATAAAGTTAAACTTTTATTGTGTACCCCTGGTGTTTCAGATATTATTCTTCATTCATCTACTCACTCATGCCTTCTAGAAAGATGAATTGACAGCTCGCCACTTACCAGGTCCCCTGGAAAGCACTAGGGTACAAAGATGAAAAGACATGCCCCATGCCCTCAGGAAATGCCCAGTTGGAGGGCATTTTCTCATTTTGTACACGATTTAATTTTATGTAATTCTCCAACAATCTTGTGGCTCAGAGAGGTGAAATGATTTCCTTACGTCTTAGCAGAGCCAGGATGAAAACTGCTGGCCCCTTCCATGATGGATTCCCCTCTCCCACTGTGGGAAGAGGGAGAAGCATCCCCATCTACATACTAGAGTCTTGGACAGTCTCGGGCCAGGACTGCACTGTCTCTTCCAACAGGTGAACTGAGGTCGTCACTGTTTCCTTCAGAGCTGGGAACCACATGCTTCTCTGTGGACTGACTGCCCAGGAGAATTCTGAGACAGGGAGGCAGCTGATCCCAGACTGTGACCAATGTAGGCCTCCTGGGCCTGTCAGTGGGTGGGTCCATCCTTCAGAAGGCCAGCCCTTAACCAACACACAAGTCCTCTTGCTCTGGGACAGGTGAGGTGGGGAGGAGGGCTCCTGTCATAATCAAAGGTCCCCACCTCCTATGCCCACACAGACACACCCATATACAACTGTGCACACATATGCAGAGACGTGTACAAACATGTATCCCAAGCCTAAAGCACATCCATAGCACAGCACACCAACGCCTGTGTGCATACATCCTCATGTACAGAGCACACCCACAATCGTGCAAACACGGGGGCTTGCACACACCTGCACAAGCACATACCCCAAAGCCATCCCTCACTCTAGGACAAAGAGGGATGGCTGGGGGACCCTATACTGAGGGAGGGAGAGGAAGGAGGTAACTGGAGAGAAGATAAAGAGGGGTGCCAAGGCAGAGTGGGCCTGGGGGAGTTGGTGGCATGTTCCTAGGCAAAGAGAATGTGAATTCTCTGCCCTCCCAGGACACCATCTCCAGAGGTTGGGCAACTACCACCTGATGGGCAACAGCAGAGTCCCCTTCATCATTTCTCAAGAGGGGCTCAGACTGTTCCTGCAGCCTGGCTTCTAGGTGGCCTTCCTTGGCATCCAGAGATCTACAAGTGGGTATACAGATTGCTACATACACACGCACCCCAAATGAGACTTATAAGAGTGTCCTGGAGAATAATTGGTTAAAAAGGGGCATTGAAATTGTCTTCCTTTATCTGCCTGGTTCTCCAACACAAACTGATCAACTCCAACATGCTGAATTTAAATGAAATACACGTTCTCCACGCTATAAAAATGACTTTATCACAGTCAAGAAGAGAGCGATTAGAAGAAATGAATACGTGGGTGATTGAATAGAGGATGTCCAGTGACAGTGGATAGAGGACTCAGATTGCTATCTCAGATCAGCCTCAGCTGGGTTTATGATGCTCCCAGGGGTAGCCTCATCATTGCAGAGGCAGGACGGTCACAAACACTGCTCCAGCCATGCCTGGCAGCTACCACCTGCCACTGGGAATGGTTAGCCTGGGCTGTCCCGGCCACACCCAGCCTCCTGTGAGGGGGAAGCACAGAGCTTGGGATCTGGAGTCCCCAGCCTGGGTTTGAACACCAGCTCTCCCAGGTAATAGCTGTGTGGCCATGAGTAGGCTGGTTAAACTTGCTAAGCCTCATTTTCTCCACCTCAAAATGGGAAGAATGATACCAGTGGGGGCCTCATTGAGTTTGCCATGGAGATGAAATGTTGCAACACACGAGAAGTCCTTCGCAGAGTGATAGTGCCACAGTGGAGGTCAGGGTCGGCCAACATGGTACCAGCGTCTCCACTCACTCAGTCTCCAGCTGCTTCTCTGGGCCTGGCCAGGGCAACACGGGCGGCTTACTTTTGGGGGAAAGGATTATCTTAGCTGGGAGGAGCCTTGCATGTGGCTGTGAGGATGCCTCTGATCCTTTCCAACAATTTACAGCAGTCACCTAGTGTTCCGTGGCTTGGTAAAAGTGCAGCTGCTGGAGCCAAATTCTTGGGTTCAGATCCTGGCCCTGCCACTGAATGTGAGCATATTGTTCTGCCTTTCTGAGTCTGTTTCCTTACTGGTGGAACGGAGCTACCAACAATCCTTACTGCATAGGGTTGAAATGAGGGCTAAAAAACTGGCAGCACGTAGCGCAGTCCTGGGGTGAAGGAGGCACTCAATAAACACCAGCCGTTATTCATCTGTTATCCACTGGCATCTCAGGGCACCATTTCTCATATTCTGATCCTAGATTTTATCTGCTAGCCTTTGAGTAACCATCCATTTATTCATGCACTTATTAAACAAATTGTTATTGAGTGTTAGGCCCGAGATACAGCAATAAACCAGCAAAGCCTGGCCCGGGCACTGCCTCATTCATTCTTTCATTTGACAAATACCAGCCAGTGCTGCTCCAGCCCCTGGGGATACTGCAGAGAAAAGAACAAAGCCCTTGTCCTCAAAGAGCCCACAGTCTAGTGGGGCAGACAGACAAGAAACCAGGAAAGAAATCCAAATACAACGTCATGTAGTCAGCTCTGTCAAGAACCAGCGGTCAGGGTAAGGGGGTAGGGAGTGATTGGGAAGATTCTATTTTATAAAAGGTGGTCAACGAAGGCCTCTCAGCGGAGCCGACATTAAGAACAGAAGCGTGGATGGCACAGTGGTTAAGCACTCCACTGCTAACCTAAACGTCGGTGGTTGGAACCCACCAGCAGCTCTATGGTAGAAAAGACCTGGCAATCTGCTCCCGTAGAGGATTACAGCCTAGGAAACCCTATGGGGTAGTTCTACTCTGTCCTAAAGTGTCACTATGAGTCGGAATTGATTTGATGGCACACAACAACACAGCCTACTTAGTCACACGTGGGAAGTGCAGAGGTTGGGAAGAAAGTCACAGTGAGTGAGAGCTCCAACAGGGGACCGGGGGAAGACTCCCCTGGGCACAGCCACTGAACCCAGACACACACTGCTTCTTCCCTGCTTCTCAGGAATGGTGATTATCCAGGTGTTGTCAACTCCTTCTCCCACTCACCTCCTACACCTAACCAGCCACCAGGTCTGTTGATTTGACTTCCTAAATAGCTCTCCAAGTCTCCTCCTCCTCTCTGTGCCCCAGACCAACCTTAGCCCAGGTCACCTACATCCTCTCTCACCTGGGCAATGACAGTGGCCTCCTCCTTGGTCGCCTGCCCCTTCTCCCTAAAAAAAGCCAGACGGATCTTTCTAGAACACAAATGTGACCAAGACCCCTACCCATCTCCACCCGTCTTCCTTCGGATCCCTGCTGCCCTCAGGGACCGTCCAGGTCCATTAACTGGAAGCCAAGGCCCTCTAAGACCTAACCTTACCCATTCTCTGCTGGCTCCGGGCCTAGTGGATCTGCTTCCTACAGGAAGCCTTCCAGGATCCCACAGACTGGTTTTGGGGGCCCTGCTCTTGGGTTATTACTCCCCGGATCTTTAGATATGAATGTCTGCACATGGAGCAGGTGAGCGCGGGGCTGGGAGTTGGCGGACCCGGGTGCCAAGACTTGGCCTAGAACTGAGGTGACCTCAATTTAAAACGCCTTTCCCGCCCCGCATCCTTCCCAGAAAAAGGGGCTGGGGGCGGGGCCTCGAGGCCCACGACGATTTGCAGGCCTCTTCGCGCGGCGCTCGCCGGAGGCGCCCGGGAGACCCGAGAACAAAAGGGCGGTAATCGGACACAGCTGCAGCAGGAGGAGCGGCCCCTCCCGCCGGCCGGGCCTTTGGGCCTTCGGCGGTCAACGCGCACTGCGCCTGCGCGGGCCGGGGCAAACGCGAAGGTCCGAAATGGGGGTCTCGGCTCTCAGAGGAGGGTGCTGGGCTCAGAGGCTGAGCGCGAGGTTGGGGCGCAGGCTGGAGGCGGGCGGGGAGGGGCGTGCGCCCCCGCCCGCGGCTGCCCACGCGGGAATGAGAAGGCGCCCGAGCCTTCATCACCAGCTGCGCGGCGCAGCGCCGCAGTAATCAGGCTGAAGAGAAAAGCCCGCTTCGCGTTTGCTGGCCGGCGCGGAGCCGAGCACAAAATTGTCGGTTGCCGAGAAAATGAGGGCCCCGTGACTAAACAATGGCGGGAAGGGTGAAGACACCAGCTGGGTCGCCGTTAGCGTCCCCGTCCGTCACCCTACCTGGAGAGGTGGGAGCGGGGACAGAGATGAGCTAAGGGACCCCACTCTGAGAAGGGGGCACAGCTGCTGGGGTCAGGGAGGCACTGAGATGCTTGGGCGAGAGGTTGGGTACAGACCCTGTTGCTGGACCCTGAAGGTCTGGAACATAATACCCGAGGCGAAAAAGACCCCAAGGCCCCACCAGACTGGGCTCAACTCCGAATATTTCCGGACGTAGAGGTAGCTTATCCGGGTTCTGGAGTTGGGCCATCGTGTCTGACCCCCGGGGTTGAACAAAACCTAACTCCTCAGCATGGCCGATAGGACCCTGTGTGATCCAGCGCCTGTCTTATCCCGCACCACGGTGTCCCTTAATATACCCCACACATTCATTGTCCCTCCTACAAGTCAATAGCTTTCCTGTCCCCAGGTCTTTGCACATGCTGTTCCCTCTTTCTGCCTGACTGGTTCCTTCAATCTCAGCTTAAATCTCATCACCTTGGGGAGGCCTTGCCTGACTATCCTTTCAGAAGTGATCACCCACCACCCTTTTATCCTCTATGCCATCACCCTGTTCATTTCCTTCTTTGAAGGCATGTGTCTACTTTTGTAATTAGATTATTTATTTACTTAAAGCTTCTTTTTTTTCTTATTGTACTTCACCTAGGTAAAGGTTTACAGAACAAACTAGCTTCTCATTAAACAATTAGTGCACATATTGTTTTGTAACATTGGTTACCAACCCCACGACCTTGGGTTCCCTATTACCAGCTTTCCTGTCCCCTCCTGCCTCCTAGTCCTTGCCCCTAGGCCGGTGTGCCCCTTTAGTCTCTTTTTGTTTTGTTTTATGGGCCTATTCAATCCTTGGCTGAAAAGCGAACCTCAGGAGTGACTTTATTACTGAGCTAAAAGGGTGTCCGGGGGCCGTACTCTCGGGCTTTCTTCAGACTGTCAGGCCAGTAAGTCTGGTCTTTTTTTGAGTTAGAATTTGTTCTACATTTTTCTCCAGCTCTGTTTGGGACCCTCCACTGTGATCCCTGTCAGAGGTAGCTGGGCACTATCTAATTGTGCTGGACTCAGTCTGGTGGAGGCTGTGGTAGTTGTGGTCCATTAGTCCTTGTGTCTTTGATTTTCATCATCCTCCCTTGCTCCTGACAGGGTGAGACCAGTGGAGTATCTTAGATGACCGCTCACAGGCTTTTAAGACCCCAGACGCTACTCACCAAAGTAGAACGTAGAACATTTTCTTTATAAACTATGTTATGCCACTTGAGCTAGATTTTCCCCGAGACCATGGTCCCCCCAACCCCCAGCCCAGCAATTCAGTCCCTCAGGGAGTTTGGATGTGTCCATGGAGCTTCCATGACCCTGCCCTGGCCAAGCGTGCTAGCTTCCCCAGTACCCTGAGAACCTTCCACAGGCTGCCCCATCCAAGGGCCCCAGACCTGGGTCAGATGTCCTAGTGCCCTGTAGCAGCTGACTTACCTGGGTGACAGGGAGGTTAGCACTGCCACAGATGGGCTGGAGACCAGCCACCCGGCTTGTGGAACTGAGGGGCGAGGGCTGAGCAATGATTGGAGTACTAGGTTGTCCCTAGTGTTGACATTTCTGAGGTCAGCCAAGTGCAAGAGGAGGGAGCTGAGAAAAACAGGTTGGAGATTCCTGAGTCTAGGTCTGGTTCAATAGTAATAATACCTTTACTACTATTGAATGTCTGATATGAACCAGGTGCCCTGCTTAAGACTTCACACATCCCTACCTTATTCACCTCTTCCAACAACAACTCTATAGAGGCAGGTATTATTATCACCCCCATTCTCCACATGAGGAAACGGAGGCCTCAATTGTTTGAGTAACTTATATAATATTCCACAACTCTTGTATGGTAGAGCCTGGGTTTTCATCAAAGGCTTCTGATTCCCAAAACAGAGAGGAGAGAGAATGAAAATCTGGGAAATAGATGGGTATTTCCAATAACAAGCATCAATGTGGTAATCATGAACTTTGCTGGACCTCCATACATGTACTTAATGTATAGTATTGTGTTTTTCCACCAACTGTCTGTTTGTCCTATTGTGGTCGTGTGCATGTTTCTATGATGCTGGCAGCTATGCCACCAGCAGTGTTACCCAGGGTGGGTAGCTTTCAGCGGAGCTTCCAGACTAAGACTGACTAGGAAGAAAGGCCTGGCAATCTACTTCCAAAAATCAGCCAATGAAAACCCAATGGATCATAACCTAATATTGTCCAATATAGTGCTGGAAGATGAGCCCCCTAGGTTGGAAGTTACTCAAAATACACAGTGGCTGCAACAATGGACTCGAGTATAGTAATGATGGTGAAGATGGCGCAGGACTGGGCAGTGTTTCCTTTTGTTGTACACGGGATCACCACGAGTCAGAGCTGAGTCAACAGCAACAACATTTTTACATGTATTTAAAGGGGAAATTATGTCACCACTATCAATGGAAAACCAGGATCTCTTGCCATCAATATAAGGTAACTAAGGTAAACAATGAAAGCACCACAATGTTAATTCTAGCCTGGGAAGGTTGCCTCTTCTCTACACCTTTTTAAAAAAGGAGATCAAAAAGTGTTAGGAAGCTGTTAAAGACACCCCAGCACCCATACTTTCTTCTCTGCCTAACCAGAATTGAAATATAACTACACATACATCCATTGCTGTCGCGTGGATCTCAACTCAGTGACCCTATAGGACAGAGTAGAACTTCCCCCATAGAGTTTCCAAGGCTGTAAATCTTTACGGAAGCAGACTGCCACATTTTCGTTCCACAGAGCAGCTGGTGGGTTCAAACAGTCGACCTATCAGTTAGCAGCTAAATGCTTAACCACTGGGCCACCAGAGCTCTGGCACTGCTATGCCTCAGCCCAATTCTAGGCACTTCATATATGCTGATTTACACTTCACAACACCCTACGGGGAAAGCATTGTTATCATTGCCCTCATTTGCAGAGTGGGATACTGAAGCACAGAGAGGTTAAGTAAGTGGCCCCAGGTCACACTGTGGGGAGGTACAGAGCTGGATTTGAACCAGGCAGCTGGGCTTTAGCATCAAAGCTCTTGACCACAGCTCTGCTGCCTCTCAAACGTTAGGGTGCACATTTATAGCTAGATGACTCAGTCATTGCAACACAACTGGGGTAAATTCTCCCTCCTCGACGAAGCCCTGACTGTTTTATAGGAAAAATCTTCTAATTATGATGAGAAAGTTGGGTGTTTTTAGGCAAAGTCTTGTTTCTTGTCTGCTCACGTGATTACAAATAAGCCATTTTTGGCAGGGGAAGGTAGACCCTGGCTCAGCATCAAGAGGGCCTCAGAGCTCTGGCTGGCTGTGCCACTGACTTGCATATCCTTGCACTCGCTGGGTCTCCAAACATCACCACAACAACCATTACTATCATTTTACTGGTATCGCAGTAAGCTTTTGCAGTTTGGATTATCACCTCACTTGGGGGATGGGGAAACGGGCTCAGGGAAGTAAAGTTCCTTCCTGGGAGCATGGGCAGGGGGCGTCCCCAGGCCTGGGGAGGGAGACCGAGGCCACAAGCTGCCTCTCCCGGCAAGGGGAGGCGGGGCCAGCCAGGTCTCTTTCACAGCTATGAATAGTTAAAAGGCAATTATGATGCTAATTTGCAGCACTAATGGCTACAGCTGCGGGTTGAGAGGGAGCTGAAAAGCGTTGTCAGCTTTTTCTACAGGGATGGTCCCCTCTCGCCCGAGACCCTGGGCCCTAGGTGACTCATGGCAGACACTGGTTCCTGGTCCCCAAAAGGAAGCAGGCCCTGGTCCCAGACAAGGCTCAGCTCTGCCAGGAGCTTCCTCAGTGCCCTGAGGAAGTGGGCATAGACAGGACTTCAGGCCAGGAGTCAGGATGGGGCTGCAGACCCCAGGGGGGATGAAAAGCGCTCAGCCACAGTCCTTCATTTTCCCTCACTTTTTCTGCTTCCTCCTTGGAACAATGATAAAGACAATAACAACAACAAAATGTGTTTGTTTACTGAAGGCAGGCTGCCTGTGGCTTTCCAGCCGTGTGGCTTTGGGCATGTGTTTTACTTCCTGTGCCTCAGTCTACAGAGGCACGTCTGTAAATTGGGAATGAAAATGATAGTAACCATCTCATAGGGCAGTTAGCAGGTTTAAATGAGACAGTACCTGTGAAGCCCTTGGTACGATGCTTTGTTGTTGTGTGCTGCCGACTCTTAGCAGCCCTGTAGGACAGAGTAGAACTGCCCTATAGGGTTTCCTACGCTGTAATCTTTACTGGAGCAGATCGCCAGGTCTTTTCTCCAGCGGAGCCAACCGATGGTGGGTTCGAACCTCCGATCTTCCGGTTAGCAGTTGAGCGCTTAACCATTGTGCTACCTTGGCATGATGCTTGGCATGCAGCAATCGCTCAATCAGAGGGAGCTGCTGGGATGGCGATGACACTGGGCAGGGAGCTGGGATGTCACTCATGCCAAGCAGGACGTACAAGGTCCTAGCCTGGCTGGGGAGGAAGAGGCATAAACAAGCTATTAGAGGACAGTGTGAGCCGTGCTATGAGGAAGGCCGTGAGGGCATAATCCAGACATGCGGGCAGAGAGTGATGGGCTGGGAGGCAGGGCTTCATGGAAGAAGTGGCATCTCAGCCAAGTATGAGTATGAGTTTGTCAGACAAAGGCTGGGATAAAGGGGTGGGGAATGCTTCCAGGGGATTCCTTCTCCATAACTGTTCTGTCAGCAAACCCATCCAGTGCTCCACAGCCCTGTGCAGTCAGTTACACACAGGAAGCTGTTCTTTTCTTTCAGAAATGAGGGCTCAGGGACTGAACTGGAGGAGTGGTTGATGTGATAATTGTATGCAACACGGCACACGAATAAGGGAATTACTCACAATTACCCCTGATTATATCATTGTGACTGGTGCTGTACATGGCAAAAGGGTCTGTGAGTGGGAGAGAGGACAGAACATTAGAATCGGGTGCTGCCGAAAGAGGCTGAGGGAAAGGGCAACCCACTTCCTCCGTGAGAGTGCCTCGGGGTGTCCACGAGGAAGGCTCTGGGGGCAGTAAGAGGGACTCCTAGACTGAGAACCATCTGTAACGCCCCGTCTGACACATCTGACTCTGCCCAGGCTCCTTTTCTCGCACTCCTCCAAGCCCCGTGGTTCTCAAACGCGTGTCAGAACATGTGTCAGAACAACCTGAAGGGCTTGTTATATTATAAAACAAATCCTGGCCCCACCTCCAGAGTTTCTGATGCAGTAGGCTTGGGGTGGGACCCTAGGATTCGCATTTCTAACAATTTCCCCGCGTGGCGCAGATGCTCCTAGCTCGGGACCACACTTTGAGAGCTACTGCTGTCACCTTGGAGGCTTGGTGGCCCCAGTGGTTAAGAGCTCAGCTGCTAATCAAAAGGTTGGCAGTTCAAATCCACTTAACCGCTCCTTGGAAACCCTATGGGGTGGTTCTACTCTGTCCTATAGACTCGCTATGAGTCGGAATTGACTCAACGGCAACGAGTTTGGGTTTTTTTTGTTTTTTTGTGCTCACCTCCAGTGGGTTGCTGGAACCTGGACCTGCCCCGCCCCTACTGGTCTGAGAAAGCCAATTGCGAACGTTCAGTCAGGCTGTGTTGATTGCTTGAAATTGGCTGTAGTGGGAGTATTTACATCACAGAAATCAATAGACTCTATGTATTAGGCTGGAAATCTTTACCCGCCCACTCCTGCTTCCTGCCCCCACCTCGTCCCCCTCCCGCAACCTAGACCGCTGTACACGTTCCTGGAGGGCCAGAGCGTCGGTGTTCTCAGCTCTTTATCTCCTGGGTTTAGGCAGACGTTTTCTCAACTCTGGCTGCGCGTGAGAATCACTTGGTAGTTTTAAAATACTGATGTCCAGCCTCCATCCCAGACCAATTAAATCAGAATCTCGGGGGTGGGGGGGCGTATAACTCAAACATCAGTATTAAAAAAAAGAAAGAAAGAAGGCAGGTGGTTTTGATGTGTAGCAAGCATCAAGAACCTCTGACCCAAGCAGAATGAGACAATGGAATTTTGAACTGAATTGACTAGAGAGATAGAAAGCGAATAAAACAAACGAAGAACAAACCTTCTGAAGCAGCCTTGCTGGTTTATAAGGAGGCCTGTAACTCCAAGTCGATGAATATGAACATATACCTGGGATCCTCTCTGCTCCAGCCGCATGAAGCCAGCCTGCACATTCTGTTTTCCAGCTCACTTCACATCCATGACTAGCTCAGAAGAGTTAGTCACAAAGGCCAGCGGACAGGGTAGACTCAAGAGGCGCCTGACACAGGTGCTGCCATTCTCCTTTCCCTCACGTACTACAGACATCAGTAATCAATCACAGCACTCTTTCTCCCTGAGCTCAGACATAACCTCAGAATCTTTCCCAGTATGGTCAGGCACCCATTTCCAAGTAAGCAGAGCTGGTAACCTAAATTCAAAACTACTGGTCTAACCTGAGGTTGCTTTCCCCACCTCCTTTCTTGACCACTTTGATTGCAAATTGCTTCCATTTAATTGTCTGCTTCTGCCTCTGAGCTCTTGTTTCCATTCCCCTGCCTCTGTGCCATCACCTGATATCCCCAACCCCTGGCATTATGGACATCAGCTCTCTTGAGTAGCATTTTGCTTTGGAGCTCAGCCCAGGGCTTGGCATACATCAGGTGCCTAATCAGTGTCTGTTGATATCTGAGAGTCTTTGAATGAAAAAATAAGCTCTCTTAGTTTCTCAGTTACATATGCGTACAGGTAGTCCCCGCCTTATGATGGGGTTCTGTTCCAACGACTCCATTGTAAGTCAGTTCTGACATAAATCGGATACTTCATTTTTTTTTTTTTTAGTTTTCATTATTATTGCCTTTTATTGTCAGTATCTTTATAGATTTGATCTTTATTTGTCTTTAGGGGTTGGAAACATTACATATGAACTTACAAATTTATTTTCATACATACATAAAAAATACACAAATCATAGAAATTTACTCCAACAATGAAGAAGAGTTGGACAATGTTGGCATTTTGTCAATTGCAGTAATAACTCCACTTGTGGAAGGTTCTGGATTATCTGAATTATCCCTGAGAAAGGGGATGGTGTTTCTAGTCAGAAAATTAGTGAGAGTTATCTGTATGGTCCTTTTCTTTTTTCCTTCATATATTTCAAGGTAACATCTCACTGCTTCCCAAATCTGCCTATTGGCTTTAGCATAGCAATCAGCGTTTGGACCCATGTTTTCAAGCGACTGAAGCCCCTGATTTAGTTTAGAAAAAATTTCCAGCCAATCTTTTCACTGTAAAATTTTTTGACAACATCTCTCCTTCTTCTTCCTCATTATTCCTTCCTTCTTCAGCATTTCTTTTCTCTTCAAAATCCCATTAAGTCCTGGTCTGTCAATTCCCCTTCTTCATGATCTATGAGCTGTTCCGCACTGGCGATATCAAGTTCTAAATTCAGTGTTCTTGCCATATGGACAATTTTTCCACCGATCTCTTCCATCATATTATCCTGATCAAATGCTTAGAGCGTGTTCACATAACTCAGCAATTTTTTTCCATGTCCGTAAATGCGGTTTGTCGTAACTCGACTGCGTCTTAAGTTGGGGACTACCTGTATACGTTGTTGTTGTTGTGTGCCGTCGAGTCAATTCTGACTTATAGCGACCCTACAGGACAGAGTAGAACTACCCCGTAGGGCTTCCTAGGCTGTAATTTTTACGGAGCAGATTGTCAGGTCTTTTCTCCCAAGGAGTCACCGTTGAATTTAAACAGCCAACCTGTCGGTTAGCAGTCAAGTGCTTAACCAGTGCACCATCTCTCCTCCTTATGTGTGTGCGTGTACATGCATATATTATGCATAAAACTACCCCAGAACTTACTAACTTAAACAACAATTGTATTTGCTCATGGTTCTGTCAGTCAAAGTTTTGGGCAAAGTTCAGCTGGATGATTCTTCTATTCCATGTGGCATCACATGGCTAGAAGGTCCAAAATGGTCTTATTCACCTGGCTGGCGATTGGTACAGACTTCAGAAAGGCCTCTCCACATGGCTGCTTGGGCTTCCTCACAGCATGGCACTGCGTTCCAAAAAAGAGCATTTCAAGTGACGAAGACGGAAGTTGCCGGTCTCTTATGGCACAATCTCGAAGTTACACTGTTCGCTACTGTCTCATTGTACTGGTCACATAATTTGATTTAAAAGGAAAGTAAACAGACTCCACTTCTCCATGGGAGGAATGGCAAAAAAACTCTGTAGCCATCTTTAACCTACCATACCTATGTTACCACATTTTAGGCTATGGCACTCTGTAGGTACTCAATAATTATTTCACAATGAATGAAGAAAGCAATTCCATTGGCAGGACTGGCTGGGGCTCCCCTAGTTCACACTCTGTCACCCAGATCCTAGGTCTGTCCAGCAACCCCTTGCAAAAACCCAGACCTAGTTCTGATCCAGCTCCATGCTGCACCTATGGAGTGATTCATGACTTCCTACCCCAAGCCTGGCATGTGGGAGCCAAGAGGGAGGTGTGGGCCTAAGAATGGGGGCCCCACCAAGGGATATGGGCTAGGGCTTCCAGAAAACAAGCCACGCTGGGGTGGGGGGTGCAGGGAGCCTGGGCTGCCCAGGGTCCATTTCCATCTCATTGATGTGGAATTGGAGAAAATGCTGATTTTTTTGGAGCACTGGAGACAGAGAGCAATCTGGGTTGCTATGCAACCAGCGCCTGTGCCCAGCTGATAACACCAGAGGAATTAACTGTCCTTGTCCTGCTCAGACTCTGGAGGAGGGGGCTGATGCTGCTTCCCAGCGCCTCTGCCTCAGCCCCTGCTAGCTGAGCCTCAGGCCAGTTATGGATGGGGAACTTGAAGCTGGGATCCTGGCCCCCTCTCCTTGCTTCACAAAGAGCAACCAAGGGGGAGTCCCTTGCTTCCTGCCAAATGCAGCACCTTGTTGAAGTGCGGGGGAGGGGGCTGCTAAGAATTCCTGGGACTGGGGTGTCTCAGTCCTCTTTGATCTGCTAATGAGCTGTGAATTAAAGACAAACCTGAAGTCAGAGGGAGGCTGTAGGGAGGACAAGACTGGTGAGGGGCTGGGCTAGAGTGAGGACAAGATGGGCAGAATGAGGCCACCTCCTGGGGTAACAGAGACGCCCAAATACAGGCCTTGCCAGGGGCCTGGCCAGCACTGCCGGTCCAGCAAGCCCCCCAGTCCAGGGAGAAGGAGGCCAGGCAGGGATAAAATGTCCTGGTGCGTGGGGGGGCTGTGTGCAGCCTTGACATCCTGGTAAGGCAGAGGGCTCGTGCACCCAATGTCTGAAGAGAGGAGGACTCTGTCTTGGGACGCAGGCGATACCATGGGGGAGGCCCAGGGAGACATATTGTGTTTTTCTCTCCCCATCATACTGTGACTCCTTAAGGACAAGCAATGTGTAACATGTGAGTCAGACCTGGGTTCAAATGCAGCCACTTCTAGCTGTGCGGCCTTGGGCTAGTCACTTCACCTCCTTGAACATCAGTCTTCTCAGCCACGAAATGGGAATAATAATATCTACTCTACTGACGTGTCCTAAGAATGGAAAGAGATCACGTATTAGGTTGAACCAGAGTAAGCTGCTGTTTCTGTGCGTGAAAACCGGCTCTTTCATTTGGTTCAGATGAAGTGTTAAGCCCGGAGCGCAGTGTCCAGCACATAAAATGCACTCAGTAAAGATGGCAGCTATTGATGTATCCTGTGTTGTGCTGGGTGGTGGTCCAGTGTGCACGTTCAGTGAATGAATGAATGAATGTAAGAAAACCAGGGGGCTGGGGCTGAGTGGGGCTAAGGTGCTGGTGGCTGGTCACAGGGCCCAGACAACCTGACATACAGTGGGGGAAATCCTCCCCAGGGCCAGGAGCGTTGGCCACGGAGCCCAGTAGGCCAAGCTCACAGCCCCTGCCCACTGCTCTGGGTCTGGGCCTTGCAGAAGTGGCCCCCCGCCCCTGACTTCCCCCCATGTGCCCTTGCGTTTGGTTCTCTTTCTTGCCCCATTTACCGAGCAAAAGTCTTGTTTTCAGGTCACCATGGTTACCATTTACTTGTGCACTTACTGTGTTCCAGGATCTCAGTGAAGCACTTTGTGGACATTAACTCATATTTACTCCTGACAACAACTTACCTCGAACTTGTTTTTAACCCTTTGAGGTAGGGCTTTTAAAAATATACTCTACTGAGGTATAATTTACATAGAATAAAATGCACTCATTTTCCAGCGTATAGTTGATGAGTTTTGCGAGTGTATATACCCATGGAACCCACACCACAATCGAGATACATTTCCAGAAAGTTCCCTCCTGCCCCTTTGCAGTCAATCCCTCCCCGGAGCCTACCCTGGCCCCAGGTAACTACTGATCTGCTTTCTGTTGTTGTGGGTTCAATTTGCCTTTTCGAGAATTTTTTGTAAATGGAAGCAGATAACTTGTATCCTAGGTTTCACAGGTCTGCAGATGGAGAGGCATTTTGCCACAGGATGGAATATGCCCAGAGTCTCATCCATATTTGATTTAGATGGTTCAAAAGATAAGATTTTGGACTGGGAGTTGATTTTAGCTTTTTGGGATGATGTGATGGGGTGAATGTGTTTTTGCATGTAGGAAGGATGTGAATCTTGGGGGATCAAAGGGTGGAATGTTATGGATTGATTTGTGTCCTCCCACCCCCCAAATATGTATTGGAATTGTTGTTCTATGCTGTTGGGTCAAATCTGACACATAGCAACCCTATAGGACAGAGTAGAACTGGAAACCTTATGGAAAGTTCTCTGTCCTCGAGCGTCGCTGAGTCAGAATCAACTTGACAGCACACAACAACAACGACGACAATCTCTATGGAAGCAAACTGCTACATCTTTCCCTCAGAGTGGCTGGTGGTTTCGAGCTGCCAGCATTTCAGTTACAGCCGAGATTAACCACTACGCCACCAGAGCTCCTTCTCTGTTGGAATACTAATCCCTTTACCTGTGGATCTAATCCCCTATACCTGTGGATCTAATCCCATTTGGGAAAAGGGTTTTCTTTGTTATGTTAACGAGGCCATATCCGTGAGGGCGTGTCCTAAACCTAATCACTTCTGAGTTATAAAGAGCAGCATAGACACAGAAGCACAAACTGGAGGAAGATAGATGCCATGTGAAGACCACCAAGAAACCCAGGAACGTGGGGCTACAGAAGCTGAAAGAGACAAGGATCTTCCCCCAGAGCCTACAGAGAGAGAGACTTCCCCTAGAGCCGTTGCCCGGAATTTGGACTTCCAGCCTCCTAACTGTGAGAATATAAATTTCTCTTCTTTAAGGCTGCCCACTTGTAGTATTTCTGTTACAACAGAGCTATGAAATAAAGACAGGGGACTTTGGTTCCAATGCCCTCCATGGGAACCCAGACCTGCCTCCTAACTGGCCCAAATCTAGTTAGGCCAAGGGGGTCTGTTGCTTCTAGGCTCAGGGTCTTGCTGACATAGTTCCTCTTGAGGATGAAGTGCACAAGGATTGGCAGCCTGGGCCTCCCCTTGACATTAAAATGTGCAGCCAACCAGTGAGTGTCACAATGGGGGAGGAACGACTCAGAAAAGAAGGGTGAGAATGGTTGCACAACTCGAAGAACATAGTCAATGTCGTTGAATTATACATGTAGAAATTGTTGAGTTTGGGTATGTTCTGCTGTGTATATTCTCAACAACAACAACAAGAAAAATAAATTATTTTAAAAAATGTCCAGGCAATGTTAAGCAATGCTGTAAGGAATATCTTTATGATAAGGCTTTTCCACAATTTGGGTTTATTTTCTTAGGCTAGAAATCCAGGTGAACTGGGTTGAAGAATATGAATGTTTTTTCTGTGAAAATGAACCCCAACCAATTGAGCTCACCAAGGAATTACCACCAGAAGGCCTGGATAAGTGAGGCATCCCCAAGCCTCCCAGGGTTGAAAATCATGCTCATGGGTGATCAGGGTCATCCTCCCGTCTCACTGGGGTGGACCTGGTGGCCACAGTAGAGCTTTTCATGCTGGGTAACTTCCGTTAGGAGCTCTGGGCACCAATGTCCAGCTGGAGGTTGGATGGAGAAGACACAGGAAGGGGGTAGTAGGGTGATTTAAGGAGACATGTCCTGAGACGTGATTTTCCCAGTGACCCACCAAATCTGCCAGCTTTGTACATTCATTTCCTTCACCAAACATCTCGAGGGTATGTCAAGCATGGGTTAGGGTGGGGCCAGGGTGAGGTGTTTGGGGACAAACCAGGCCCAGGGTCTGGTCTCCGCAGTGTTCAGGCCAAGAGGAAAGGCGCGATGCTCACATCTGTAAAATAGGGTTGAATGGAAGGATGCTTGAAAAGCTCTTGCATAGCAAGAGCCTTGGAGACGTTAGCCATTGTTCTGTTTTTTCCTCTCATAGGAAGCAGAGGAGGCCTAGTTAGGTGGCCACTGGGTGCTGAGTTCTGGGAAAGGAGAAGTTAGGAAGGTTTTTGTCCTTTCTGCCTTTCCAGTATAGCAGAAAACTCTGCTCACTGGGAGAGGAAAATGGGGTCTTGGTTAATCACGACTTCTCTGCATCATTTCCCCACCCCCACCCCAATCAAGATCTAGTCTAACATCAGCCCCATCCCCGCCTCTCCCTACCCTCTCCTACACTTTGTCCCCCACCCCCATGATCACACTCCTCAGATCAGTCAGGGCCCGATTGTTCTCCAGGCCTCCTCAGTCCAAAGCTCTTGATGGATTTGGTAATTGGGGGTAATTACGGTAATTTTACCTTAAAGACAGGCAGCTGCAGATTTCCTGTCAGGGTGCCCCCTCCCCAGGCACCCTCTCCCCGGGCCTCCTGCCAGCCAGTGTTCAGGGACAATGACAAGTGGCTCCCACTCCCCTCCCCCAGAATGCACAGTGGCTGGGGGTGGGGGGAGTTCTCAATAGAAGGCATCTCCTGCCCTCTCAGCAGCCTGGGGAGGGGCACTGGGGACAGCAGGATGGGTTTGACAGGAATCATTTTCCATTCCACCACCCCAGCCTTGGTTCCAGAGACTTGCATAGCATCGCAGTGACATTCACCCCTTCCCCCATCTGGTCCGAAAACCAAGACAAGGGACCCCCTCAAGTCTGTGGATGAAGTCCTCACAGATCCATTAAAACCCCAATTACATATATCCTGTGACCTCCACGTGTGAGGGGCAGGCAGGGATGCTGGAGCCTTGGACATGGCGGGAGAGTCACCTGCCAGGTACCAGGCAGCACCCTCACACCCCCGCCCCAGCCAGAGCCTGTGCTACCTTGCCCCCAGTGGCAGCCTGAGGAATATTCACCCTCCTTCCAGTGCTGCTCAGGTATCAAAGAGTAAAGAGCTGGGGAGGACGTGGGAAGTGGAGATTCCGTCTGGTTTCAAGATTAGAAAGGCTTCTCAGAGAGACAGGGACTTTTAGCAAGACCTCACAGGATTATAAGACCTACTTGGAGGACCCTGGCAGTGAGGTGCCAAGCAAGACCTCAGAGCAGACCAGCAGGGTGGTCCCACGCGGGGACACTTGGGGGCTGCGCATTAAACGAACCGGTTGCCTTCAAGTTGATTCGGACTCATGGCAACCCCATAAAGCAGAACGGTGCTCGCTAGGGTTTTCAATGACTGCTTGTTTGGAAGTAAATCACCAGGCCTTTCTTCCAAGGTGCCTCTGGGTGGAACCTCCAACCTGTTGGTTAGCAGCTGAGCTCGTTAACCATTTGCACCACTCAAAGACTCCTTTGCTCATTAACACACTATTGGTTTCTCCCCTTCCCAATCTCACTTCCCCACTCCTCTACTGGGGCTTCCTGGGAACCCCCCCAACTACCTCCAACAAACTACTTGCCCTCCAATTCTTGGCCCAGGGTCTGCTTCTCAGGCTCCCAATCTAAGACCCTTACCTGATGGTTCAAAACACAGACCCACCCACATTCCTCACGCTCTCTCTGTGCTCTCTGTTTAATTTTCCTAGCAGAATTGTGCCACAATCTGAAATCATGTTGTTTCTGAGCTAGTGAGTGTTGGTCTCGCTAGTCTGTAAGTTCCACAAGGGCCGGGATGTTCCCTGTCCTGTTCACTGCTCTGACTCTGGCCTGGCCCAGTGTCTGGTACATATTTTTGCTGTGTTAGTTGCTGTCAAGTCGATTCCAACTCATGGCGACCCCATGTGTGCAGAGTAAGACTGCTCCATAGGGTTTTCAAGGCTGTGACCTTTCAGAAGCAGATCACCAGGCCTGTGTTCTGAGGTGCCTCTGAGCGGGTTCAAACCACTAACCTTTTGGCTAATAGTTGAGTGATTAACCATTTGTGTGCCGCTCAGGGATACCTCATCTGACACACGGTTGTTGTTGTGTGCCATCAGGTCGATTCCAGCTCATGGGTGACCCTCTATGGCAGAGTAGAACTGCCCCATAGGGTTTCCTAGACAGTCAGAGTGCTCCTTGGAAGCGAGGATGGTGACACTTCATCTCACGTACTTTGGACATGTTATCAGGAGGGACCAGTCCCTGGAGAAGGACATCATGCTTGGAAAGGTAGAGGTTCAGTGAAAAAGAGGAAGATGCTCAATGAGATGGATTGACACAATGGCTGCAACAATGGGCTTAAATATAGCAACGATTGTGAGGATGGCGCAGGACTGAACAGTGTTTCATTCTGTTGTACATGGGGTCACCATGACTTGGAACCGACTCCACAGCACTAACAACAACAACAAATCTTTACAGAAGGAGATCGCCAGGTCTTTTCTCCTGCGGAGACACTGGTGAGTTCAAACTGCCGACCAATCAATTAGCAGCCGAGCACTTAACCATCATGCCACCAGGGCTCCTTGACACATAGCAGGCACTTAATATAATTGTTGAATGACTGGAGATTCCCAAATTTCATCCTCATCATCTTCTTTGGTGACTTACGGACAGCATATCAAATCTCCAGAAGCACAGAGAGGGTGGGCAAGTTACCTGCGACACACAGAGGCGGAGTGAGGCCCAGGGCCTGCACCCCAGCCCAGCATGGCTGCCACGAAAGGCTGCCTCTCCCACAGAACTACCCACCTGAATGCCAGGTGAGACCTCTCTCCTGCTCAGGGGATTATTTCTGCCCTTTGCCCAAGGAAACGCTCCCATTTCAGAGCATCTCTACAAACCCCACCCTCCTTCTTTTCAAAGCTGGAGGCTGCCAGGGGCTGCTTAAGGAAACATGGTCCCACCCAAGCCAGCCTCAGACTGCAAAGAGGCCGGAGAAGCTGGGCACCCACTGTGGGCTGTGTTAACCCAGCGGTGGGGCTAGCACAGGCTCATCAATCATGATGATGCCACAGGGTGGGGAAAGATAAGCCCTCGGATAGCACCGAAGATGAATGGGGAAACTGGCATGTGATTAAACCGGGATCCTCCATGGATTCTGGCAGCCTGCTCTCACTGTAAAGTTAGGACAGTCAGGCCTGGGTCCCTGGCCCCGGAGACACCTGTCCCGCCTCCTGCCAAGGTTAAAGAAGTTTTCCTCCAACCACGCAGCTCCCTGTCAACTCTGCCCTGTTCATGAGTGAGTGAGACACACAATGGGACCAGCGCAGGTGCTGGGAACCGCGGGGGAGATAATAATATTAGTCATCATTTCAGGCTGCCTGTTTCTCGTTAATAACTAGTAATAATAATGAGAGCTCTGGCTGAGCACCTGCTATACGGTACTTCAGGTGCATTTTCTCATTTTCACACGTGAAACCCGGGAGGGCGGAGTTCAATCAGAAAGCAAGAGCAAAAGTTTATGGAGGAAATAGACAAAGGGGTAAACAGACCCGTTGCCATCGAGTTGATTCCAACTCATAATGACCCGATTATATCCATTGCTGGTCGAGTTGCTTTCGACACACGGCAACACTACAGGACAGAGTAGAACCGCCCCATAGGGTTTCCAAGGCTGTAATCTTTACGGAATCAGACTGCCACAGCTTTCTCCCGTGGAGCTGCTGGTGGATTCAAACCACCAACCTTTCGGTTAGCAGCTGAGCGCTTAACCACTGTCCCACCAGGGCTCCTTAAAGGGGTAGAGGGAGACTCATTCATTCATTCATTCACCCAACAAATTTTTACTGAGCATCTACTATGTACCTTCATATCCACAAAAGTGAGCAAAAACCCACATGATCTCAGCCCTCATGGGGCTACATCTTAGTCAGCGAAACAGATGATAAGACACTAATTAAATAAGATCATTTCAGGTAGTGATAAATGCCAGGAAGAAAATAAGGTGACAGGAGACAGGAGCAGAGGAAGCAACTTCAAATGGAGTGGTCAGAGAAGGAACTTCTGAGCTGAGACCCGAACCATGAGAAGGAGCCAGCCATGGGAGAAGCTAGGGGAAGAGTGTTCTAAGCAGAGAGAACAACAAGTGCAAATGACCCAAAGCAGGGATGAGCTTCATATGCCTGAGGAATCGAAAGGAGGCTTCTGTGGCTGGTGCTGCAAAGTGAGGGGGAATGTGGGTGAGGAGCCATCGGAGATATTCGATGGACCTCGCAGGCCAGGGTAAGGATTAGGGATATTGTTTTAAGTGGTATGGGATTCCTCTGGAGGTTTTTCAGCAGGACGGTTTTCAATAGGATTGAATTTAACATTTAAGTTAAATTCTTGTGTCGCCATTTGGTGCTGTGGAGTCGGTTCTGACTCATAGCAACTCTGTGTACAACAGAACGAAACACTGCCCAGTCCTGCACCATCCTCACAATTGTTATGTTTGAGCCCATCGTTGCAGCCACTGTGTCAATCCATCTCATTGAGGGTCTTCCTCTTTTCCGCTGACACTCTACTAAGCATGATATCCTTCTCCAGGGACTGGTCCCTCCTGATAACGTGCAAAGTACGAGAGAAGAAGTCTCGCCATTCTCGCTTCCAAGGCGCACTCTGGCTGTAATTCTTCCCAGTCAGACTTGCTCATTCTTCTGGTAGTCCATGGTATATTCTTCGCCAGCACCGTAATTCAAAGGCATTAATTCTTCTTCAGTCTTCCTTGTTCACTGTTCAGCTTTTGCGTGCGTATGAGGCGACTGAAAATATAATGGCTTAGGTCAAGTGGACTTTAGTCCTCAAAGTGACATCTTTGCTTTTTAATTCTTCAGAAAAGTCTTTTGCGGCAGATTTGCCCAATGTAATACATCATTTGGATCTTGACTGCTACTTCTCTGGGTGTTGATTGTGGATCCAAGTAAAATGAAATGCTGGACAATGTCACTATTTTCTCAGTTTATCATGATGTTGCTTATTGGTCCAGTTGTGAGGATTTTTGTTTTCTTTATGTTGAGGTGTAATGCATACCAAAGGCCATAGTTTTTGATTTTCATCAGTAAGAGCTTCAAGTCCTCTTCCTTCTCAGCAAGCAAGGTCGTGTCATCTGCGTGTCACAGGTTGTTAATGAGTCTTCCTCCAATCCTGATGCTGCGTTCTTCTTTGTATAGTCCAGCTTCTCGGATTATTTGCTCAGCATACAGATTGAATAAGTATAGTGAAAGGATACAACCCGGACGCAGACCATTCCTGATTTTAAACCATGCAGTATCTCCTTGTTCTGTTGGAACGATTACCTCTTGGTCTATGTACGGGTTCCACATAGGCACAATCAAGTGTTCTGGCGTTCCCATTCTTCACAATGTTATTCATAATTTGTTATGATCCACACAGCAGAATGCCTTTGCACAGTCAATAAAACACAGGTAAACATCTTTCTGGTATTCTCTGCTTTCAGCCAAGATTCGTCTGACATCAGCAATGATACCCCTCGTACCACGTCCTCTTCTGAACCCAGCTTGAATTTCTGGCAGTTCCCTGTCAATGTAGTGCTGCAACCACTTTTGAATTATCTTCAGCAAAATTCTACTTGTATGTGATATTAATGATATTGTTCGATAATTTCCACATTCTGTTGGATCACTTTTCTTTGGAATGGGCACAAATATGGATCTCTTCCAGTTGGTTGGCAAGGTAATTGTCTTCCAAATTTCTTGAGTGCTTCCAGCATTGCAACCGTTTGTTGAAGCATCTCAATTGGTATTCCGTCAATTCCTGGAGCCTTGTTTTTCGACAATGACTTTAGTGCAGCTTGGACTTCTTCCTTCAGTACCATTGATTCTTGATCATATCCTGAGTTGGCTGAACATTGACCAAATCTTTTTGGTACAGTGACTCTGTGTATTCTATCCGTCTTCCTTTGATGCTTCCTGTGTTGCTCAATATTTTGGCCATAGAATCCTTCAAAATTGCAACTTGAGGCTTGCTTTTGTCTTCAGTTATTTCAGCTTGAGAAATGCTGAACATGTTCTTCCCTCTTGGTTTTCTATCTCCAAGTCTTTGCACATTTCATTATAATACTTTACATTGTCTTCTCAAACTGCTCTTTGAAATCTTCTCTGTCAGCTCTTTTACTTCATCATTTCTTCCATTCAATTTAGCTACTCTGTGTTCAAGATCAAGTTTCAGAGTCTCTTCCGACATCCGTTTTGGTCTTTTCTTTCTTTCTTGTCTTTTTAATGAACTTTTGCTTTCTTCATGTATTACGTCCTTGATGTCATCCCACAATTCATTTGGTCTTTGGTCTTTAGTGTTCAATGCGTCAAATCTATTCCTGAGACGGTCTCTAAGTTTAGGTGGGTTATACTCAAGGTCGTACTTTGGCTCTTGTGGATTTATTTTAATTTTCTTCAGCTTCAACTTGAACTCGCACATGAGCAATTGATGGTCTGTTCCGTAGTTGGCCCCTGGTGTTGTTCTGACTAATGATGAGTTTTTCCATCGTCTCTTTCCACAAATGTAGTCGATTTGATACCTGTGTTTTCCATCTCATGAGATCCACATGTATAGTCACTGTTTATGTTGTTGAAAAAAGGTATTTGCAATTAATAAGTCCTTGGTCTTGCAAAATTCTGTCATGTGATGTCCAGCGTTATTTCTATCACCAAGGCATATTTTCTAACTACCAATCCTTCTTCTTTGTTTCCAATTTTCACATTCTAATCACCAGTAATTATCAATGTATCTTGATTGCATGTTTGATCAATTTCAGACAGCAGAAGTTGGTAAAAATCTTCAATTTCTTCATCTTTGGCATTAATTGTTGGTGCGTAAATTTGATTAATGATCTTCCTTGTAAGCGTATGGATATTATCCTATCACTGACAGTGGTGTACTTCAGCATAGATCTTGAAATGTTCTTTCTGACTATGAATGCGATGCCATTCCTCTTCAATTTGTCATTCTCGGCATAGTAGACAATATGATCGTCTGATGTTCTATAGGATTGAAAATTGTTTAAATATATGCCATAAAAAAAGATCAAATTTATGTTTGACTACTGTATGGAGAATAGATGGGGAAATAGAGGGGAAAGCAGTTAAAAAGCATTGACGTCACTGAGGCTTTGCACCATCATCACTGCCATCATCATCACCATCGCATTATCATTATCATCACTATCATTGTCATCCTCATTACCATCTTTTCCGTCATCATCATCCCCGTTATCTTCATCCCTGTCATCATCACCATCATCATCAACAGCATCACTACCATCACCTTACAGGTGCTATCAAACCCCACCTAGATCCCTTCAGCACTTTCAGTAGACAGTGGCCAACTCCTAATTGCCAGTATCTGAATATCTTAACCTGAGGGCTTTCTCTGGCTATTGGAACCTGCTCAGGCAGGCTGGAAATGCCAAAGAATAAATGCTCACCCTCCTCAGGTGCAGCCCTCAACCGATGACTCATAGGAGTTGATGAATAAATGCTCCAGTTACTCCAACCCATGGGTGGAATAACTCTAATGAACATGTTCTACACTGTTTCTCACAGTTCCCCAGTAGGACCGAGCTCCAATTGACCATGGTGGTAACTTGCTTTATGGGCTGCCTCCCTTTCTCTACCTCACCTCCCAGCTCTATTGTGTTTCCTGGGATCACTATTTGCACTTGAATTTTTGTCTCCAGGTCTAATTCTAGGGAACCCAAACTGAGACACTATATTATGGTGAAGATTACATTTGTAATGCTCTTGGCATGAGGCCTTACCTGCCCTTAGGAGACAGATCAAGGGCAGAGAAATGTAGGAAGGGAGAGACCTGGGACCACAGGAGATGAGAGGGGTGGTTGGGAGGATCCCAGAGAGGCTGTCCATATAGCTACTCCCCTTCCCAGTAGACAGCACCTGATGTCACTATGCCACCCCTCCCCATTCTGAGGTCCCTTCGTGCCCCCTCTGGGTGGTTGTGGGTTCAAGGTGTAGCCAGACCACATTGGCCAGAGCCTGTGGAGAAGCACAGCAAGATGTCCTCATCACTCAACTCCTACGTTAACTCACTGGAAGAACAGCACCCCCTGACAGCTGGACTGGGAAGAGAAAAAAAATTAAAAAAAAACCAAAAACTTGCAAGAATGACATTTAACGTGTTGTACCTTTAATGTCCAAACAGAATTCATATATATTAAAAAATGACAAGATTGTACAAACCAACATTTAAAACATGAAAGGTGTGAGGGAAGTTCTTCCTCTTCCAGTTCTCCCCAGCTGTTCGTGGCCACAGCGTTTTCTCCCCTCTCTGAGGCCCAACTCCCTCCTCCTTCAAGAAGGCCCAGAGACGGGAAGAGGCTTCCCCAAGCTCACAGAGTTCTCCTGGCTTCCCTCCTGTGCTGTTCCTACTGGGCAGTGTGGGGCCACTTTCAAAGCAGTTTTTTCCTGAGGCTCCCCCTTGATAGAGGTGCTGTATTTTCAAGTTCTCTTTGGGGCTGGGAATCGTGGACAAAAATCCATGGAGATCCAGGTACACCCAGTGATGGAGTAGATGGAAATGGGGGCTTTGTGTGCCTGGGAATGAAGGGGAGGAGCCAGCCCAGTCCTGAATATTTTGTGGGGTCTGAGAGGCATTTTAGAAAGAAGGGGCCTTGGAGGTCCCAGATCTTCCTTCCCCTCAAACAGTTTTGTACCCACGCTAGGCCACCTTCTTAGAGCTTTCTGGTGAATTCCTCCCTGTTCAGACTCTAACCTGAAACCAGCACAGAGCTGACTTCTCAGTGCTTCCAGCCTCCAGGGGTGGTTCCAGGCACTGGCTGAGGCAATATTAAGGCAAACAGTCCTGTGTCCTCTTGTCCTTGGTGTTGGGGGGAAGGAGATGCGGCATCCAAGGCTGCTCCCTAGAGCCCCAGGATTAGGTAGGGCTCTGTTTAATGACCCACTCACCATGGGGGTTGGCATGGTACAGATCTAAGAGGTAGGCATCCGGGTCCAGGCGATGCTCACCTGTGGGATGAAGGGGCAAAGGAGGTTGAGGGTGGTGACTGTGAAAGATGCTGGAAGAGGCCCTCACCTAGCCAGTGCACCCATTACCCTGGCTGTGTGAGCCTTGGCTGCTATAGGCTCACAGTTACCCCATTCTCTGAAGAATTGACCCCCACTGAAGAAAGATGCCCCTCCCCCAAGGCAGCCCACAGCCCACAGCTGACCCACACAGAGGTAGGAAAGCCCAGCCTCCCTACCTCACAAGGGAACAACTCTGATGCAATTTATGCTCCAGCACCCCCTTGTGGATCAGGCCAAACTTAGCCTTCACTTGACTCCACATCCTGGCACCCCTCCTTCCCTCCCTTACAGGCTTTTCCTGAGGAGCACCCCCTCCACAAATCACGCACTCCCGGATCCTTGTCTTAGCCTCTGCTTCCTGGCCAGTGGTTCTCAAAGTGTGGACCCCAGACTAGCACTAGCGGCAACAGTATCATTTGGGAACTTGTTAGAAATGCAAATTTGTGGGTTCCAGGACTCTGGGGGTGGGGGCCAGCAATCGTTGGTTTAACAAGCCTACCAGGTGATTCTGATGCAGGCCCAAGTGTGACAATCAGTGCTCTAGGGAACTCAACCCAAAACATCTGCCCATCCTTGATTCCCACAAAGCCAGGGGGCCTCTCAGAGCTGGACATGTGTGCCGAATTCTTAAGGAGTCCCTGGCCCATTGGCCAGGGAGAAGGTCCACCTCAGCTAGGGTGTCCAGAGGGGTCAATTTCACTGGTGGTACTGACAGCCTTCAAACCAAAAAAGGAAATATACACAGAGAGAGAGAGAGAGAGCACTGGTGGCGCAGAGGTTAAGTGCTAGGCTGCTAACTGAAAGGTAGGTGATTGAAACCCACCATTGGCTCTGCAGAAGAGAAGACCTGGCAATCTGCTCCTATTAAGATTACAGTCTAGGAAACCCTGTGGGGCAGTTCTACTCTGTCCTATAGGGTCGCCATGAGTCAGAATCAACTTGACAGCACACCACAAACACAACAAAAGATGGATAGATGATTGATAGATAGATAGATAGACAGACAGACAGATAGATAAATAGACAGAGAGATACACTGCCCCGGTCTCCAAGCCTGAGGCCAGCTCCAGACTCCAGGATGGAATCCCAAGGCCCGCACAGGCTGATCCTTAACCTCCCAGCAGGGCTCCACCTGTGGTTTAAGGTTTCACTGGAGACAGAGGCCTGGGGGGACGGTTCACCCGAGGTGGGCTCCTGCCTCCCCTAGAGGGGCTCAGTGCGCCCTCGAGGTGGAGAGCTCCCAGGGACCCACTCGACCCAGTTCCCACAGGGGCACTTACTGATATTCCCTCCGACTTCATAGAGGAGGATGTCAGCTGTCTCCCTGGACCTGTTGCTGCAAGACAGAGAGAAGAAAATTCACAGCTTCTTGTTCTGGAGGCAGCAAGATAACAACTGCTTATAGACCTGGGGCCTGAGCGGGTGGTCCTCACTGGGTTTTGGTACCAGGCAGGAGAAGAGATACAAGGACCCTCCTGAGAGAGTTGGAGAGTGTGAAGAAGCCCAGCAGCCAGAAGCCGGAAAGGGGCCGCTGGACGGCACTCGATGAGGGCTGCAAGGCCCCTTCCTGCTGGCCACTGGAATCTGGGGTGGGTGCCGTGAGGTGGTGGGTAAGGGGGACACATGGGGACAGGAACCTGCTGTGAGGGGCAGATGCTGAGTCCAGATGGATTATGGCTATTATATGACTATGGAGGTTTTCACTGGCTGATTTTTTCAGAAGTAGATCATCAGGTCCTTCTTCCTAGTCTGTCTTAGAATGGAAGCTCCACTGAAACCTGTCCACCAAGGGTGATCCTGCTGGTATTTGAAATACTGGTAGCATACCTTCCAGCATCACAGCCACAAGCAAGCCACCACAATATGACAAATGAGTGGTGGAAAGGCTTACTGATAAAGATCAAGGACTATAGCCTTCAGTACGGATTATGCCTCAACATAAAGAAAACAAAAATCCTGACAACTGGACCAATAAGCAACACCATGATAAACGGAGAAAAGACTGAAGTTGTCAAAGATTTCACTTTACTTGGATCCACAATCAACGCCCGTGGAAGCAGGAGTCAAGAAACCAAACGACGTATTGCATTGGGCAAATCTGCTGCAAAAGACCTCTTTAAAGTGTTAAGAAGCAAAAATGTCACTTTGAGGACTAAGGTGCACCTGACCCAAGTCATGGCATTTTCAATTGCCTCATATGCATGCAAAAGCTGGACAATGAATAAGGAAGACAGAAGAAGAATAGATGCATTTGAATCATGGTGTTGGCAAAGAATATTGAGCATACTGTGGACTGCCAGAAAAACGAACAAGTCTACCTTAGAATAAGTACAGTCAGAATGCTTCTGAGAAACAGGGATGGCAAGACTTTGTCTTATGTACTTTGGACACATTATCAGGAGGGACCAGTCTCCGGAGAAGGACGTCATACTTGGTAAAGTAGGGGGTCAGTGAAAAAGAGGAAGACCCTCGAGGAGATGGATTGACACAGTATCTGCAACAATGGGCTCAAACATAACCATGATTATGAGGATGGCAGAGAACCGGGCAGTGTTACATTCTGTTGTACATAGGGTCGCTATGAGTTGGAACCAACTCGACGGCTCCTAACAATAACAACATAATTATGTATTGTATGATACTAATATCCTGAGTGCAATTCCAGGATCTGCCCCCAATTTGCTGTGTGACTCTCAGCAAGCCCTTTCCCTTCTCTGACATTAGTGTTCCCATTTGTGCAACGAGGGGCTGGAGCAGACACTTGCTAAGGACTAACAGTCTGAGAGTTTCTGGTGCCAACCCCATCAAGGAGGCTACTGAGGTCTCAGGATGTTTCTTGCCTCCTGGGATGACGGCTACACATCAGCCCCACTGAGCTTCTTTCAGCCCTTTGGCCATGCCATGCTCCTTGCTGCCTCAGGACCTTTGCACATGCAGTCCTTGGCCTGGAGGCCTTCTCTCACCCCTAGAATATACCAGGTGCCTTATTTTACACTCACATTGCTCCTTATATTTATTATAGAACCTAATACTGTCAATAACTTAATATTTATTTTGTGGTTATTTGATTTATGTCTGTCTCTTCCATAGGACTGTGAGCTTGTCAGGGCAGGGCCTCTGTCTCTTCTTTGCTATTCTAGCATTCCACATGGCGCCTGGCCCATAGCAGGTGTTCATTAAATAACTGTTAGATGCATAAATGGATGAATGAATGGTGTGTACTATCATTACTATTCGGAGCCCAGAAGCTTTCTAAGAAGGTTGGAGAACCCTCTTCTGACCACCCCAGAAAGGGAAAGGCCAAAGACCAGACTAAGGGCGTGGGCAACCCCCCTCGATGGCCTTCAACTCGGAGGCACTCACTCCTCCCTGCGTCCCCTCCCTGCTTTCTGAAGGGGAGAGATTCCAGCCCAGGGAGGTGCCCCTTACCAAGGGAGGAGGCTGTGCGTGTCCTCGCTGCCCTCTTGGCCCTGTGACCCAGGGCGGTGGTGCTCTGAGAACTGCCTTAGCACATGGGCCACTTTGGTGCGGGGAGTCAGGAGCACCTCCACGGGGTCCTTGATAGAACAGGCCACCTGGATCTTTGCCGCTTTGGAAGTCTGTGGAGAGAAGGATCCATATACACAGGCACGCACATGCATGCCTACAATTTAAATGTGTGTGCATGAACACATACACGTGCACTTCCACCAATACCCACACTCCAAATCACAAGATGTACACATACACAAACATTCTAGGCGCTTGTGCACAGATCATATCATGTCTACATACATACACATGTGCACACAAATGCAGGCATAGAAACATACATGCACACATGCATTCATACTCATAATAGAAGTACATGCAGTACACCTACAAATGCACGCATATAGACTTACATAAGGACTTCCCTTCTGCTTCGCCTTAACCCCACGCCCCACAAAACCACTCCCACTTTTCCACCCTTTGGCCAAGAACACACGGGGCTCCCTAACAAAGAGGCCCGGGAGATGGCTTCTATGAGAAGCACCCCCCTCTCCCTACCCCACGCCAGTCTTCCTCCTTCCCCAGGCCCCTGGCATCTCCCTCATTTCTGAGGCACCCGCTCCTCGCTCGATGCGATGGGGCCTGGGCGCCCCCTGGTGGCCAAAGCTGTAGAGCCGTTCCTAGCAGCCTGCAGCGCGTACCGAGAGTATGGTGATGCGCTGCGCCCCTGGGTACCCTCCTCCCGCCCCCAGTCCCCTTCTCCATCCGACCAGAGAAGGATACTCACCGCCCGCCACCCATCCTCCGCCTTGTCCCGGTCTGCGTGCGTCCTCCGCAGCCAAGTCTTGAGGCCCCTGTCGCAAAGCTGGAAGCGCCGGTTGCTGCTGTCGTTCAGTTTTCGCACCTGGGCGACCAAGAAGGAGGCGACCTGGCGAGATAGAATCAAAACTTACCAGGGGCGTGGGGTTGCTGGGGCTGGGAGGCAGGGTCACTGTGGCCTCTTCCCTGTCCCGGCATCCCAGCGGACTTGGTAATACCTATTTGTTGAAAGTGGGATCGAAGCACTAGTTTGGTGGCAGGAGGAGGGCGTTTAGCCCCTAAGGAGGACCACTGAGTAGGGGATCCTGAGGCTTAGTGGACAGACGTCTTCCGGACAGAAGGCTGGAGGGGCCTGCGCGTGCTGTGGGACAGCGGCTCACTGGCACACTCAGGCAGGGAGTCCCCAAGGGCACACCTGGAGGGGGCTCGGCTTTGAGAACCCCCAGCCAGCCCTGCGTTGGAGAATTCCCACAGAGACACCCAGATCAACCCATGCCCCTCTGTAGAATCAGAGCCAGCAGACAGAGCCAGGCTCCACCCTGGAAACAAAGGCAGAGCCGGGGTTTGATTCTTGGCTCCTCGCTTTATTGGCTGTGTGATGTCTAAGTAAGATGATACACATAAAGCACGTTGGGGGAGAGGTGAGGGGAAATTTGGCACAAACAGTTTGCACTTGGCTGCTAATCTAAAGGTGTGGTTCAAACCCACCTAGCAGCAAGGAAGAAAGGCCTGGAGATCTGCTTCCATAAAGATTACAGCCAAGAAAACCCTATGAAGCTGTTCTACTCTATAGCACATGGGGTCGACATGAGTTGGAATCGACTTGGCGGCAACAGATTTTGGCTTTTTGGTATGTTGCCTGAATCTTTTTAGGAGAAGGTATTTAGGCATTTCTTGAATTTTTAAAAATTCCCTATAATAAAAAAAAGTTTATTATAATCCAATGTGTTTAACAGGTGAAAGGCATGCTGGTGACGCACTCTCTCACCCACAAAGCAGTCAGCAGTTCCTACACTGCTCATTAAAACTTGACATTCCTGCAGTGGCGGACCAGGCTAGGGCTATCCCGTGTTGTGGGAATCTTGCGTGCCGGAAGGGTCTTTAACCAGGAAGACCACCCTCATCTTTCAGCAGGCCTTGCATGCCCACACCACAGAGAGGTCTCTCCCTGCTCTTGCCCCTTGCCCTGGCTTGTTACTTGGACAAGGCTCATGGTAAGGGCAGGGAATGTCTCGGTTCCCTGGCTGCAGCCTCTGTCTTAGGCAGGCACTGTGTGCCCGAGCCTCAGGGTGGGCTTTCTCTGCAGCATCAAAGCTCTGATGTAGAAGACTTCTTTGCGGGAGCTCAGGGAATGCCTGCTATCTGGCATACCAGATGGCAGTGGAGTGACTGAGAGCGGTGGCAGTGGAGACAGCAAGTGTAGACACATCTTGGGCACAAAGGCAGGGGGAGGAAGAAGACACTGGCCCATACATGGGGTCCAAGAAAGGTCCAGGAACAGACACAACTAGGGGTTCAAAAGGACAGTACATGCTGACCCTGGACACAGGGGCAGCAGGGCAGCTGCACTCAGAGGAGGAAGGGGCCTGTCCATGTCACCCAGGTGGGCACTCCCTCCCTGCCTTTCCCAGCACCCAGCAGCACCCACCGTCCACAGCAGATCCTGGTAGTGCACCATCATCTGCACCACCTCGGCTGCCCCCTCGGCCAGCTGCTTCTCCTTGCCCTTGAGGAGTTTGGGGGGCCGCCCTTGGTGCAGGAAGAGATTAGGGGCCATCACCGTGGACACATTCCACAGCGTCATCTTGTTGCTCTGTTCCCGGGCCACCACCTTTTTGAGGAACTCCAGGAGTGCCTGGGGAAGGGCACAGGACCTCCCTTGAATCTCAACATGTCCCAAATACTTCCCCACCTTTCTCAAAACAACCCGATAAGTGATTTACGGAAATGTGGAAGGAGCCAGAGGCTGGGAAGGCGGGAATAGGGGTTTTAGTTCCAGCTTTGCCACAAGCCCACCCTGTGACCTCTCTGTGTCTTAGTTTCCTGCTCTGTAAAACGTGGCCCAAAGCCTTTCCTCTCCCTGCTCCCACAGAGATTAGTGAGGACATTGGGGTCAGACTTCAACTTCAGGCAGAAAAGGGCCACAGCTCTGGGAAGTGAGCTTTTTCCTGGTGAGCCTTAGGACAGTCAACTCCTTCTTTCTAGTATGCCCAAAAATGAAAGAAGAAGGGAGAAGAAAGGATGGGAAAAAAAGGAGAAGATGATAATAGCTACCATGTATTAAGTAATCCTTGTATTCCTGGCCCTTTAGTTAGAGCCTTACATGCATTTGTTATCTCATTTAATCCTCACAATAACTTTATCAGGTAAGTTCTATTATTGTACCCATTTTACAGAGATGGAAACCAAAGCTTGGAGAGCCTGCTCATGGCCACATAGCCGGTAAGAATGGGTGGGAAGGAGAGATGGATGGAAGAAAGGAGGATAGATGATGGAAGGATAGATAGATGGAAGGATGGATAGATTAAAGGATGGAAGAAAGATGGATGGATGGAAGCACATATATTGGGTACCTGCTAAGCACCACATCTACTCCATGATTTCTCATGTGTTAGCTATTGTAATTCCCAAAACAACCACCCAGAATGCTATTATTATCCTCAGGTTACTGAAAAGGAAACAGAAACTCAAAGATGTTGTCTCTTCAACCAAAGTGGAGGCACAAGAAGTGAAGATCACTCTGTCTGGTTATGAAGACTTCTTTGTGGCCTCCTACATCCTCACCAGACAAGAATCCCAATAGACATGGGCCTCCTCACAGCCTCACCCTGAAAGCACATCTTGCGTCTGACCCAAAGACACTCAGGAAGGTGCAGGGAGCTAAGCCAAGGCTGAGTCCCAGCCCCCAGCCCTGAGCACCCATCCCAATAGCACACAGTGGGATTTCCCTAAGAGTGTTTCCCAAACTGGTTCCCCACAGAACACCAATGCCATGCAATGCTCTCCACAACAAAAGTGGCCTTTGATCAAATAAATCTGGGAAGTGCTACATACTCTAATTCCACTTGGAAATTCACAAAGCCTTAGCATATTAAAGGCTCTGAGAAGTCCTATGAGAAAGAAATACCCTTGACTTTGTTTCATTAACCCAGTGCTTACCCATTTTCTTTGGGCATAGAACCCTCCTGCCTGTGACAATTGTTGGGATCACATGGAACTAATATTCTGCAGTGCCCACTCCAGAAACACTATCCCCTTTTAACTGCTTTGTTTAGGAAAAAATCTCAGGAAAATCTTTGCTGGTTATCCATGCACCCAGCACCTGGCATAGTTTTTGAATGAATGAATGAATGAGCATGTTTGGAGCCGTGACTGTGGTGGGGTGAGGTAGCGGAGCAGAGGCAGCTCATGGTGACCTTTACCTTCAAGGTGTTTCTGTTGGGTTCCGGGAGGAGCAGGATGAGCAGGTGGAGAGCCTGTAGGCGCTGCTTCAGGTTGGGGATATCTGAGGGAAGACCAAGGGCGTCAGTCTCCATGGGAGGCTCAGAACTCTCCTCCCTCGGTCTGGAGGCCCCTTCTTGGGGAAGGGAGATCCCAGAGCTGGGAAGTCCAGCACAGTCATGAATCCCTTCTTCATAAGGCCTGGAACTGTTTCCTGGACCAGCGTCAGCTCAGAAAGAGCCCCAAGAAGTGCTGGTCAGAGGCTCACTCTCTCCCTATGCATTGTGAACACTCAGACGCACATGCCCACACAGAGACATGCATGCACACACATGCAGACACATGTATATAAGCCACACCCAAACACACACATGTGCACATCAGCATGTACGTACACATGTGCGTGTATGTGTGCACATACATATCCAGATATGCAGTCTGAGAGCTACAGCCCAGGGTCAAAAATGCAGTGAGTCTGTGGGGCACAACCTTTAGGTGCAGATTCATATAAAATGCATGTTGATCCGCATGAATGCCGGCATATGCACCCCAGATGGACACATAAAAAGGTATAAAAAATGTATGGCAGTTTGTACATACAGACTCACATATCACTCAAACAGAGACAAGGAAAGGGCTTGTGTGAGTGTGGGCACACACATCATACACATAGTGGGAGGCTAGCCCGAGGATTTAATCTGTTTTTTTTTTTCTTTCCTGGATTTAACGAGAAAGGTTCTGGAAAACCACCTTCGTCATTCAAGGGACTCCCCTGATCTATCAAGTACCTGTTATGTCCATTCCAGACACCTCGGATACAACAGTGAAGGAAGCAAACAAGGTCAAAGTCTTACATTTCACAAAAGAAGACAGACAATAAACAAGCCAAGAAATGACTTAATATCTCCATGCACTGGCCCATACTCCACAGAAAACAAAAGGGTGTTCTGATGAGCGGTGCCCAGGGTGGGCGGCCAGCGTGACATGATGGCCAAGGAAGGCCTCGCTGAGGTGCTGACATTGAGCTGACGTCTGAATGGCAAGAAGCAGCCAAGTGAAGGGGGAGGAGGGGAGCTTTCCAGACAGAAAGAACAGCAAGTGCTGAGGCCCTGAAGAAGGAGGAGAAGGAGGGACACCAAGCAGGTGAGCCTGGGCAGGCATGGTGAGGGAGGGGCCAGGAGGCGAGGTAGGAGGGTCTGAGCTCCAAGGACGGCTCAGTTTCCTTACAAGTGTGTTGTGGAAGGCATGAAGCAGCTGGAGTGGACAGTCAGGGTCCTGGCCCCTGGCTTAGGGGTGGAGGTCAGACAGTCCAAGCCCTGAAGCTTTCTGGAGAATTCAGAGAGAGAGAGAGAGAGAGAGAGAAAGGGAGACAGACGGGGGTGGGGTGGGGTGGGGGTGGGGAGAGAACTGGATTCCCCTTGAGGTTGCAAGTGGGTTGGTTAATTTTTTTTTTTTTTCATGACAGTGTTGTTCCAATTTTACACATTGAGGGAACTAATTTAGAGTGCATCTTGGATTGGGTTCTCCAGGACACAGTCTGAAACAGAATTGCATGCAGGGATGAACTGAGAGGTGCTCTCAGGAGCCACATCTGTGGGGAATTGGGAAGATGGGGAAAGCTGGAATGGGTAAAGGGAGAAGGTGGGCTGTGGTGCAGTTGCAACAGAGGCCCCAGCCAACCTCATAGGAAGCTCTGAGGGTAGACGGGCCCTTCAGAAATGTCCTGCATTGAAGCTAAGAGTGAGGCTTTGTACCCCCACATGGAGGAGTCATTGCATGAGGCTGGACCAGGACAGCGGTGTGGTCTTGGGGACATCAGCCCCCTTTGTTGTTGTTGTTGTTAGGTGCTGTGGAGTCAGTTCCGACCCATAGCGACCCTGTGACAAGTGGGTTGGTTAACGTTTTTGAGAAAAATAGAAGGAACTGTGTTTATACCCTATGGATAGTAAGAAGTCCAGACAGAAACACATATATGCAGAATATAGAGAGGGGTCTGTGCAATGCATGCCAATCTGTGGGTGTGTGCACAGAGAGACAGACATGCACATATGCACATGCGCCCATGGACACACAGCTAGATGTTCCTGTGTGAGATCGACCCCACAGAGATCAGGAGGGGAAGGAAACTGGCCCACGTGAGAGACTGCAGTGAGGACCGTGGTGCCGAGAACCTTACCCTCCTACCCTCCTCCTCTCCCTCACACCCTCTGATTGCTGATCATGTGTGCACATGCATGCTCATACACACACACACAGACACACACACACAGGCACACACGACAAAGAGCCTCTGAGACCTCTTCTCTCTACTTCCTCCCCCGTCAGCTCCAGAGCACAGGGAGCAGACATCCCTGGAAACAGGTTGTCCTGCTTTCCTGCCATGTTCCCTCTCCAGCCAAGGCCAAGGGCCTCAGGCTGTCCTTCTCCCCAGTGCAAAGGGCTCGGCACACACTCACTGGGTACCACAGCGAAGGCCGGAAGGTACTCAGCAGTGAGCAGAGGTGCCGGAAGCTCCCGGATGAACCTTTTGAGCAAATCAGATGCATCGTTGTGATGAACTTCATCCCATCTAAAAAGGCCAGCGTAGAAGTCTCTCTCCAGCTTTTGTTCCAGCCCCTGAAAGATGGGGTCACCAGTGAGAAATTGGCCCAAGGTTTCAGTATAAGTGGCTCTACCAGAGAGGGCCTCAGTTTCCTTATCTGCAACATGGGAACAATAATTGTACCTACTTTGCAGGGCTGACATGAGGATTAAACGGCCTAATGTAAGTCACTGAGCACAGGGCTGAGCTAAAAAATGTTGGCCGATCTGACTCCAGAGTGCACACTCTCAACCACATGCTCTGTCGGGCCAATCCCACCCTTTCAAACCCTGCTGGAATTCCCTGAGCCACACAGAGACCAAAGACAGAATACTGACAAGCCATGAACTGGACTCTCTCCCAGCTTAACGCATACGTAGAAGTGCCAGGAGATGCAGGGTGGATTCAAATTGACGACCTTTTGGTTAGCAGCCATAGCTCTTAACCACTACACCACCAGGGTTTCCCTTGATGAGGAAGGGGAAGCCAAATCATTACCTTGATCCTGGCCTGGGATCCCGGCACCCTGAGAATGCCTTCCATGTCCAGCCCTCTCTTTTCCAAACAGGACAGCAGCTGTGAGAGAAAAAAAAAAACAACATTTAAACCAGCAACCTTCGAAAAGTGAGATTCAAACGAGTGTGTCTGCCTCCCATGAACACCAGGAAGAGGGAAGTGCTCGAAGAAGGGTTTTCCTTAAAATAACTACAATAGCTTTCCATGTAATTTTCTCATTAATGTTTATCAGGAGGAAGCTAGTATTATTATTAACCTCACTTTACAGATGTTGAAAGAGATGTTCATAAAGATTCAGTAATCCACCCCAGATCTCTCCAGAAGCAACTATAAGAGCCAGGATTTGAACCCAGGTCTCCCTGAGATTAGAGCCCATTCTCTTATTCCCTATGCTATGCATCTCCCAACAGTGGTGCCCAGAGTCAGCCTCTCAAGAGGCCCTTAGAAGCCCAACCTGGGGACAACTTACAGCTTGAAGGACCAGTGGGACCTGGGTGCTGGGGAGAACTTTGCGGTCAGCTTCCAGCAAGGCATCAAGGGGCATGCCGAAAAGGCAAGTTTCTGCAGAAAGTCAAGAGGGCAGAGGTGCATTTCACTGCCTGGAATCACAATTGGGCTCCAAACTGCAAGATCTCCCAGGTGTCTGGACTCCAATCTTTTCCCTGTGTAAGGGTTGGGCTCTCTGGAGAGTGGCTGAGCCCAAACTTCTCCACATCTCTTGAGCAGAACATTTGGCCTCAGCAATAAAGAAAACGTTAGATGTGCCACAGAGCAAAAAGCTGAGCTGGATAAAGAGGTGTGGGAAGAAAAATGTACTGCTGCCCCCGGGAGCACTGAGTACAGTAAGTTACAACAGTCTGAGGTAGGGCGTTTAGCTCTGCAGGGTTAGGCCAAGTTGCTAAGAAACATATTTACCAGGTTTCCTCAACCATCCTGCCTTTGGGTCTTCGGAAAGCTCCTCCTCCCAGATTTTCTCTACAACCTCTTTCCTTCTCCCTTCACCTGCCTACCACCTTCCCTGCTAGATTTCTAGCCCTGGTGTTTCTTATCTACCACCTCTTGTCTCCAGGCATTTTACTTTTCATTTTACACACACATACAAAAATCACAATATACAATGCTGACAAGGATGTAGTGAGATGAACACTTTCATACATTATTGTATGTTGGACAGCTCTATCCCCTGTCCAAGTCACTTCTCCCTAGGCTTTACTTTTATTTTGTCATCTGCAAAGTGGGGGTGTAACGACAGAGCCCATCTCCTAGGGAAGGTAAGGAAACAAGCCAATGCAGGTGAAGCACTGGAAAATGCCTTGTGCCATGGACATGCCCAATAAAATGTTCCCTAGGATTACCAGGCCACAGAAACACGGGGTCCATGAAGAACTTAACTAGTAAGTATATTCTAAGATAATCTAAGATGCTTTCAAAGTTCTGTGTTCAGCAATAGTCATCGTACTTCATGGTATATAATAGCAAAAACATGGAAACTATTAGACAAATGGTAAACAAATCAGGATATATTCATAAGGAGGAAAATAGGGCAGTAATCAAAAACCATGTTTTCAAAGAATGTTTAATAATTGTAGTAAATGATAATATTGTTTCAAATTCATTACTGCTCCCTGTGTTCAGGCCCTTTGCCATGTGAATTTGCAGTTCTTCCCACTAGAGTAGTGGAATGTGCTTCCGTCATGGGACTAGCTTGGTCATGGGACTGGCTTGACCAGTGAAATATATCTACATGATGCAAGCAGAGCCTTAAGATGTGGTTGTGTTGTGGGCTTTGCCTTTTTGTGCTCTGCCATCACCATGAGAAGAACATGATCCAGCTTGTCTGATGGAGACAGGAGGATGACAAACCTCTGAAGCTGACCTCAACTCAGCCCAGCCGAGGTCAGCCAACCAACCCTCCAGTTCACCCACACACACGTGAGCAAGAATAACTATTGTTTTAGGTCACCAAGTTTTGGGGGTGTTTGTTATGCAGCATGATTGTCGCAGTAGCTGACTGATACAATAATAATGGGAATGTCCATAATTCTATAATATTAAGTGAAAAAAAGACACACACATGCACACATACACATGAAACAACTGGGACAATACACTCACATGTCAACAGTGTTTATATCTGAATTGCATTTTTTCTTCTTTGTATTTGACCCTATTTCCCAAATTTTCTACAATGAACAGTTGTCTTCATATGCAGAAGTAAACAATAAATGTAACTGAAAAAATACAGAAGCTAAGCATGTTTTAAGAAGCCCTGGTGGTGCAATGGTTAAGCGCTCTGCTGCTAACCGAAAAGGTCGGCAATTCGAACCCACCAGCATCTCTGCGGGAGAGAAGACCTGGCGATTTGCGCCCGTAAAGATCACAGCCTAGAAAACCCTATGGGGCAGTTCTATTCTGTCCTGTAAGGATCGCTGTGAGTTGGAATCAACTTGACCGCGTACACTACAAGCACAAGCACGTTCTCCTGAAAGATTCCCCACGCAGCTCCCTAGACTCCAGCCACCGTGTGTCTAGCATGCTGGGACTGCTGACCTGTTGCTCTCGGCTTGCCCGCTTTGCTCCTCCGTAGGTCCACGCCGAGCACGTCACAGAGCGCCGTCAACTCTATAAGGGCCAGCGGAGGGATCTTCTTCATGTCCTGCAAGGACAAGTCTTCTATCCTTGTCACACCAAGTCTGCCTTTGAGGATTCTAAACTTCTAGGGAGGGAATGAAAGACAATTTCTCAACCCACGGGTTTGACGAGACTTTCCAGGCTCCACCATCCCTCCCAGGCATTTAGGCAAGAGGGACAGCAGAATGCATAGAGCTG